>NC_062559.1:43821700-44142854 GCF_016906955.1 Phacochoerus africanus | reverse complement strand
CTCAGATCTGGTGCTGCTGTGGCTGTGGTGTAGACTGGTAGCTGCACTTCCAGTTCAACACCTGGCCTAGGAACTTCTTTATGCCACAGGTACAGACATAAAAAGAAAACAAAATAAAATTTTAAAAAATTAAAAAAAAATCACTTTGCCAGATTAAGGAAAGGAAATGGGGTCACAAATAGGAATGATACTGAAGATTTTCGTGTTTTTTAAAATTGTTTTGATAGATCATTATCGAACGCCCAATAATGTACTAAATGTACAACTTAGATACATTCCATGAACAGAGAGTTAAACTGTGAAAGTCAGTTGAAAGGAAGCACCAGCTACAGCCTAATGGATTCTGAAGTTCCAGCTGTCCCATCCGGAAAAGCGTTTTAAAAGGCTTTGATATTTCTCTAAGTGTTTCAAAACCTTTGAATCTTCCTCCATGTGAAATTATAATAATCCCCTCCACCAGATTTTTCATGTCACATTCTCACGTCAAAATTGCCAAGGGCTTGTAGTCAGTCTGTGCGGCTTTAGGAAAAATCCTGACAATAGGTGAAGGTTATAAGAGGGGTATAACATCTTAATCAACTCATTTGATTTATAAGTAGTCATTCAGAGGTGATGCCCCACCCCATCCCCCTCGCCCAGTGACACGAAGGGCCTTTTGTTCTTTTTTAAAACAGATCCTTACGTAGCACTTATTTGCCAGACACTGTTTTGAGCACTTAACATTTTTACCTAAATAACAATGCTACATTCTCTATCTCATTGCAATAGCATTAGATTTTCAGAAATTCTCTCGTGGTACCATGGGCTAAGGAGCTGGTGTCATCCCTCTAGTGGCTTGAGTCGCTGCTGTGACGCTGATTCGATCCCTGGCTGGGAAACTTCCACATGCAGCAGATATGGCCACACACACACACACACACACACACACACACACACAAAATAAAATAAAAAAAGGAAGGAAAGAAAGAAATTTTTAAAAACTGGGAAAAATAGCAAAGGAGAGAGGAAACCAAAAGATCTAGTAGGTTTCCTCTGGTCGAGTCATAAATTTAGCTCTCCCGGTAGATGTGACATATGTAGCAAGAGAATAAGTTCATTCAATCCTCAAGATACTCAAGCTTGGCGTCTTAAACTGAACTCCAAGAAAGGCATGTCCTTGGACCCTATCGTCCTCATTTCTGATAGGATTCTTTTAGTGGAAGTGGATGCCCTTGATTTTTCTGAAGACATTTTCCAAGAACAGCTTTAGGAGCCCATGGTATGGGCGTAGTTTCAGATCTTCTCCTTGGCATCGTGCTCATGGTCTCCTACATGAAGCCCCATTGGAGGATATTCTTGCAGATCTAAATTCCAGGAAATAGTTTTCTTCCCCTGAGGAACTGAAATATTTTCTCCTCATGGACATGAGAAGCCTGTGACTGGTTCTGTTTCTCTTTTCACTTTGACTGCTTGGCTAACACGAAGCCAAGGAGATGCCAATGCTGAGAACTTTTTAGAACACTCTAATGAGCATTTTACTTCTCCCACAGACTAGACGTTCAGTTCTAGTTTATCTTTCTTCTGGTCCTGATTTTTAATTAAAAAAAAAACACACATTTTCATGCTATGCATTTTTTGTGAGTTGCTTTTGATCCCTTGTGGGTTGAAAAGAGTATGAATAATTAGATGTTAAAAATTAAAATAGTCAGGCAAGCGGAATTGAGGAGGCCTATTGTTGTTGTCACAGAAATTTGTATTTTTCTCTTTCAAGTGTTGTTCTTAGCCATGTGATGACTTTGTGACGGGTATGTGTGGGGATCCTGCAGCCAGCTTCCCCCATAGTCTGGGAGTGGGCCCTTCAGGTCACACCCCAACCTCACTTGCAGGCACTAGAAGCATTCCTAGTAAATGGACAGCATTCAGACTGGTGAGGTCTATCCTCTTCCATTGCCTCACTCAAACCAGAGGGGCCATATCCAGCCTCGGTGGCCATGGCTACCCAAGAGGGCACCTTCTTGAGGTCTAATGCATGGTGACGCATCCAGCAGCCAGAGGGGCCGTGTTGGTGGCTTCTGCTCTAGCATTTCCTTGAAAGCCGCGGGGTGGGGAGGTAGGAATGAAGAGTAGGAGGTGCTCTTTGGTCTGCCATCAGACTTTTACTCATCCCTTTGACCACATTTCTCCGACTCCCAACATCCCCGACACACTGCCACCACCAGCTCATACTTCCTTTATTTGTTCCCTGCTTGAAAAGGAGGAATACAGGTTCTTTGTTCCGCGCATGCCTTGTCATCACTGACGTCTGTCTTCTCCTTCTTCCCTTTCGCTCTACATTTTGATAACGATTTCATTTTAATTCTATGTTCCAATTCTCTTCTAATTTATTTTCCTCTGAGTCTTTTAAGAGCAAACTTGCATGAGATCCCTCAGCAAGTTTTAGTAAAGTGGGAGATGGGTTAGTTTACCTGGAGAATTTGGTTTAAAAAGGTTCTTGCTTGAACTTTCCAAGTATTTTATACAAAAACCCATTAGAAGGACTGGGCTGGTCCTTCCCTCCACCTTTAAATTTCTAGCTGAAGTTTAGTCTAAAAAATTGTATTAAAGAGCAATTAGAGAATTCATCCTTGTTTATCCCGTTTGGCTATCCGTTGGGAGAAAAAAATCTGTTCTATAGACTGTCTCTAATCCTGACACCCTTTTCCAAAAGCATCCCAATGTGTGTATAGAATGAGGACGGGCCGGAGGCAGGTCATGACCAATCAAAAAAAGCCCCGGGAGTTCCCGCTGTGGCGCAGTGGTTAACGAATCCGACTAGGAACCAAGAGGTTGTGGGTTTGATCCCTGGCCTTGCTCGTGGGTTAAGGATCCACCATTGCTGTGAGCTGTGGTGTAGGTTGCAGACGCGGCTCGGATCCCAAGTTGCTGTGGCTATGGCTGTGGCTGGCAGCTACAGCTCCGATTAGACCCCTAGCCTGGGAACCTCCATGTGCAGTGGGTGCAGCCCTGGAAAGGGCAAAAAAAAAAAAAAAAAACCCACACCCAATGTCTGTACCCTTAGCATATATGGCAGACAACACATGCCATAATTACCTCCATCTTCCACCTTAGTATAAACTCATAGCTTCAAAAATCTTTAATAAGAGATTTTTTTTCCCCCTTGGAAAAGAACCCCTCACTAGCAGCATCACAAATGTCAGCTTGCCTGTGGCTTAGAAGTCAGGCTAGTATATGTCCTGAAATACTAAACACTTTTGTTCATCATTTATTCATGCAATAAGTACTTTCAAGAGCCTGCCATGTGCCAGGCCCTGTCCAAGGCGTGGGCTAAAATTGACTGAAAAAACAAAAACAAAACTCTGCCTTCAGGTCGATTACTTCTTATGGGCAAGACAAACAGTATGCAAGTAAAAACAATAAAATGTGTAACGTGTCAGAAGGTGATAAGTGCAGCAGAGACCTGAAGGAGGAGAAGGTGTGTGCTGGGGAACAGGGTGGAGAGAGCAGTAAGTGCAGAGCCCTGACGCCCGAGGGTGCTCTGTGGGCTGAGGGGCACAGAGAGGAGGGTAGGTGGTGCTGTAAAGAGTGGGCATGTGAGAGCACATCCAGGAAGGCTTTATTCTGAGTGAGATGGGGAACCCTAGTTGTCAGCAGAGGTGTGATGGGATCTGACTTATATTGGAAGGATCACCTAGGCTGCTGAGTTGAAAGTAAGCTGTTGCAGGATAGTAACAAAGAGAGACCAGGTAGGAGGGTATTCAAAGACTCTAGGTGAGAAATGAAATTGGATATGTAATAAGAACACTCCCTACAACAAAAGTCCAGGACCAGACGGCTTCACAGGCGAATTCTACCAAACATACAAAGAGGAACTTATACCCATTCTCCTTAAACTTTTCCAAACATACAAAGAGAAACTTATACCCATTCTCCTTAAACTTTTCCAAAAGGTTTAAGAAGAAAGAACACTCCCAAAGATGTTCTATGAAGCCACCATCACCCTAATACCAAAACCAGACAAAGATACTACCAAAAAAGAAAATTGTAGGCCAATATCTTTGATGAATATAGATGTAAAAATTTTCAGCAAAATTTTAGCCAATCGAATCCAACAACATATAAAAAAGATCATTCACCACGACTAGGTGGGATTCATCCCAGGTTCACAAGGATAGTTCAACATATGCAATTCAATCAATATCATACACCACATTAACAAAAGTCAAAAACCACATGATCATCTCAATAGATGCAGAAAAAGCATTTGACAAAGTCCAACATCCATTCATGATACAAACTCTTACCAAAATGGGTATAGAGGGAATGTACCTTATCATAATCAAAGCCATTTATGACAAACCCACAGCCAATGTAATACTCAATGGAGAAAAGCTGAAAGCCTTCCTGCTAAAATCTGGAACAAAACAAGGATGCCCACTCTCACCACTTTTATTCAACAAGACTCTAGATTAAAGATGAGAGCAGGAGTTCCTGTTGTGGCCCCAAGGTAACAAACCCAACGCATGAGGGTGTGCGTTCGATCCCTGGCCTCGCTCAGTGGGTTAAGGATCTGGTGTTGCTGTGAGCTGTGGTGTAGGTCGCAGGCTTGGCTCAGATCTGGTGTGGCTGTGGCTGTGGCTGTGGTTGGCAGCTGCAGCTCTGATTCAACCCCTAGCCTGGGATTTTCTGTATGCTGCAGGTATGGCCCTAAAAAGCCAAAAAAAAAAAAAAAAAAAGGACAGCAGGTTGGAGGGAGTGGTTAGATTCTGTATCTAATTTGAATAGAGCCCATAGGAATTGCTGATGGATTAGATCTGGGGAGTAAATTAAGCATGAATCCAGGTTTTTGGCCTAAGCAATTAGAAGGGTAGAATGGCTTATGGGAGAAGCAGTTTCAAGGGGAAAATTGAGGAGTTTATTTGCAGACTTGTTACGGAGATATTGAATTGGCAGATGGATATTTGGTCTGTAATTTCGGACTTGTGTGGCGATATAAACTGGGGCCGAGGGGAGTTTAAATGTATGAGACTCCTTGGGCTCACCTGGGGCCAGGAGTGGATGGAGATGAGGTAGAGCAGAGGGCTGAGCAGGGAACGAGGCGGAACCCTCCGGGATCCTCCAAGACAGAGCCTTCAGCTCTCCTCAGTGGCCAGAGACGACACAGAAGACCGACCAGGAGGCGGGAAGACCCAAGTCAAATACGGGACCCCTCACAGTAATGCTGAATGGATTCCAGCAGCTGATAGTCAGCGTGCTGATTCCATCCTTCATGTCAGAGGAAAACACAAAAACAAACCCAAAAGTTGTTTTATTTATTTACTTATTTTTAAAGGAAGCAAATTGACTTTTTTTTTTGGTCTTTTTAGGGCCACACCCATAGCTGCATATGGATGTTCCCAGGCTAGGGGTTGAATCAGAGCTGTAGCTGCCCCCCTGCACCACAGCCACAGCAGGGTAGGATCTGAGCCGCTTCTGCAACCTACACTGCAGCTCACGGCAGTGTAGGATCCTTAACCCACTGAATGAGACCATGGATCGAACCCACGTCCTCATGGATACCAGTCGGGTTCGTGACTGCTGAGCCACAATGGGAACTCCTGACGTTTCACATTTGATGTCTTAAAAAAATAAATAAATAAAATAAGAGAGCGATCCAACAGTGCATATCTCGGAGGCGGGAGAGAGCTTCACCCTATGCTAGCAGCTGCGTGCGAGTGTCTGTGTAAGAAGGGGAGTGGAAAGGACTAGAAATGACCTCCTTTGTCTTGCTAAGAGAAATAGAACATTGCTGCCTAAGGTGGTGAAGGCCCCTGAAGATGAAAAGCGTGGTGTATAAGTGCTAAGTGTTGTTATTCTCCCCTAGGACCTAAATCTGACTCTTAATGCTGATGCAGCAATAGCAAATTAGGACATTTCCATGCTCTAGAATTCCTACCCAAATGATGAAAAGTGCACTCTATTCCCAGAGGGTGTTGACTGTTTAACACATGGGAACGAGGGACAAGCTATACTCTTAAGATCTTGGATCCCAGCTCAACAGGAGTCTTGGAACAGGGCACTGCCAGGTCAGCCTCCACTCAGAAACGTCAGCCGCGCAATCTGATTAAATTCTGTACCTGGACATCGTGTTATCTGACACCACCAGTTACTCCGGGAGCGAGGGGGGCGCTTTGCTGTCGTCCCCTGGTCTTGCTCTGTCAGCCACTGGCTGGCACGGCTGCTCTCTGGGGAAGGTGTGGGTGGTGCCGGGTGGAAAATAAAAGATACCAGGTTGAGCAAACTTGCAACAGCTGCATGTTTCCGGTTATGTTAACATGTTTCTTCTATGATATTTGTGTAATACAACCCCTCCCCCAGCCCCAGAAGTCTAAAGAAAAAGAATATTCTGAAATATAAAGTTGGTTTTATCCAGGTTTTGCAAATGTTACCATGTTTGCTAAATCCTTCTCAATGAGACAGTGTTTGATGTGTTTGGCTTTTTTTTTTTCTTCTTTTTAAAATCAGCGTGACTGAAAGGAAACACCCATTGGCAACATTATGAAAGATGACAACCTATTTCTTCCCCCACCCCGATAACTGGAAAACTGAACCCTTATATCATAAGAATTCTCCCCCCCTCCCCATTTCAGTACATTACGAATGTGACGCCCTTTCCGCTTTCTCCTTATAGGTTTAAATTATGCCCTCAGCTTAGGTGGAATTTGAAGCTGGAAGCGAAGTAGGCTTGGTCTTTGCATCCCACTCAGGGGAATGACTAAACCAGTGGATAAACTGGAAGCCATTTCATGAGTTTTGGTTCCCTGGGATTTAGGATTAATGAGGACAATCTTAAGAGATTATTAACAGTCGGTATCCACTTCCGCATATGTCAGTGAATCATGATGTGATCTCAGACTCAGACTCAATTTTGAAGTGGAGTCCAAAAGAAAAAAAACAAAACTCATGGCGTTGTCTATTTTTTTGGTCTTTTGAGGGCTGCATTTGTGGCCTATGAAAGTTCCCAGGCTAGGGGTCCAATTGGAGCTGCAGCTGCCGGCCTACACCACAGCCACAGCCACGCCAGATCCTTGACCCAGTGAGTGAGGCCAGGATCAAACCTGTATCCTCATGGATACTCGCTGGGTTTGTTACTGCTCAGCCATGAGGGGAACTCCTTGTTTTTTGTTTATTTGTTTGTTTGTTTTATGGAAAGTCATTGTATCCGCAGAGTCACACAGTGTATCATTGTCTGTGGCCTTGCAAAGAGCGAGCACACAAAATCAGGTGCGTTCAGTGTGGATGCTGAGGGTGGGAGGGCCCTGAGTCTTGGAGGATTACTGACCTGGGGAGGGGCCGGGTGTTTGTTCATTTCCTCTCTTGGACAGTTTTTATATTTGGCTGATTCCTAACCTTTGCAGATGAGTCTTTACAACCTAACGTTCACATTAAAGAAAAAACTTTTATCTAGTGAGGCTGAGGATTTAGTTTCTAATGCTAAACCATCTGGCAGTTCATGGCCCTGCCTTCAGCCAGTCTTAGGAGCCAAATTAAAGGGGGGTGATAGTAGTGGCTGTAATGGCAGATGAATGTCTCTTCGCCTCTGAGTGGCAGGTTTTATTATTCTCTGAGTTCATTATGAAGTGTTTTAGTTTTTCGGTCATAGTTTAATTTATATTTGCTATCACAGGGAATCTGTTCTGCCTGAGGTCTTTTGGAGAACCGATTACAAGGTTTCAGAGGCTAAGTTTGAATTAGAAAGTTTTGCATTCATTTTTTGCTGTGATAGGTATTCAGTTATGAACTACTGATGTTTCCATTTGAAGCTATGGAGTAGAAGAGATCGGGAGGATTGGGTCCTACTTAAGATACAACATGAAAATTGCTAGAGGAAACTTGGCGTTGATTTTGGGGACCTCTACAAGTGTTGGAAGCATTGCAGAATAGAATCGTATTTTCTTGCACAGTATTTTCTTCTGTTCAGTTGTGATTGGGTATGGTAATAAAGCATTTATATATCAGGAGGCATATTCAGGCTCCCATCTGATATTTTGAACATGTTATTAATAACAGTTTGCAAAGTTCCCGTCATGGCACAGTGGAAACAAATCCGACTAGGAACCATGAGGTTGCAGGTTCGATCACTGGCCTCACTCAGTGAGTTAAAGATCGGTGTTGCCGTGAGCTGTGGTATAGGTCGCAGACGTGGCTCGGATCCCACGTTGCTGTGGCTCTGGCATAGGCTGGCAGCTACAGCTCCGATTCGACCCCTAGCCTGGGAACCCCCATATGCCATGGATGTGGCCCTAAAAAGCAAAAACAACAACAACAAAAAGTTTGATTTTGGTCTCTTTAGTTAACAGGGAATAATTATAGGCAGTGATGGCAATGTTATGTTCCCCATTTTAAATTCAGAAGAATAAGCTGTTGAGAGAGACCAAAGGAATTGATAGGCGTTCACTAAGGAGGAGCAGTGGTGGGGGTCAAAGTTCTGGCTCTTCTCCTGCCTCTCTGACTGTGCTCTTTCTGCCTCCTCCTCTTTGGCTCTATCCACTCTCAGGTATTTTCTGTTTACACCTTCTCTTCAGCAAACTCAGACATTCTCATGGCTTAACCATCAGCACCACTCCGAGAGTTCCTTCATCTGTGCATCTAGTCTTTACCGTGAAGAGTAGGCTCTGATCTCCAGCTGTTGCCAGCATTCTCATTTGAGTGTACTTGGAGCTACCATTTCTGACGCAGCCTGCTCACAACTGTGCTCAAGGCTTTCCTGTACAAAGTCACGGCCAAGGCGGCCTCCCCTGGTCTGTCGGAGGCGTCATTCCTCCCCCACAGGAGCTGTGCCTCCCTCCTCTCTTCTCCCCACTCACTGCGTCCCATCAACGTCCTTAGGATGGAGTCCTCATGTCATCTCTTTATTTCCATTTCTATCCCCTCAAGTCCAGCCCATCATCACTTCCTAGGGAGTTATTGCCATGAATTCCAAGCAAATGTTTTGTCCACTAACCCAACTTCAAGAGTCTCATGCTCTACCGATGGAGCTAGCCAGGCGGGGGTTAACCCAACTTTAAAGAAAGTACTATTATTGCAGAATTTTAATCTTACTACGTAAAAATAAACTGTTTACATGTAAACAAACAAAAAAAATTGTTCTCAGAGTTCCCATCGTGGCTCAGCGGTAATGAACCTGACTAATATCCATGAGAACTCCCGTTCAATCCCTGGCCTTGCTCAGTGGGTTAAGGATCCAGCGTTGCCGTGAGCTGTGGTGTAGGTCGAAGACGTGGCTCGGATCTGACATTGCTGTGGCTGAGGTGTAGGCCGGCAGTTACAGCTCTGATTTGACCTCTGGCGTGGGAATTTCCATACGCTGATGGTGTGGCCCTAAAAAGACCAAAAAAAAAAAAAAAAAATTGTTCTTGAATGTGTTTACCTCTCACTTGTGGTTAAGTTGAATGATCTTCCAAACATCGTCAGTGTTAAAAGGTAGAGGGGTTCACGTGGGATATTATAGGTAGAAAGGGGTGGGGGGTGCACTGGGAGCTGTTAAACATGGTCTTGATTCTAGGATATTCTGTGCATAGAATGCATCTGAAAGATCCAAAGCAGGGATGGGGGTGGGATGGGGAGTGGCCCTAAAAAAAAAAAAAATAACTGAGAAACAAAAAATAGCTAAAAACACAGTGGTGCTCTGGAGTTCCCCAGCCACTGTAGCCAACCCAGACTGGAGTTGTGAGGATGGCTTCTTTGGTCGCTTTCCTGTCAGGTGGTCCTACTTGTAGCTAAAAATTAGCCTGATTGAATGATTTGGCCAGGAGGCCCCTCCTCGCTAAACCGGTTACAAAGCTCAGCTTTAAGGGCTGAGAAAAGGGCGGCTTTTCCCAGCTGGAGACTTTCTCTTAGGGGTGATTTTTCTGTGCACTCCTTACCTGTCCCGAGGCAGGCAAGCCAGGCTGGGATTTCAAGGCATTAACAAGCGGGATCTGAGCAGCGAAGGGACACTCTCTGAAGGCGTCCATTTCCAGCTGTGAGTAATTCAGGACCCGACAGGGCAGCGTGTACCTGGGGCAGGAGGCTTTGGCATCTGCAGAGGAGCACGTCCTGTCCTCCTTGAGGCCCTACATTAATGCTCCTGAAGGCAGAGCAGGAAAACAGATCTATTTTCTGGGCCAGCTTAAAACAAAATGACTAAAAGATGAAGCTTCCGTTCTGGGCAAACAACCACACTCGCATTTAGAAAATTGGTCCAAATGTTCAAGGCGCTGAGCATCTGCAGCTGAGAATCACTTACCTGGGCCCCTCACAGTGAGAAAAAAACAGTGACATGGTGGAAAGAGAAAAGGAAAATAGTAATTGCAAGAGTCCCTGCTTCCATCATCTCGTAAATCCAGGTGAATGTTAAGTATGGTTGGGAGCAGGTATGGGAGTGATTTACTCTGAGAACCTCACTTTAGCATTTGTGTGTTGTTAAGTTATTTCCATATTGATAAGGCTGCGGGCAGGAACTGGGATTCCAAGCATTCCTCCTGGCCTTATTTCCAGCATGTTGGCTATTGACTCAAACCTGGGGTGCGGTGACTGATTTTAGCACCAGGATCTTGGAGGGACACTTGCCTTGTTCTTAACCCAAATACCACCCAAACTCCAAAGCCTAGGAAAGCTTCTGCAATGGCAGACTCCCCCCACCCATACTGCATTCCTACACTTTGGAGAACTGGCTGTCCTGCTGACCAGGAGAGGCTGATAAGCTGATTGGATTGGAGATGGGATCAGACCCTTTCCGGGCACATTGTCACCTGTGGGCTCCTCACTGGTGCTCTGCGATCACCCTCGCATCTCAGGTGGGACGGGATGTGGGCTGCAGACTTCTCCAGAACACCGTCTGGTTTTGCTTTGTTCTTTGCCTCCTGGGATATTAAAGGCTATTTTTAGCCTGTTTGAACCTGTGCCTCTTCTACATGATGGGGCCAGTTTCTCATTTTGGACTGGAGAGTGAAATGGAACGGCCAAAGGGCTTTATGCTCAGCATCCCCTCTGAGCACATATTTCCCAATAAAACTCAGCAGTGTTGGCAGCATCAGATTGTTGTGTATGTAGATGATATTTTGACTTTTGACCTGAAGGTGAATGTGAGCTGTTTTATTGGACAGTGTTGCAGCTAGAAGGACGGATTGTCCCACCTGCAACTCTCCCTTATTGTCTGGTACCATGGGGGCGGCCCCAGTCTTTGTGAAGTGGGGCAAACCCCACATTGGGGGTTTCATGTGGGTGCAGCCGCAGGCATCCCTGGGATCTGAGTTGTGGGCTGAGTGCACCATCTGTTACCGGAAAACTTTGAAAGTTGATCACAGTGCAGACTGAATCCTGCCTGAGTCGGGGCCGGGCGCCACCTTTCTCTGTGGCTTTGTGGTTGGGTGGGGGCTTATTTGGGCTCTGTCAGCAGTCCTGTCCCCAAAGAAGAAAAGCGTTCCTGTTTTGTGTGCTGGTCGGGTTGATTGACTGCAGATGATGCCTTGCCAGGCATTTGAATCACAGCCGCTCTCAAAGATGTCTTCCCCTTCCTGCCTTCACCCCGTGCGATTAGTTATGCGCCGAGAGCTTGGAAACCTGGAGGATTTGTGAACTTGAGGCTATTGCTGGATTCTTTGGCACAGTTGGTCCAGGCATCCCTGTCTTTTCCGGGGCGAGCCCGGAACCCGCAGTGCTCTCAAATGTAGAACGGGCGTGAGCCCCACTTTCCAGCCCCATTGGGTTGGTCCCCACATGGCCAGAAGGGAACAAGATGGCCCAGTGTTCTGGCGGCCCCTTTTGTGGTGAGTTGTGTCAAAGTATGACGTGCACTGTCAGGTGTCTGTGCCGTGGGCCTCCTGAAAGTGGCCTTCCCGCACTTCCTAGGCTAATCACGACAGCCCTGGCGTGGATCGAGAAGTAGCACAGAGCGTTGTCTGAATTCAGAATGAGAGCAAGAAATCCAGACTGCATCCCATCACTCCCTAAAAGCCATGCGTGACTTTTCATCTTCTCGCTGGTAACTACCGTAGAGTTATAAACATACACGTTTGTTCAATTACACTGAGATCCGGAGCATGGATAGTAAAGCTAAGTCCTAGGTAGACGGCGTCAGATTCACGTATCACTGCGGTATCCCACCTGGAATGTTCTTTCTGATGGTGACCGAAAGAAATGTCCTTAAAGGGTCCTGGGAACAGAAACCCAAGTCCAGTTTTACAGAGACAGTGAGACAGTGGTGACCTCACTGCCTGCAAAAGCGTCTCTCCCCTGCCCAGCAGCGGGAGAGGAATAGCTCCTTGTTCCAGGTCTCTGCTAGATGTTTCCCTTTATTTGCATCAGAGTCATGCACACGGCCATGAGTACAGGTTTTAGGCAAAGCGGCCATCAGGCTTTGTGAATAATTCCTCGCCTTCCTGACCTTTGCTAGCACTGCCTACAGAGTCCCCTTCACCACCAGCTTGACAGACATTCGATGTTCAAGTATAGCTACCTGCTGCCCTCTGGTAGCGAAGGCGACACGCCCGATGTGCCCAGCAGCTGGGTGTGAACCTAGGGGTGATTTTCCATTAGCGGTGATGGATTCACCCAGATCCAAACACACACCCCCTCCCATGGACCCCCTTGTGACCAGAAGCACATATTGCCAGACAGCTGGCCAGGCCCAGGGATGCAGCCGGTGATCACGAGAGAGGAGCTGCTTTGAGCTCCTTCCTGCCATTCTTCTGATGGAGTCTAACACTCAGACTACAGCTACCCGTGCTGCTACCCCTGATACAAATGACTGGTGTAGTTTACAGAAAAAATAGCATGGATGGAATAACCCAAGCACTGTTTCCTCTTCAGAGAGTTTGCATTTTATCCTTCCCGACATCTTCTGCCTTTTGACAGACTCTCACAATGCCGCAGCAAACTTGCCTCTCGATTGGGTAACAGTGGTTTGCTGCCTTTAAAGAACCCGAAATCGCACATTTCTGTCTCAAACTGCAAGTAGACATGTAGAGAAAAGCCCGAGATGCTCCCGTAGAGCAGGGGACATCCTCCGTGCCTCTGATCATTGCGTGCGGGTACAGGTGGGCGTTAG
The DNA here is from genome assembly GCF_016906955.1 of Phacochoerus africanus. Lineage (NCBI taxonomy): Eukaryota > Metazoa > Chordata > Mammalia > Artiodactyla > Suidae > Phacochoerus > Phacochoerus africanus. Next base: position 44,129,809 of record NC_062559.1, on the reverse strand, counting down.
AAGGGAGGCTCTGCATGGGGCTGCGTGTGTATGTCAGGAATGGCTAGAAAGGAAGTTAGCCACTAAAAGACTTTCCTTTGATGCTTCATGAGACTTGTTCAGCTCATCCTCCTGGATGTACTGGCTTTTAATCAAAGAGTAAACACGACTCCAGCAGAGCCGTGCCCTCTGAGCATGAAATGGTTGGCTCGGCGTCCTGTTATGGCTCCCTGCACTCACCCTCCTTCACCCAGTTCCTCCTCTGCTTTTGGAAGTCCCGCCCCAACTTCCTCATCCCCCGCCCAGGGTGTTGGTGAAGCGCCTTTCATGTGTGCCGCTGAGACCATTGGACATAGCCAGTCGGAGAATGAAGTCTCGACCAAAATGACTAATACTTGCATTCATCTTGCCTTTCCATGGAAAAGAAGAAAGGCCAATGCTGATTCTTAAAGTGGTCCCCCTTTTCCACACCCCCCTGGCAGAGGTAACCTGCTCTTTGTGCCAGATGCCTTGCCCAACAGCTGTTTGGTGATTCTGTGTCACTGGGCTCGCTGTAAAATCAGGCATATCCTTTTAATGACCTGTTCATATTTCAGCAGTGCCGAGCTCCATGGCACAGAGAGAGGGGATAAACCTTCATTGTAATGGATTTTTAGTAAGACTATCGCGGAGATAAGAGTCCTAAATCTTGGCAGTCTCTTTAGAGCACACACTCTGTGATTACACACAAATACTTGGCTCCCCAGAGCCGCGTTGTAAGTAGAATGCCCTGCGCAGGGCTGGGTAATAAGATACTGCAGATACATTTGAGAGCAAGGTACACTCTTGCTTTATTTATGAAGATAGACATGCTGGTTGAGGGCTTAATCACAGCTGATAAATCATTTTAAGAAAGCCTATTAGAACCATATGCTGATTTTTTTTTTTTTTGCATTAATATAGTGTGTCTGTTTCCAGTCTAATAAGACAGGGTTTTCTCTCATGCTCTCTGTGTCTCTCCAGTATGGACTATTTATCTGTTTAAGTGGTATCACTTGTGTGGGAGCATTTATCTCTCTAAGAGGTACCATTAATAAAAGAAGGTGAAAGGAAAGGGGGAAGGAAAAAAGAAATGAAGGCACCCATTGCAAAATGCCTCTGTGTGTGTGTGTGTGTGTGTGTGTGTGTTATGGCATTACAATGGAAAGAGTCAAAAAGCTGAGAACAGGAAACATCTCAATTAGACTTTCGGAAGACCGTGGATTGGTCTTCCCTCGGCATAAGGTAGTCATTTCAGGCCAGGTGGTTACAATACTATAGTAAAAGATTATCTGAATATGGGGGGGGGGTGCACTGACATTTTGGTTACCTCACTTCTCCCCAAGCTAGCAGAGGTCTGCCCCAGGAACAGGTCCCAAGGCTCTTTAATGAGAGCCATATTGGGGCTTCAACTCGGAGCCAAGTTCTGTTTATCACTAATTGCAGGGGTGCCTTGCAGATCTTTTCTATTATTTCCTGATTATACCCCTGTTCTTTTTATTATCTTGCCAAAATTCAAACAGTAATAATTGCATGATTTATTGTTTATTTGTAGCCCCTTCTACTGTGTCAATCACTGTATTTAATAGCTTTTTAAAACAGCAATAGCCTTTACCAAATGACTGGATTTCTTTTACCTTCCACAGAGAAGTCATGCATTTGTGACTCTCCTTTGGCATTCTTCAGAGCACGCCCATGGTCCTCCCTCTCCAGAATCCTGTCTTTCTGACCATATAAATAAGGGCTGGTTTGGGGACACAGAGAGAGCTTGAGTGCCAGGAAGATGTTTCAGGAAAGGACATTCATTTATCCTTTAGGATGACATCCATGTTGGGTTATATGGCACCTAAATTTCTTTCCAACTCACGGTCTCCATGATTCTCTGGAAACTGAGTTTGGAATATCTGAAGAGCCCATTTTATACAAATTTAGACCAAACTGTGAGACACTGAGATTGTGAACTAGTAAGAATAAAATTCACTCCCTTCCATTTATAGGTTTCTACTCTACTATCTGTCAGACATGATGCTAGAAGTTTTGTTTACATTATTCCCTCATCATTGTAATGATCTTATGTGGTAAGTGTTCTTACCTTCATTTAACATAATAAGATAAAGCTTAAGAGTCTTAAGAGTTTAAATAATTTGCTGAAGGCCACAAAGCTAGGAAGTTACAGATTCAGTATTGGTACATAGGACTATCAGCTGGAAAATTCATATGCCTCCCACAACTTCAGACTGTCTCTTCCCATCTTTTTTTCCTTATGATACATGTATATTTTAATATACATGGTAATTTACTAAAAAAAAAAAAAAAAAAGGTCAGTGGAAGCTTTGCTAAATATCATACTGTGCGTGATCTGCCCAGATGCATGAAAGAAAGCTTGACTACATCACTCTATCCTGGTCTTTAAAAATTCTTCTAACAGCCTCCAGTCTCAGCCTCAGATTCTTCCATGTTCTATAGCTGTGGCTGCAGCAGCACCGCTGGTCCTGAAACCTCAGGGAACAAAGCAGCTTCTCTCCATAATGCATTTTCCAACGTCACCAAGACCATGCAATCCACCACCACTGCCCTACTCCCCAAAATACGTAATTCTTGGTCCAAACCAGACCTGGGGCCATCCTCTCATCTCTGGTGTTTTGTGAGTAAGATCCTCCTGCTATAGGAAATGTCCTTCCATGCCTGGTCCTAGTGACCACTGCTTTCCTTGAGTGAAATGAACATTCGCCGAGTGGAGTTGCACTTGGAGCTTACATTAGATTCTAATGGAGCAATGCCTGCTTGAATGACTGGCCATGGGGAGAACTCACTTAGGAGAAGGCTGCTAGGGTTTCTGAAGGCACTGCCTTGGGATTCAGGGGGGTTGCCATGCCATTATCTTTGGGGGGTCATAGGAGTTTGAGCAGGAGGATAAGGAGTAATGGCTTGTATATAGGCTGTGGTCAGGTTCTATATTTAAACTTTGGATTTAATTAATTAATTCTTTTTATGGCTGCACCTATGGCATATGGAAGTTCCTGGGCTAGGGGTCAAATTGGAGCTGCAGCTGCTGGCCTGCACCACAGCAGTGTAGGGTCTGAGCCACATTTATGACTTATGCTGTAGCTTGTGGCAACACTGGATCCTTAACCCACTGAGTGAGACCAGGGATCCACCCTACTTCCTCATGGATACTAGTCAGATTCTTAACCTGCTGAGCCACAACAGGACCTCCTAAACTTTGGATTTTAAAGGAAAGCTTTGCCATGTACTTTCCCTCCACCCTCAACTTTCACCGCTGGAAATGTTTCTATTATATCCTCCCAATTCAAGCAAACAAACTTTTATTGAGGCTTAATATGTCCCAGGTGCTGTGCTCAGTGGGCCAGGTGCTAAGACTATGTTCTCGTAGGGGAGCTGCTAGCCTAAGAGTATGAGGGGAAGTTAGGCTTTCTTGAGGGGTCTGAGCTCCTCCAGGATCGCATGTACAGTGGAACCAGCAAGGGCTGTGGCTGCTCCATTTAGCTGTCTGTTCTCCATGACCTGACCTTGACCTAATTTACCAGTTTTCTCTTTTGCGTTATTTTCTCTCGTGTCCTTTCTGCTTCAGGAAAATAAAGCTCCCTTCCCTGAGCCTGTCTGTGGCTTCGCCACCTCACCGTGCTTTTGCCCACACAGCCATCTTCACAGGGAGGTTTCCCCCACCCCCGTCTTTGACCAAACCCAACCCACCCCTGAAGCCTTTGCTGATTTCCCTTCCCGTGATGCAGTCCTGCCCTCCCCTGAATCCCCCCCTTGCTCTTCAAGCACTTTTTATGGCACTTCTGCCTGTCCCGTTCATGCTCTTCAATTTGCTGCATCCTCTCTCTCCCTGGATGGTCCGCCAAGTTGTGGCAAGGCATTGCCCACCCCCTCCCATCACTCGGGCGCCGTTACCTCACACGTGGGAGAAACCACATGAAGAATTACTGGACCGGGTGAATGAATGAACATAAACACATGAGCGAATGTCTTCATGCAGCAAGATTACGTTACCTGGTTTATCCAAGGCAAGGAGAGCTGAAGTGCCTTCAATGGCACTTTAAGAGCGAGATCTCTTAACGAGTTTCAGTATCCATTTTCTTTCAAGGAATTTGCTAATTCCTTGGGGATCTAGGATGATGAAGGATGAAAAATACCCAATAGCATAGTTATTGGTTAATAGCCATACTATGTAGAGAATCATGAATTCAGAGCAAGAAAGCTTTGGGAGGGAGTTCCTGCTGTGGATAATGGGTTAAGGATCTGGCATTGTCTTTGCAGGAGCTCGATTGCTGCTGAGGCGTGAGTGTAATCCCCGGCCCAGCTCAGTGGGTTGAGGATCTGGTGTTGCTGCAGCTGTGGTGTAGGTTGCAGCTGTGGCTTGGATTCTTTTCTTTTTTTTTGGCTGCCTGATTTATTTTATATAAATCCAAAATCCCAGGGTTTCCCCAATGTTTCCTTTCACGACCCAGGTAGTGAGTATACCCACTTTGCAGTAACCCAAACCTCTGCAGTCAGATCCTTAACCCATTATGCCACAGCAGGAACCCCCTGGAAGCTACATTTTGATCTCTCTCTCTCCTTTTTTTTTTAAGCTGCACCTCTGCAGCAATCCAAGTGCAGCTTAGATTTTATCCTTTACCCAGGAACTTCCATATGCTGCAGCTTTGGCTGAAAAAGGAAAAAAAAAAAAAAAGCAAGACGGCTTTGAATGAGAAATTCGGCTATTCATTCAGCAAAGTTTTATATGTGTAACTCATTGGGATTCAATAAGATATCACTTAAAATGCTAGCAAGTGTTTTGTGCCATAATAGTATAATAGGGCTAAGCTAGGGATTTCCTAGTGCAGTACTTTGTATGTGTGTGTGTGTGTGAGATGGGGAGAGTGGTAGGTTTGGTAGATTAAGTAGCCTAACATTGTGAGACTCAGTCTTCTCACCTGTAAAATGGTGATAATTATTTATCACATAAGGTGTTATTGATGATAAATGAAATTTCCTATGTTAGGCTCTGTAATGTGTATGCAGTGCTGCTTGTAATTCTTCACTAGACATATACTCAGGGATCAGAGGCTGCTGAGACTTTAGTGCCAAATCTGGGATGGGAAATTAAGCAAATGCTCTAGGCCCATAATTTTTCCTGGACTTTAGGTGGTAGTTGTGACTCAGAGGTCCCTTCCATCACTGCAGTTGGGCCAACAGACTAAAACCTTCCGAAGGCTTTACTCAAAACTCAGAGGTGGGTCTGGTGTCTACGGTCCATACCTGGCAGGAGATAGTCATCTGTTGTTACAGGTGATTCTTATATAAATCCACAATCTCAGGGCTTCCCCAGTGTTTCCTTTCACAACCCAGGTAGTGAGTATCTCCACTGTTTATTTTTAGGGAGGTTTGGCAGATGTTGGCAAGGCTGACTTCCAGGTCCGAAAAAATGTTCAAGGATGCTCCCTTCTGAGCAATGGAATAGAAGTTCCCATGGGATGAATTGATATTAAACCTTAACATCTTTAGAACATGTTCACCTATTCCTCAGTTACTTATCCACAAAATTGCTTATCCCACCAGATTCCATCTCCCCTCGTCTTCCTTGGCATTTGAGTAGCTTCTTGGAAAGATGAACTTCCTCTGGCATCTGCGTGTTGAGAGTCACCAGTTCTTCAGTTCTTTCTGAAGAACATTGTTGGTAGAGAAAAATGAACCTTCTTTTGGGCAGATCAAGCATCAAGGTTGAGTTCATGGTTTAGGCAAGTTTGGAGTGATTGGAGAGAACAGTCCGCGTGGCTGTGCGGGCTGGCCGTGCTGGACATTTCAAGGCCCGATGTACACAAAAGAGGTGCTGCTTGCCGGCCAGTCCCAGTCCTTCTGGAATAGGGCTCTGGGAGGCAATATGAGTGTGTGCACAAGTCCACGCCAGCTTGGAGCACAGGCCCTGAACCACACAGTTCACTCATTCTTGTTTTCTTTTTTGTTATGGATATCACAGACCTAGTGAAGCCCTCCATTATCTCCTTGTGGCGTCTAATTTATCCATACTTCATTACTTACGTGACAGCTGTTGCTTAACATCTGGACACAGGCTCTACGCAACACCCCCAAGGATGGGAAAGCTGGGAAATGTTAGATCCGTGATGGAGGCAGAATATTGGCTCTTTCACCTTGTATCGAAAGAGGGCAACTCGGAATTCCCGTTGTGGCGCAGTGGTTAACGAATCCGACTGGGTACCATGAGGTTGTGGGTTCGATCCCTGGCCTTGCTCAGTGGGTTAAGGATCTGGCATTGCCATGAGCTGTGGTGTAGGTCACAGACAAGGCTCAGATCCTGTGTTGCTATGGCTCTGGCCTAGGCCAGTGGCTACAGCTCTGATTGGACCCCTCCATATGCAGGGGGAGCGACCCTAAAAAAGACAAAAAGACAAAAAAAAAAAAAAGAGGGCAACTCATTAGGGAGTTAGAGCTGAGACTTGTCATATACCTTGGCCAGTTGCCTTGAGGCATGCTGAAATGGGCTTTTCCAGCTTCTTCCAGAAACTAGTTTGAAACCATCACAACCACAGCTACTGTTATCCCTTCCTAAGTAAGAGCTAAAAAAGCAACCTTCTGCCCCCAGTGGAAACCTGTCCCTCTGTTTTTCCCTTTGCTACTGGAACCAAATAGCCAAAGGTCAGTGGCACACAAGTACTTCTATTCCCGGGTTTACGGAAATGCCTTTCCTGGGAAACTACTCCTGAGGACATATGCGGCCTCAGAATCACCCACATCACCGGCATCACCTGGGGACTTGCTAAAAGGACAAATTCTGGGGCCCCACTCCAGACTGATTTGCTAAGTCTGGGTGTGGCGAGTCCCAAAGTAATGCTGATGCTGCTGGCCTGGGGACTGAACTTTGAAAACCACTGTTCTCTGAGAATTCCTCTGTCGTGACATTCACTTATCTTTTAATCTTACCAGCTTCTCTTGGGGATTCACAATGTGCATTGGCATTTTAAAGCCTTCAAGGGGTCCTGCGTGAAAGAAACTTTGTTCATCCCCCCTTTTTTCTAACTTAGTATTTGACCCCAGAATGCTTTTCTTTCTGTGGAAAAGCTGTTAACATCCCATGGAGCCATAATCCTTTGGAACTGACTTTGCATGAATGCAATGGAAAGAGCTGGAGATACCTTGACTTATTGGTTTTGTGACTTTACCAAGTCACCCAGCTTTTCTGAGCCTCCCTTTCTATCTACCTTTTATGGTGAAATTTAGGCATAATTATAGGTAAAGGGCCTAGAAAGTTGCCTTGCATTCAGAATATACTATTTATTTATTTATTTACTTACTTATTTTTGCTTTTTTTTTTAGGACCGCACTCACTGCACATGGAGGTTCCCAGGCTAGGGGTCCAATTGGGGCTGTAGCTGCTGGCTACACCATAGCCACAGCGACACGGGATCCAAGCCACGTCTGCGACCGACAGCACAGCTCATAGCAACACCAGATCCTTAACCCACTGAGCAAGGCCAGGGATCGAACCCACGAACTTATGGATACTAGTTGGGTTTGTTAACTGCTGAGCCATGAAGGGAACTCTGAGAATATACTTAACAAACAGAAAGTATGTTTTGTCTATTCATGTCAGAGCTGTGTTGACTTTTGTTCCACTCTTTCTCTCTTTGTTTTTTGTCTGCACTCGTGGCCTGCACTCCCAGGCCAGGGCTCCCATCTGAGCTTCAGCTGTGCCCTATGCCACAGTTGCAGCAATGCTGGATCCTTAACCCACGGCACCACAGCGGGAACTCTCTACCCCTACTCTCTTTGAACGTACTGTCACTTCAGGATATTTTGAATGTGTCCAAAGATTTCTTGAAACTCGGGCCCACAGTTTCTGTCTTCAGGTGAGCAGGTCTTCCTGCTATGGGCTTTAATTGAGTCAGCACCAGTTGTTCTGCAGTTGTCAAAGGGAATATTTCCATGACGCAAAAAATTAGCCAGCGGGATGGTTTCTGAGGATACTGTGACATCTAGAGTACATAGCATTTTGATGCTATGTGAAAGTAGTGCATCAGCTTCAGAGTGCTATAAAAGTGGTTGTGATTGTAATTATTATTACCTTAACAAATGTCTTTGGTTAAAAAAAAGCCTTGCTATTGCAGAATCGGTGCGTTTCTCTGGAAAGGATGAAAATGCTATTTCTCTCCCTTCTTTGGCCCTCCTCTGACCATTATCCAGCTCAGAACCTCTTTGGGGGAACCTGTACAACTCTATAGGTTATATATGGGCCTTTCACTTCGAGGCTGGATCTCAGAGAGGCGATGAGAGGGGAGAGCATCAAGTGTCTTTTCAGTCAGTCCCCATAACCAAGGAAACAGCTTAGTCCTTTTGATGTAACCCACGTGGAGGCAGGGGAATGGGATTGATAAGAAAAGGCCACAGATTCCTGATTCTTCTGTGGGAGCCCCTGGAAGACTCTGGTCTGAAGCATGCAGCTGGTTTCCCTAACCTCAGTGTGTGCCCAGCTGGCCCCCTGGAAGGAGAGGGGTTCCAGTATTCCCAGAATGCAGGGAAGAGGTTGATTGTGAGGCTCGGCAAAACCTGAGGCCCAGGGAGTCAGGCCGCCAGCAGGAAGGGAGCCTCCTCAGCATGCCTCTCTGCAGGGAGCCCTGCTGGCAGCCGAAAAGGGTGGATCAGGAGAGTAGGAAAGGAGTGAGGCGAGGAAGAAAAAAAAATCAGATGTCCCAAGTTTCCACAATTTTATCAAAAATTTTTCCATGACTCATCTTGTGACTCTTCCCCAAATTTAATATGATAAAACCACTGCCCTAAGTATAATTAAACTGCAATTATCCCAGACCAAGAGGGTGGTGCATGTTAATCAACCTCTCCCTTCCCTCAACCCACCCAGTCCAAGGTGGCAAGAATCAAGAACACACATTTGTCTCTCTCCCTTCTTCCATCCTGATTCCCTTTGTGCTGTGACCCTCTCAAAGGGAGAACAAAATGGAAAGCATTCCAGAATAATTTCCTCCCACTCAAAAGCAGTGAAATAAAGTGAAAGCTGCATAGAGGGAGCTGGAGGACTGTGGTTTGTGCTTGTTTGTTAACTCGGCCCAACTTCAGGATATCGGCTCCAACGCGCTTTGTATTACCTTTCTGTAGAGTAATCCACCAGGGAAGTTGCCTTGAGGGTGGGGGTGTGTGGGACACTGGGTCACAGCGCTGGCTACTTCTTGCTTAGCACTACACGACCTGCCAGGTGTCCTACAGACATTATCTCTTACCCTGATAAGAGGTCCATAAGGCGGGTATCGCTTAACAGTTTTGCCGCTAAGAAAGGAAGCTCAGAAATTCAGCTACTTGTTCTTAGTCACCCAGTGGCAGAGCTGGGATTTGAAAACTCAAGGCAGTCCGATTCCAGAAAGCCTCTCTGACACTGGAAGGAGCAATGGGGAACAGAACAGGAACAAGAGCAGTTCAGAGTCGCTGTTCCTGCTTTTGAATGCCTCCAGACTCTTTGTCACAAGCTCCCAGTCCACCCGACCCTTGTCTTCCGCATGACAACCGGGTAAGGAGAGTCATGCTTGACCTGGAAGGTGTTGAAAGACCTGCCGCTGAGTGCAGCTCATCAAAGGGGACCAGGTTCGCCATAGCCATGACCTGGGAAGGTGCTGTGGTCCAGCTGGACCCCTCTCCAGCTGCTCTGAGGTGGCTTGGGCTGCTGTCCAGACTGCACGAAGCCACAGCCAATGTCAAGGGCTCCTCACGTCCAAGCAGGAAACTGTGACTGAAAAGCTGAAAAAACATATGATCCCATAAAAAGCCGCCTCTGGGGAAACAAGCCATTAGTCAGCCTTATTTATTTATTTTTCCTTCTTGGGGCAGAGTTCAATACAGACGAAGGGGCTGTGATTATCATATAAAAGGCTATGCAAAGTTGCCCTCCCTGTAAGATGCTGAAAAAAGCCTCACCCTGGCCCTTCCTTTACCCTGGCCCTTTGCCACAGTTAACTTTGTTTGTGTTCTTCAGAGTCCTAATGCTTTGACCACGATTGTGATGGCCCATGTCGGAGCACAAGTGTGTCTCAAAATAAACAAGCAGGGTTGGAACTCTCCAGAGCCCCCCTCTCATCTCCACCAGCCTTTCATCCTGCCTGATGACTGAGGCCGGAGGAATGGGGTGTCGGTGGCCTTATTAAGACAAGATCTTGTGCAGGAAAAATGTGCTTAATGAGCTTAGGAAATACCTTGTGGTCATGAAAGAGTAATACAATTTCTGCTTTCTTGGGCGAGAACAGGAAACCTTGACTGTCCACTCTGAGTTCTTGCCAGTTTTACTTGGGAGTGTACTTTTGGAAGGTCAAATGGGTTTTTTGGTTTTTTTGTTTTTCGTTTTTTTTTTTAATGGGTGGCAGGAAAAAGACACAATATAATCTTTTGAGCAAAGCCCCATGGTCAACCCAGGGATGCAAGATAACCATGCCTCCTGTCCTTTAAAGATCTCTTGGTACCAAAGATGTCCAGTTTTGGAATTTTTTCCCCTTTACCCTCTATATTAATTTCCTAGGGCTTCTGTTAACAAAATACCATAAACTAGATGGCTTAGAACAACGGAGATGTATTTTGTCTCCCAGTTTTAAAGGCTGGAAGTCCAAGATCAAGGTGCCAGCAGGGTTGATTCCTTCTGAGAGCTATGAGGAAGGATTGGTTCCATGCCCTTCTCCTAGGTTCTGGTGGTTTGCCCCAATCTTAGAGTGTTCCTGGGCCTGCAGAAGTATTGCCCTGAGGTCTGCCTTCATATTCATGTGGTGTGCTCCATGTGAGTGTGTCTCCGTCCAAATTCCCCCTTTTTATAAGGACACTGTTAGGTTTGCCGAGGAAGGAATGCCCAAAGCCAAGTTGGTAAAGCAAGAGAGATTTTTAAGGCATCAAAGGGGCACTGGCTGAGCTCAAGATGGCACCAGCCCTGACTGTGAGGAGGTGCTAGGCTTATAAAGGATCCGTGGTAGAATCTGTGGCCGGAGTTCATGGTGGGAACTTGTGGCAGGAACAATGAAGAAGGAGGAGGAGAAGGTCAAGGGAGGGGCAGGGGGTTGAGTCCCATGGCAGAGAGCAGTTAGTCCTTGTAGGAGGTTGATCTGTGCGGGCAGTTGTTTTCCATAGGCCATGGTTTCTTGCTGCCCAACTTGAGCCTTCACATTCCAGCAGAGGGTGTCCACAGCAGGTCTCCAAGGGGAACAGACCCATTTGGGGTTTGAGGAGGGGGTCTCTCTCCATTCAAACATTCGTCGTATTGGTCAGGGCCCCACTCTACCCTATCTTACTTACATAGTTACACACATCTGCAGCAACCCTGTTTCCTAATAAGGCCACATTCTGAGATACTAGGAGTGAGGACTTTAACCAGTGACTATGGGGAGGAGTGCAATTCAACACATAACACCATCTGTTGGACTTTTCCAAGTTCTCTTTTACAGAGGAATTCGGGAAGTCAGCCAATAGAGAGGAGTGTCGAGACCCTAACTAAAAACTGAAGTTGAAACTTTATCAGTGGGAAATTATTCATTGCATTTGAGACTCCAACATTTGCTTGTGAAGCGGGGTTTTGTAGGGTTTGACAGCAGCCTGTGCCCTCTTGGAAGGACACTTGCACAGCCCCGTGGAGAGGTCCATGTGGCCAGGAAATGAGGCCACCTGCCCAAACAGCTATATGGGGGACATCTTGGAAACAGACCTTCCCCAGTCAATCCATTGGATGAGTGTGGCCCCAGTTCACGTCTTGATGGAATCTCATGAGAGACCCTGAGCCAGAGTCACTCAAGTTAAACTGCTACTGCATTCCTGACTTAGAGAAACTGTGAGATTATAAATGTTTCCTGTTTCATGAAATCTGAATTTGGGGTAGTTTCTTTTGCAGCAATAAGATCTAATACAGTTCTCCTGCTCCCCAACCCGGGAAAAGCAAATCTGTATCTACTTGGTGAAACAGGATTAGCCTGACAACATCAAGGGGAAGAGTCCCAGACATCAAGAGGGACACAGGCTTAGGGTAAGGAGGGCTTCTGGTTTTATTTGCTTGTTTTTTGTTTCTTAAAGAAATGAAGGATATATACTTCCAAAGCAATTGCAAATAGATATATTTTATCAATGGTGAGCACTTCCAGCTAAACTGGTGATTCTGTCCACTTGAGCCTCAGGATGGTATCATGGTCAGAGCACAGAGTTCTGAGCCAAGCTGTCTGTGCTCAAATCCCAGCTTTCCCCAGCTGGGCAGCCATGGGGAAATTACTGTACTCTCAGCCTTGTTTTTTTTTGGTTTTTGTTTGTTTGTTTTTGCTTTTTAGGGCCGCACCTGTGGCATATGGAAGTTCCCAGGCTAGGGGTCCAATCGGAGCTACAGCTGCCGGCCTACACCACAGCCGTAGCAATCCTGGATCCTTAACCCACTGAGTGAGGCTAGGGATGGAAACCGCATCCTCATGGATCCTAGTTGGATTCATTTCTGCTGTGCCACGACAGGGACTCCTCAGCCTCGGTTTTCTCATCAGTAAAATGAAATAACAATAATAGTACCCACCTCATAGAAAATAGTTAACAAAAGATACTAACTTGGAATTGTGTTTGGCACACAGTAAGATTAAGTTCCTACTTTTGAGAACACAGGGCTAGGGCGATAATGTGGCATGTCCCGTGGTTGAATTAGGGCACAGGTTGAGAGAGGCAGCCTCTTAGGAAGTGGGAACTCGGAACTTGTGTGATGAAGGTAAGACTGTGCTTTCCTAACCGAGCTTCCTCAACCTTAGACATACATGAACATAATAAACCTCAGGAGGAAAAGTAACTGTCCCCTGTTACGAAAGGGACACTAAGACCAGAACTTGTTCGGGGCCCAAAGACGCATAGAAACTATGGTCATGGCTACGTCCCTTCCAGCAGAGCTGCTCTCCTTCTTTCATCTACACCTGCACTGTACGTGGCAATGGTGACCTAAGTCACAGTGTCAAGAAGTCACGTCAGAAAGTGCCACACGGATTTCCTGGGGATGTCGTGATTTAAAATCTGCTTGATAAGAAACTCATAATTTCTAAAAGGCTAAAGGACATTTTTGTAGGCTTTTGAACTCGGCATTTTATGACATTTTCTAAGAAGCCTTCGATGGGCTTAGGGCTGCATTAGGCAACGACAACCTTCTGTTCTAAAGGAGCTTGAAATTCCAGTGCCTATTTTTACTTCCTGGTACAATAACCCAACCTGAGCACATTGTGGGGTGTCCATGCTGAGCCAAAGCCCTGAGAGGTTGGTTCTTGTCCCTCCTTCCTCCCCTCCCCCTCTCCTCCTCTCCCCCCCTTCCACCCCTCTCTCCTTCCTCCTCCTCCTTCCCCCCCCTTCTTCTCCTAAAGGGTGTTACATGGGCTGGGTCAGTATCTCTTTTTTAAAAAAAAACCAAGTGCAAACATTTATAAATGCCAATGGCAGGTCAAATTTGGGACGCCAACATTTGCTGTTGGTATGGAGTTTTTAAGTTACATTCTGGGGACCCAGCTCCTGTTCCTCAACCCTGGAACAGCAAATCTGTATCTGCTTTGTGAACAGTATTATCCTGACAACTTCTGGTGAAAAGAATGCCAGACCAGCAGTGCCTCTGGCCTAAGGGACAGGAATTTCTAGAAGAGAAAAAAGAGAGAGGCGTTTTGATCCAGTCGCCCTTCGCATTGTTGTCTCCCTGTCCCATTTGCTAGAGAATTTCCCACTGGCTCTTGGCTCTTTCTCAAATTGGAAGGCAGTCTTTCAGAGATTACTCTGTATGCTGAGAGACAAGGACCTCTTTATTACACAGAATGGGGAGGCCCTGGCTTCTAGGAAGGGCAGATGGAGGCTCTGCCCTCTGCATCTTAGCCCCGCCCCTCCCTCCAGGGCCCTCCGGGCTCCTCCCTCTCCCAGTGGATGGAGGGTAGGGGGGACCGCCTGGACTCTTTTACTTAGGCTGGAGGGAGAACACCATTTAAACGAAGTAGCAATTAAGGCAATCTCTCCCCCAACTGCGGTGGGGGCTCTCAAACAATAGATGACACTTCCAACTGGGCATTTCAGTGGCAGTGGGGGGGGCACTCCTTTTTTATCCACTTTTCTCAAAATATGCAAATTTTCAAACAGGAGGAGCCGTTTCAGATAATATTTTCCTGTCTTTGTGTCGTCCACTTCTCTTTTCCTTTATCCTGCTTTCCTTCGTTTATGCTTATTCAGACGGCCTGGATTTCCAGACACCTCCTTTGTGGTTATCATAACCAACATTTATGTGGTGCGTCCATATTCAATCATTTAGACCTCAAGACAACCCTCTGAGGCAGGCACTATATTGCCCCCATTTTAGAGATCAGAAAACTGAGGCACACAGAGATGAAGCGACTGACCCAGGGTCACAAAGCCCCAAATTGAATCCAACTGGTTGGACTGTGAAGTCTTGAGTTCTCAAAGTCCTGGTGACCCACATCACTTCCCTCGCATTTCTTATTGCTTTGTAGAAATTGATTCGGCCCCACGATTTTTTTTTAAATCTTTTTAGGGCTGCACCTCTGAAAGATGGAGGTTCCCAGGCTAGGGGTCGAAGAGGAGCTGTAGCCATTGGCCTACACCACAGCTACAACACAGCCTACCACACAGGATCCAAGCTGCATCTGCGACCTACACCACAGCTCATGGCAACGCCGGATCCTTAACCCCCTTGAGCGAGGCCAGGGATTGAACCCATGCCCTCATGGATTCTAGTCGTGTTCGTTAACCTCTGAGCCACGAAGGAAACTCCACAGTTTGCCTTTAGAGAAGGCTTCTGCGCCGTAGCTCCCACCGTAGGTTCCTCCCAGTCCTTGGTGAATTATTCAGTGAAATAAGGTGAAGCCTCTGCCAATAATGTGATCCTTGCTAGGAATGCTAGATTGGGCCTGATCTGATAACAAATTAACACTTTCTGAAGGACTAGAGCCCTTCCTCAGTATCTGTAGGGGATTCGTTCTAGGACCTCTGAGGATTCCCCAATCTGAAGTGGCTCAAATCCTTTATGTAGATTATATTTGCACATAACCTGAGCACATCCTCCATATTCTTTAAATCATCTCATTATTTATAAGACCTCATACAATGTAAATATTGTATAAATTGTTGTCAGTACACCATAGATACTATGTAAATAGTTGGCAGTATGTGGCAAATTCAAGGTTTTGCTTTTTTGGAACTTTTTGGTGTTCTCTGCTTCTCCTCTCCACATACTCGCCCTCCCCCCCCCCACCCCCCCCACCAGCACCGTAACTTCTATTTGCAGATCATTGAATCTGTGGATGTGGATATGAATCTCCAGATACAGAAATAGAGGCTCTGTCCTCTGCTGGCTGCAAATATCAAAACCCTTCAGACTTAGGTTAAGCTATTTGCTTTAGGAAAAGTGGACAGAGGGAGGGAGAGAAGAGAAGGATGGAAGGAAAGACGATGAGAAGGAAAGAAGGGAAGACTAGAAGGAAGGAAGAAGGCAAAAAGGAAAGGAGGGAGGGAGAGAGAGAAGGGAATGGGGAAGAGAAAGAAGCAAGAAGAAAGAGTGTGAATTGGAGCTCCTGTTGTGGCGCAGCAGAAACGAATCCAACTAGGATCCATGAAGGTGCAGGTTTGATCGCTGGCCTCACTCAGTGGGTTAAAGATCCAGTGTTGCTGCGAGCTGTGGTGTAGGTCGCACGCCTGGCTCGGATCTGGTGTTGCTGTGGCTGTGGTGTAGGCTGGCAGGTGCAGCTCCAATTCGACTACTAGCCTGGGAACTTCCATATGCCGTGGGTGCGGCCCTAAAAAGCAAAAAAAAAAAAAAAAAGAGTGTGAAGTCATGAAAAGAAGAAGGCAGAAAGACAGGAAAGTAAATGTCTTGGCATGGCAACCATGGGTTTCCCAGGGAAGGTACTCTTGCAGCCTCAGGAAGCCCGACCACTTCTGCAGCACGCTTCTTTTTCCCTTTGTGGGACCTACTATCTTTTGTCCCACCATTTGGAAGTCTGGTTATGGTCTTCGTGTTTCTTCTCTAACAAAAGAGGGAATAAAAGAAATTGTTGCAACTTAATTGAAACACGTCAGATCAGATCATGGTTCCAAGCCCAGAGCCATAAACGGGTTTCCTCGGAGACCCGGAGACTTTGAGGGGAAACTGCCAAAGTGTTTATCGTGGAAAGTCACTCCTCGTAGGGTGTTTTCCCATCTGGGTAACAGGCAGTGGCCTGAGAAACCAGCAGACCAGTGCTCGAAAAGCTCCTGGAACCCAGAGGGCACATGAGGGACTCTTTCTAGCTTGCTCTATTCCAAAGATGTGGAACCATCTCAAGAGAACAGTAGGAAATGCAGGCCTTTAGACCTTGCAAAGGCTCTAGGTCATGGTCTCTGTAACTCCGTCCTTTCTTGGGGTCTGTTTCTCCTCTTTTTGCTCCTTTTCTTCTACTCCATCGAGGAGTGTGTTTCCCTGGAATGTCATCTTTGCTGCCCCCCCCCCGCCACCTGCCACGTACAGAATTACCTCCCAGTTCTGAAACTCAGTGGTGGGAATGCTGTCTCTGCTGTCCAGGCCTGATCCAGCTCCCATCTCGAGCTCCTTGCAGTAACATTTGACACCTTCAGGAGGCAGCATTGTGTTGGCCTGACCAGCCAGGGGTCTGTGGAATCACGTAATGAGTAAGGCTCAGTTCCAGCCTAGTCCAGGGTCCAGGGTCCAGGGTCCAGGGTCCAGGATCCGTCATCAATTCTAAATTATTAACATTATTTACAGCATCAGGACCATTTCACCTGGTCCCTACCGCTGGTTACCGGACATTCATCAGGTGCTGAGTATATACTAATTGCTTGTGAGTATTACTTGTCCATTCAGGAGTATTTATGCACTTGATCTTATTTAGTTTCACTTAATCCTTATACCACCCTAAAAGGTGGCAGTCTGATGCCCATTTTACAGATGAGGAGCCTGAAGCCCAGGGTGGTTAAGTAACTTGCTTGAGGTCACCCTACCCGTAAGTGGAGGTATCCGAAGTCTAACTAAGCCTGATTTGTTTTCCTCCAAAGCCAGTACTACTGTTTGACTACGTTATTATACCTCCAACAGTACCAGCTATCATGTATTACACATGTCCCATGTCCCATAACTACACTGTAAGTTTGTTGTGTGCAGGTGGGTGATTTAATCTTCATAATCATCTTGTGAGATGGGAGGATTGATGCCGTTTTCAGATAAGGAAAATGAGGTCTTGAGAGATTGAAAATGGCCACTCTGGTAAATAAACCAAAGTCCAATACGTGTTTAGAACAGCTCTGAACTTCACTGCCAAAACACAAAGGAAGTTTCTATAACGTGCATTTAAAGACTTTTTGGTTTTCAACATAGCTGAGTGCCTGCATTTATTTTGAGCACATGGTCGTTTAAAATTACACCCTGCGGTGGCTCACGTGATGGGGGTGCCTCGGGATGGCGTGGAGAAAGGTGCAGACTGCTGGGATGACCGGAGGCAGTGGAGTAACAGTCTAGGTAGATGCGTTTGGGGGAGCTACCTGGGGCAGCAATGGGAGGCTGCTGGATGCTCCTGGGAGTGAAAAGAAGGCGAGATTAGCAAGAGAAACATGAACTTTCAACAAGATTTCAAAATTTGTTCACAGGTCTTGCAAATTCTTCAACTGATTTGTTGGAGGCCAAAAGTAAAGAACCGAATCTCAGGTTCAAACCGTCTGCGTCACACTTGATGTATATGCATACCCTTCTTTTTCTCATTCAGTCTTCGTTTTATGTTGAGCCGTTTGGGATTCTAACCACAGACTTACCGGACCTTCCCTACGGCGGCGTACCTTTCACTGATAAATCTTTGTAAAGGAATATGACCAAGCTCAAGTGAAATATTTTAAAACGTCACTTACAAAAATATTGGGGGAAAAAATCTATACGTTTCCTCCATGGCTTCTTAATTCACTTCAGCTAGGCACATGGACCCTGTCCTAGGCTGAAATCTCCCACGTCGCCGTTTCCTGAAAGTATTTGTAGTGGAGCTAACATCATTTGCTCAGCTGTAAATCCTCTATTCTGGGTACTATGTAAGTCTTCAGAGGGACATTTTGGTTCAGATGCCAATGTTTTGCTTTAAAGAACAGTGAGCAAAAATAGACTTTGATTTTTAAAATTTAAAGCCAAGGTAAAGTTAGAAGTGATGATGGACTGGAAGAAGAAAGCTGCCTGACAGGTGCGTCTTGTTTTTTCAAGAGCTTATCCATGTGCCAGTTCCTGTTCTAAGTGCTTTTGTGTTTCTTCTCATAAAAAGCTCCCCCCCCCGCCCCCAAACAACAGAGAACACCTATAAGACAGGTGCTACTCTCATTCCCATTTTACAACTAAGGAAACTGAGAAAGAGAAAAATTAGGCAGCCAGGTCCAAATTCATAGAACTGGTTCATGATAGAGCTGGCATTGGAACCCAGGAGAGCCTAACTCCAGACGAGACACTGTCTTTATCATATACCGCACTGTAAGGACAGGAGACCCCTGTATCACACCATTCACTGAAGAAAATTTTATTTCACAGAAACCCATAGGAAATAAGCAATCTTTAGGACCAGCTTCCCACAGCCTCTGCTGATGGATAGCTATGCTTGCACCAACAATCTAATAGACTTTGTGCTGTGAATAGGTTAAAAATTCATAGCAGAGGCTGGCTGCATTTTGGGCTCTCTAACAATGAGTCAGAGAAATGGAAGGAGCACAGAATCTGGAGTCGGAAGCTTTGTGCTCAGATTCTAGGTGCATCCATCCACCAGATGCCACTGGAACCTTGGACAAATCACTTAAATTGTTCAGTATCAATAAAATGGACAATAACCTTTCTGTCTACTTCAACTCTAACCGCCCCCCCCCACCATCTATAGAGACTGAGAGAAGGGAGTAAAATCCAGCATCATTATGATTTTGAGACCTTCAAACTTTAGATGAAAGGAATCTAGATGCCGTGTCTTTCCCAGACATCGGAAGAATGGATTTTAATTTCCTTTTAAGTAAAATCCTAGTATTCAAAAGTGGGTGATTTTGCCACAGACAGAGGCACTGGAAGTGTTCTTGCCTTCCTGAAAATGCTTGTAACTACTTCAAATATGATTCTACAATAATATTTTAGCTGTGGTCAACACATATTTCCACCCCTCCTTTGCAAAACAGCACCTTAAAACACTGGGGAAAGAATATATCTTTTCTCTCCTTCTATCAAGATGTTCTATTTATTTATTTATTTACTTATTTATTTACTTATTTTGTCTTTTTAGGGCTGCCCCTCAGCATATGGAAGTTCCCAGGCTACGGGTTGAATCAGAGCTGTAGCCACTGACCTACACCACAGCCACAGCAACGTCAGATCCAAACCAAGTTCTCTGTTTACGCGGGATCCTTAACCCATTGAATGAGGCCACGGATCGAACCTGCCTACTCATGGGTGCTAGTCAGATTCATTTCCACTGAGCCACGACGGAAACTCCAAGATGTTCTGTTTCTTTTAGTGTCAATTTTATAAATTGAATGTGTCTAGAAACTTATCCTTTTAAATAAAATTCCAAACTTATTGGCCTGAAGTTTTAGAAAAATATCCTCATTATCTTTTTGCTGTCTGTGGCACATGTAGCAATAGGCCTTTTTTCATTCCTGATATAATGTATGCCTCCTTTCTTTTTTCCCTTGACTAGTCTTGATGGAGGTCGATCAGCTTTATCAGTGTTTTCCACTGATAAAGCTTTGGCTTTGTCAGTTTTCTTGATTGTCTATGTATTTCCTATTTCCTTGATGTCTACTTTTATTTTTCATAATTTTCTTCTACTTTGGGCATAATTTGCCCTTCTTTCTGTAACTTCTTGAGGTGGATACTTAGCTCAATTGAGACTTCAGCCATTCTTCTTTTCTAACATATACGTTTAAAGCTATACATTTCCTTCTAAACACAACTTTAGCTGTATCCCACAAGTTGTTTTTTTTTTTTTTTTGTCTTTTTGCTATTTCTTTGGGCTGCTCCCGCGGCATATGGAGGTTCCCAGGCTAGGGGTCGAATCGGAGCTGTAGCCACCGGCCTACACCAGAGCCACAGCAATGCGGGATCCGAGCCGCGTCTGCAACCTACACCACAGCTCACGGCAACGCCGGATTGTTAACCACTGAGCAAGGGCAGGGACCGAACCCGCAACCTCATGGTTCCTAGTCGGATTCGTTAACCACTGCGCCACGACGGGAACTCCCCACAAGTTTTGATATATTTATTTTGATGATCCTTCAATGAAAAATATTTTCTCATTTTCACTGTGATTTCATCTTTAACCCATGAGTTATTTAGAAGCATAGTGTTTCAATTCCAAACATTTGGGAATTTCCTAATTATTCTTCTGTTACTGAGTCTAGTTTAATTTCATTGTGATCAGAGAATGTATCCGGCATGATTTTAATTCCTTGAAATTTGCTGAAACTTGATGGTATGCAACACTGGCAAGTTACTTAACCTCTCTGTGCCTTGGTCTATAAAATGGAGCTAATAGCAGTGTCTTCCTCAAAGAAGTCTTGTGAGCATGAAGTCTGGGAATATGTTAAAAAACAGTACCTGGCACATAGTAAGTACTCAGGAAATGTTAGCTATTATTAATTACTAATTAATGATATTATTACTGGTTATTGTGTTGGATCTAATATCAACATCCACTTGCCTGTCTGCTCTCATTTGCTATTAAACTATAAGGCATGGGTCTTAAATAGCAGGTCTCACGGTGTTCCCAAGAGGTAGGTACCATTAATCTGTGTTCTACCAATGGATTAAGGTACAAACTAGATAAGGAACTTGAATGGAAGACTCTGTTTCTCGAGATATTAGCAACTGCTTGTCCTCTAGTTCACTTCTGCATTCCCAATTCATATTTTATTCATATCTTATTTGAATGGAATAAAATAATACTTTTAGCAATAAAGTAATACTTTTAGCAATCAAGTGTTTTTAAGGTTGTTCCCTGTGGATGTATACACCCTTCAGGCTAGGGGAACGTTTGTTCCCCCAACCAGTGGTTCAGCTTCCCCTCAGCCCCTCAATTTCAGTCTGAAAAAAGGCAAGAGTCCTGGAGAGCTGAAAATATGTCCAGGTTTCCAGCCTTTAACACCCTCCAAAGACAAAAATCTATCGTCGTCACCTCGTGGGAACTCAACAAATGGTGGTTGAGAGATCGTCATGGTGTCAGTTCTGAAAATAAGCACAGACATTTTTGGTTACCAGCCCACCATCACCCAAGTCGTAAAGCAAAGTGAAATCAACATTCTTTCCCATTCATTGGGCATAAATTGTTATGGCTGTTTCCAAGGATGCATGATACACGTGTAATGTGGGGGGCTTTCAGGGAAATTTGACATCAAGCCTAGAGTCTTGAGAGACCAGTTTGTATTTTCAAGGAACATTGAAGACTTTAACATATTTTATAAACGGCATTTCCAAAATCATATTGGTTTAGTTTCTCAACCTATTTTACAACAGGGAGCACCTGATCTCTTGCTTAGGGTGATTTCAAAGGGGCTGGTATAATTCTTCTGTGTGTCCTTAGTCTCCCTAGATGTCCTGTAATCGCAGTTTTATTCCCTTATTCCTTGAACATGTCACCTTGCTACTTTGTTTATTGGTTCTAGTATACAAGCCCTTGAGAAAGAGAGCGTTACATTTCATTAATTGTTCATACTGTGCGTGAGTGAGTTTATTACCTGGGCTCCTAAGAGTGCGTTGAGGTTTGGCCTGAGGAGAGGCAGGGCAGAAGGAGGAGAATACAGGTATAGCAGGTATCTGCGTTTGGGGGTGCTAGGTGAAAGAGCCCTGTCTTCTGAGGGCAGGCATGTGATAGCCGAGGAAGCTTCAAGTTTTGCTTGAGGCTGCCTCTGCCCACATCCTCTAACTGCACATCCAAATGCCATTTAATTAGATAATTGTTCTCTGCCTTTAGCATAACAACATTAATGTTATGTCACAATATTCTGTGTTTATATTAAAAATTGCTCATTCTCGGCAATTTTTAATATATCTTTCTGTTTGGTGCACATTTGTATTCGTTCTTGAAGCTTTTTTTTTTTCCCCCCCACTGTACAGCAAGGGGATCAAGTTATCCTTACATGTATACATTACAATTACTTTTTTTCCCCCCACCCTTTGTTCTGTTGCAACACTTGGGTTGCTTTCAGTGTTGATGACAAAGAAAGGTTGGAAACGGGAAAGTGAGGGGATTTGAAGTAACCTTGAATGCTCATAACTGCCAACTCTTTAGTGCTTACCAAATGGCAGTTGTATTTATTTCCAAACCCGACAATGCTGGTTAAACCTATTATTAGATCTCCATAACTTAATTAAATAATGTGTACATGAATAAAATATGAGCGTGAAAGGAAAGCCCTAATTTGGATGCTTGCAAAGACTTAATACAGGAGACTCTCTTAGAAAAGCTATCAAATTAAGATTGGACCAGAACTGTAAATGACTGGGAATGTATTTGTGGAAATGCACTTCTATGCTCAGGCTGCTTCTCTGTGCTAAGTTCTTGCTCTTCTGTTAAAAATCCAAAACTAGAAATCACTGAGTATACATTCAGGGTGTAGTCTTTGACAGAAAGAACAAGCAGAACTCAGTCAGCCAACCCACACTTAGTAAAGGCATTGGTCCCCATCAGAAGATGGACAGTGCCCTTGCTTTTAAACATTTTTTTTTTCGTCTTTTTGCTATTTCTTGGGCTGCTCCCATGGCATATGGAGGTTCCCAGGCTAAGGGTCTAATCGGAGCTGTAGCCGCCAGCCTATGCCAGAGCCACAGCAATACGGGATCCGAGCCGCGTCTGCAACCTACACAGCTCATGGCAAGGCCGGAATCGTCAACCCACTGAGCAAGGGCAGGGACCGAACCCGCAACCTCATGGTTCCTAGTCGGATTCGTTAACCACTGCGCCAAGATGGGAACCCCGCTTTTAAACATTTTAAGTTAACAAATGTTTAAAGTATACACCTATTATGTTTTTGCTCCTCTCTTTATTCACCTTTTCAGTTAATCAACTAACTCCTTTGTCTCAGTGTCTTCTGCTGTAGTTAAAAAGGTCCCCGATAGTTTTCTTTATGTCGAACTCAAAGGTTGATGGTATCCTGGCCATTCTTTCTAGTTTTTTCCTCAGAGTCCTATTATATATCATACTTGTACAAAAATCATCCATGATTCTTAAATTCATTTGTGTCTTTCTTGAGACGTTAAAGTTTTAGCTTGTATTATTATCAAGGAGGCTGCGAAATGAAGATACCAATGCTGCTGATGCTCTGACAGTAGTAACATGTGGCAAGGGGCTTACTTTGTATCTAGACTCTGTACTAATGATTTAACCAATATTATCTCCCGCAATCTCACACAACCAAGTGGGCTTCATTACTGTCTCCATTTTACAGATGGAGACACAGAAAGAGAAAGTATGTTGCCCAAAATAACACAGTAGATGGTAGAGCCAGATTCTAACCCAGACCTACCCTCTGCTCATAACCTTGGTGCTATTTATTTTTCAACATCTTAAGTTATTTTTACAGATTATTATGTTTGTGGCTCCTTTTGGGGGGCAGGGATGCTAGGGAGCAAAATCGACTCTGGTCAACATTCCTTTATGTCCAGAAGGGGACGAAACACTGGTTGTTTCAGACACCGTGTTCTCTGAGAACAATTCTGTTCAATCTTGCCAAGGAGACCATGCGGAAGACGCAGCCCCTTTGCACCTCAGACCAGTCATCATGAATGCAGACAGCTCCAAGCGCGCACGCACTTGTGCGTGCGTGTGCATGTGCGTGTGTGTGTGTGTGTGTGTGTGTGTGTGTGTGTCCGCACGTGCACACATGTGTGCTCGCCCCCTGTGGCTCACTAATGAGGAACTGGTATTTTAGTGCCCTTTTGTGCCACTGTGCTTTTAACTGCTGTTAAGATAAGGAGTAATGTCCCTCCAGCTGTACATAATAGTGTTGTAATTCCATCAAGGGGCTTTGATAACTTCATAAACCCTGACAGAAAAGCTTGAGTGGATTTTCATGTCACCATAACACCAAGATGGAATTACAGCCTTAATTTACTGGGTGTGCATTTTGGGGGGTACATTACTTAATGTTAAATCCTGTTAAAAACAAATCAGCTGATGCCATCTGGCTCTATCTATTTCATAGTGACATCCCAGCCTCCCCGCAATTTTGGATCTTTGTTCTCCTTCATCCTGCGTCTTCTGGTTATGATTTTCTTCATCAGCCTAATCACCCCGCTCATCCTCATGACGCAGCTCTTCCATCCATAAGACCTTTCTTTTTAGTTTATAGAGCGCTTTTGCTTCACTTTCTCCATCCCATTCGCCTTATAGGAACCTCAGAACATGCTTTTTTCCTCTTCCCTGGAACATCTGAAATTTTGGTTATTTGTATTATATGGAACAAATGTCCGCTGGCCATTTTTTAAGGATAAAAGCAACATGTGCATGTGAGGAATTTCAGACAGTGCAGGAAGGCATAAAATGAGAAATAAAGTTCCTTTTCCTCCTGGCTTCCCAGTGTGCCTCTCCCCACAGGTGATCCCTGTTAATAGTTTCTTTTATATCAGTCCAGAAAAATTATTCATATACCATAATTTATAGCATCCCCAAAAAAATAGTATGCATTTCTTTGCCTGTCTATTCATTTATCTGTCCATCTCCCCTCTTCTGTTTATCCAAATGAGAGATGATCTGGCCTATGTCATTTTAACATACTTAATTATACATCCTAGGCATCTTTCCATATCATTACCAGTAGCTTTCCGTCATTCTTTGTAGCCACCACATAACAATGTCGGCCACTTAAAAGTCTGTTTTCCAGATATTATTTTAGGTCATAAAATGTGTGAGTCAAGGGTACCTGAGGTTGAAGAGATGGGTTTACATTAGCCGGGTCTTGTCAGGACAGAATCCAATCCAATCCACTGGAGAAAAAAGGGAATTCATTTTTTTGTTTTGTAAATGATTTCCTGTATTTCGTGTTTAATATAAAAGTAGAGGAGGTCCCATCATAGCGCAGTGGTTAACGAATCTGACTAGGAACCATGAGGTTGCAGGTTCGATCCCTTGCCTTGCTCAGTGGGTTAACAATCCGGCGTTGCTGTGAGCTATGGTGTAGGTCACAGACACAGCTCGGATCTGGCGTCGCTGTGGCTCTGGCGTAGGCTGGCAGCTACAGCTCCAATTCGACCCCTAGCCTGGGAACCTCCATATGCCGAGGGAGTGGCCCTAGAAAAGGCAAAAAGACAAACAAATAAAAAAATAAAAGTAGAACCTCCTGAAAATGTCATCCAGTGCCAGATTCCTATTTGCTGAGAGGAGTTCAGACAGAGAGGCATTCTGGACCAGGTGCCTGGAGATTAGCCATATAACCCTGCATCTTTGGGGGATTCCGTTTTGTTTTTTGGGGAGTGGGGGAATACATTTATCTAGGCCTCAGTTTCTCTATCTGCAAAATAGGGCTGTTTGATAGATCTAATAAAGGCTGAATGAACGTTACGAGTGTGGGCTCATTTTGAATTCCACCGCCATCATGGATTCACCATGTTGGGCAGGTTACTTAGCCCCTCTGAGCTCAGTTTTCCCACCTGTAAAATGGGATTAATCGTATCTACCTCATGAGTGCTGTGGTTGTTCAAAGGGATTCTTATTTTTGCCTTGCTAAGTGGAGAGTTTTATGAGTGTTCTAAGTTGGCGTCACAGTTTATAACTGATGAAGTAGCTTTCCACAGAGAAAGATGGCTTCTTTAACAGCTATCGTCTTTCCATAACTTAACATTTATTGTTGTCCCATAGATTGTAAATTTCTAATGTAATGAAGTTGGTTTCGAAATGCAGCCCATAGGAGCTGGTCTCATTGCCTTAGAGGTACATTATTGTTTGTTATTTTCCCACTCACAGCCTGGCACATGGCACGTGGTTGCTTTGTAATCCTGGTTGGTCTGGAGATTTGTGAACTTTGGATCTTGTGTTGAGAGACACTGGCTATAGGAGGCTTTCCATGAATTCCTGACTTAGGGAGAAGAGTCTACACTCTCAGATGTGTGTTCCAAACCAAAACTCTAGTACCTTCTGTTTTTTGGTTTTTTTTTGGTCTCTTTTTGTCTTTTTAGGGCCACGCCTGTGGCATGTGGAGGTTCCCAGGCTAGGGGTCTAATCGGAGCTGTAGCTGCCGGCCTATGCCACAGCCATAGCCATGCCAGATCCGAGCCACATCTGTGACCTACACCACAGCTCACGGCAGTGCCAGATCCTTAACCCACTGAGGGAGGCCAGGGATCGAACCTGCAACCTCATGGTTCCTAGTCGGATTCGTTTCCTCTGCGCCACGGCTCAGAGGAACTCCTAGTACCTTCTGTTTTTAACAGGGAAGAATCATAGTCTGATGTGGATTTCCTAGTCTGCATGACTTTTTAATTTAACTTTTACTCTAATAGACTTCCTGCGGGCTGATGTGTGCTCTGTAAAGCACAGATGCTTTAGCCGGTGACACACTCGCCTAGTACTTTGCGTTATGTTAAAAGAGAAAAAAAAAAGGCAGCAGTATATTTACTTAGGAAAACAAGTTTCTCTGGAGGACAGGTATCCTAAGATAAACAGTGCATTCTGGAGGGACACACAGGATAATGCCTAGGCTCGGCCCTGCACAGCCCTGAATCTGCAGAGCTGTCATTTGCAAAACACACTGTTGTCTCTGGTAGAGACTGCCCGCGTCTTGCATCTTGAGCTGGAGGCAGGGGAGGGAATGTGGGGGCAGGGCGGAGAGATCCATTAACCGGCTTGGTGTGCAGAGGAGGCCAGAGACAATATAAATCTGGGAACTGCTCTGTGCGGTGAATGCCCCTGCAGGAGTCAGAGTAACAGACAGATTAGCATAATGTAATTGGCTGGCAGGGTCAGGCCCTCTCTGTGAGCAGGAGCTGTGGGGATGGTAGGGAGAGGCAGAAAAAGGATGGCAGGGGGTGTGTGCAGCATAGTGTCTGTCACTATGAAGAAGGGGTTTTCAGTTCAGCACTGCATAGATCAATATGACAGTCCTGGAGACAGCCCTCTCCAAGTTAGTAATGTTCTCATTTTTGAAAAATTCCTTTCTTCAAAATCTCAGAAGTCCGCTTCATTCCCCCTGCCCCCCAAACCCAAAGCAAACAAAATAAAAGAAATAAGTAAAAATGAATAGAATAAGATTTTCTTTTTTCTCTCTTCACCTACCTTCTCCATCAACTTTTGGAAGCTCCTTCTGGAACTTTGAGGACTGTGTGCTCTCTTCTAACTAGTGTGTCTCTGGGTGATTAACTTGTCTCAATGACTTCACTCACTGCCTTACTTGTACAAACACTCTCTTTTCCTTTCTGCAGGGAAGCTAAGATACAGGTCTTTTCTTCTGGCCTAAGTGCTCCACTGTCCTGTGTAGAAAAGGGTGCAGACACACTTCCCTGCTCTACAGGGGTGTTTGCCCTGTGCCATTGTGTTGCTCACGTTGTTTTTGCAAACTTTCAGAAACTTGGGAGAAGACAGTCTGCTGCAGCCGCCTTGTATTTTTAAAAACTTCTTTTGCTTTCTTTATCTTTCCTAAATTTTCTTTCAAACTTTGGGTGCTGGGTTGAGTTAATCCCCATTATTGACTGACTTCTCAGGTCAAGGCACCTTGTCACCACTGGTCTGGGACGATCCCCACTCTCGTTCTGTCCGTAGTCTCCTCTGTCTTCGAGTCCCATTTCCCTCTCCTTCCATAGTCACCCATTGCCATGTACTCATTGTATATTGCTAGGTCTCCGTGTCTCCTTATAAAAATAGAGTTGCATGTGTCTGTGAGGGTGTGGGCATGTGCTAATTGAATGGCGCCATGCTGTAGATCTTCTGCTGTTGCTCTTTCCTGCAACACCCTTTTAAAGATTCATCCTTGTCGTGTACTTCTTCATTGCTTCTAACTGCTCTATGGCGTTTCATGATACGGAGCCACTCATTTTATTCCTCTATGACCACCATCCATTGAGAACATTTTCATCCCCCCAGGAAGAAACCTCACGTCTGTTAGGCATTGCTCCCCAGCCTCTAGCCTCCATCCCTCTGGTCCTAGGCAACCATAATCTACTTTCTGTTTCTGTGGATTTGTTGATTCTGGACATTTCACGTAAGTGGAATTATATAATACATGGGCTTTTGTGATTGACTTTCATTTACCGTAATGTATCATGTATCAGTACTTTTTATGGCCAAATAATAGTTCATTGTATGGAACTACTGGGATAATCCACATCATGCTTCATAAACTATTGTCCAAAAATGAGTGCACAGAAAAAGCGGCTTTTTGAAAATAACATCAAAGTAAATATTTGGAGTTAAGAATTGATCTTTGGTATTTTGTATTATCTTTCTTTTTACGCCCACACTCCCACCCAAGTTACAAACCAAAAGACTTCAAGAAACCCTCCACACAATTTTTGACTAGAATTTTAGTAGGGTCATTTTTTTTTTTGGCCAGGCAAGCAGATACGTTCCCTTCTCCGGTATCAGCTTGAGTTTAAACTCTGACACTAGCTTATGAGTCTGATGCTCTTCTCTTGGTCTTTTCTAAACCTGAAACACTTGGCTGTTGGTGAAACATTCTGTGTCTTGAAGGTTCCTTTTGATTCTTGCAGATCCATCTTTTCCTATTCCATGTCCTAGATGATTAAATGCATCATGCCCCAATATATTGCGGAAGGTTGGATCCCAACTTTGGTGACCTGCAGTAGAGCTCTGTGACTTTCCTCGTCATTGGCAAAATGTCTCTTATGATGTATTAAACTGTCTCAAGCTTATGCAATAGAATGAGTGTTGTTAATGATAGATGACATTCCTGGTACCACCCTAAAAGCAAAGAATCATTCCAGTCAGAAAAGAAAATGCCAAGGCATTGGCGAAGCCAAATGGATGTAGAGAGAACTAAGCTTACAGAAATGTCCGATTCTAGGTCTCATGTGTGTTGGGAACTTTAGAAAATTCAGATCACAGAAATCTCCATGCATGTTAGCTAGCTCAGTGGATAAAGTTTCCAGAACATCCGAATCTTTACTGCCCTTTGAAAAACATAGCAGATTCTTTTACCCATATGGCCAGCTGTCCTGAGGGCTAATTAACTCAAATCATGTTGCCTTTTTTTCCCTGACTACTTCTGTGTTAAATTTTACCACACGTTATTTTCTCTGTCAGTTTTCCCTAGGCCAGAGACACCCAAACTTTCTCAGATCCAGGCACTCTTAGTGTTTTAATGATTTTTTCATGGCACACCTTGGCCAAAAGAAATAGCATATCATTCTGCTTATTAAATAATTAGGTCCAAACAACTTCCTAAAAATACAAACATCTCAGTAGCTATTTGAAATAAATAACACAGAGGTATTTTTTAAAAAAGAATATTTTTATTTCAGTCTGAAATAACTCTAAGTACTAATGGAGTATTTGCACCTGTTGGGCTTCCCACAACTTCTCAAACCCTTGAGTCAAATTGTTTGCTGTTCCACATTTTTTTCTTTTGTCTTTTTGGCCGCATCCACAGCATATGGAAGTTCCCAGAGTAGGCGTTGAATTGGAGCTGCAGCTGCCGGCCACAGCCACAACCACAGCCACACCAGGTCCAAGCTGCATTTGCAACCTACACTGAAGTTCTTGGCAATGCCGGATTCTTAACCCACTGATTGAGCCTGGGGATCAAACCCACATCCTTATGGATACTAGTTGGGTCCCCCCTCTTTTTTTTTGTCCTTTGTCTTTTCAGGGCCGCACCTGTGGCACATGGAGGTTCTCAACAGCTAATTGGAGCTTTTGCTGCTGGCCTAGGCCAGAGCCACAGCAACACCTGATCCAAGCCGTGTCTGCAATCTACACCACAGCTCATGGCAACACCGGATCCTTAACCCACTGAGTGAGACCAGGGATCGAACCCGCAACCTCATCATCCCTAGTCAGATTTGTTTCTGCTGCGCCATGACAGGAACTCCACTAGTCAGGTTCTTAACCCACCAAACCACAACAGGAACTCCCCACATTTGTTTTTTGTGTGATATTTACTTTTTATCATGGCGATCACCAGAATCTGGCTTTGGAAAATGTGATATAATCAAAGGAATGTAGCGTGATCTAATGTTGAAACACAGACAGCCTCAAGCTTGAACAGCGTCCAGAAGACTGCCGTGTTCCCCTCAAACTATACAAGATCCGGCAACAACTTTGAGCATTCAGTGTGGCATCCTGGGGCACCTCGGTGCACGGTTTGGGAAATGCAACCCTAGGCATTAAATATGAGTTATTAGAGCAGGCATTAAAATTCGTTCAATCTAGGAGTAACGGGACTTTCTGATTTGTCCTTAAGACCACAATTTCTCTTCAAGGAATCATATTCTGAAATGTTCACCAGTACACCTAGCTGATTCTCATTTTCATAGGAAACGCTATGCTCATGTTCAGGACAGCATTTCTCCCCCTCTCCCTTTGAATCCTTTATCTTTAGAAATACACACAACTGGCTCTTTCCCACCCTTATTCCTTGTCAACAATCACATGAGCCCAAACGACCTGGTGAGCAGTGGTGTTTATCTTATTGGATGCCTGTTGTTTTTGGACTGTCAACTTTCTGTTTTATTTTGGCTTGCGGTTATTATTAAGTATCCTAAGCATGAGGAGCCTAGTGCAGAAGCTACATGTGGGGAAAGAGGAAAGGCTGTTTTCTCACAGAGGTTACCCATTCTGATACTTGTCATTTCTGATGCTTTGCTTCAAAACCCTTAGTCCCATTTATGAGCCGGCAGATGTCACCTGAACTAAGACCCTAGAGTGCATCAGCCGCTTGCTTGGTTTCACAAGCCTGCGCTCCAGCCTCTGCAGTGGGTTTTAATACCTTGGCCTTTGGCTGCTTTTCTGAAAAAGGCTCATGACATCACTAAGCTTCGGGCTCAATGATATTTTAGCCTTATTTTCTGTCTCTCTTTATTCTAATAAAGATTCTGCTCCTGCTGCTTCTGCTATTGCTGCTGCTGCGATTGTTTTTCTTCCTCCTTCATATCTTTTTCCTCTTCCTTTCTCCTCCTCCTCTTCCCACTTCTTTATCATCACCTCCTCCTTCCCTTTATGTTTCTTTTGAGCATGTCCTCTACTTCCCTTGCAGTATCTGGGCCACTGAAGGGCTAAACACCAAACCCATTGGATGAGTGGCGACAGCAGCTGGAAGGCCATGGCATCTCTCAGGTCTCTGCACCCCAAACATCTTTCTAGCAGCCAGGGAGACGGGGGATCACTGCCCAGTTGTGGAAGTGGCTTCAATCCACGTTGGAATGACAATGGCCATCGGTGGCAAATTGTGTTGCTTTACACCTAAATAAGTGGCTCTACCAGAGGCTGACCCTGCTTGCCTCTGTCCCTTCTGCCTTTCCCCCAGCTCTGCCTCCTCTTCCAACTCTCTCAACCGTCCTTTCCTGCCTGCCTCCACCTCTCCGCTCCAATTGTATATTCCCCCTCCGACTCCAGCCCATAAAGTGTTCTTGCCGCTGTCCCCAGTCAGGTGGAGGCCACCATAACTCCTGTGTGATATCAATAACCCATGCTGGTGAAGCCAATGAGGTAATTTTCCCCGAAGCTCTAAATATAATTTAACAAGTTAAACACTGTAGCATTGTGGTGAACGCGCTATTAAGGGACTGTAAATTGCTTACATTGCATCAATAAACACAGTGCCCCAAAGCGAGGGGCTGTTAAGACTTTATAATCTAAAGCAGCACTAGGAGTATCACCCCAAGGCTTTAACTTCACGTCAGATAAAAACAAAGCGGCTCAAGTCTTTAGTTGATGCCAAATGTACACAGGAACCTAACCAGCTTTAGGGGGTAATTACTTTCTGAGCGCTTGATGTGGATTCACTAAGAAACACATCTGTTATCGAATTTGCCAATGATTAATTCGATTCTTCCATTTCCCCAGAAAATGGGGGAAGTAAAGTTGGTGGTAACAAGTGCCAAGCCCATTGGTATAAGGCCCCCAGAGAATAACGTATCATTTTCTGGGGATGAGAACAAAAGTTTCAGTATAATCTACTCTCACACTTTGGTTATACCCCGTAGAATTATGTGTATAGAAAAAGGTTTTATGTAATTAAGTTATCTCTGGTGGTGTTGAGAGGTGCAGAGTTTTGAAAGTTAATGGCCTCTTTTGCAAGTGAAGTAATTCATGTTTCAGATTTTTGCAAGCCCTAGAGCTTCTTTGCCCTTCTTCTCCCTTCCCCTGATGTCCACCCAGCCCTAGTCAAATCCTTTCACAAAACACACTCCTGCTGCAATTTCTTCCCAGGTTCGTATCCTCAGCCAATTGGTGACTAACCCTTTTTGTGCTTTAACTATTATCCAGAGTATTTGGTCTAAAGTATTTGCATTCAAGTTCTGGAAAGCTCTTAGCATTTTACAAATGTTACCTCATTAATCACCACGACCATCAGACTGACAGTGTTTGCCTTATATTAAAAGTGGTGGAAAAAAGAAAGCTCAGAGTGGCCTGGAGACCTGACCGAGGTTTCTCGCTGGGTCAGGGTGGGGAGAGAGAGAGAACTTGCCATCTCAGGCTCTGTTCCATCTCCCAGACCTGGCATCCTCTCACTGTTGAGCCCTCTGGGGCAAGGCCGTCAGGTCTGCAGGATCTCAGGGTCACCTTTGTGATTTCCGAGTATTTTTCTTTTCTTTTTTTTTTCTAACTGGCTGTCTGAGTTACAGTTTAAACCTGATCCACAGCTCCTGAGTCGGATGAAAAAGTTCCTTTACTTTGGTTATAATCAGGCCCATCTTAGTATGGTGGGGACTTTCCACCTGTGCCTCTAGGCTCTAGTGCAAGGTACCATGGCAGGCGGTAACTATGAGAGAAGGATGGATCGCTGGGATTCGGGAGGACAAGCAAAATGTCCTCAGCTCATTTTCTGCCCTCAGCAGTAGCCACTCCCCTCTCAACTGGGCGGTCCTGAGTCCGCCCCTCTGCCTTTTCAGCCCCATCCTTTGGGCCGTGTGGCGTGTTGTCTTGAGACTGTGCCTCAGGGTTCCTCTACCTGAGTTCATCAGCAGAAAGGCATGAGCAGAGATGCTTGAAGGAAGGAGATGGCAGCATTGTTTGACCTGAGCCTGGCCTTGGTTCTGGGGCAGGGTTGAAATTCACCCTCTGTTGTGAAGTATGAAGAAGGCAAGATCCAGGAGAGAATTTTTTATACATAGATGACCAAAACCACTTCCAGGTGGTCCAGGCCCCTCTGCTGGGAAACAGGCCACTCTCCAGGCGATGTTTCCATTGATGCCAGCCCTCCAGGCTTACTGTGCATTATCTAAGCATGGTGTCAGGATTGTTTTCTCTCCCAGCTTTCTTCATGACAATAAAATACACTCCAAGTGGGCTACTTATGTCTTGATGATAAATTATAAAAATCCCAAGATTGAAAAAAAAATGTCTAAACAAGAACGACTTCATCTTACTTCTTCTGAGCGGCTTTAGTGGATTTCCAAATTCTGTGGCGCTGCAGGCCTCCCCTCCACCCCCTGCCCACCCATTGCTGATTTATTTCTTAAAACACAATCTAAATCTATCAGGGGAGATGCACCATCACTTTCCCTTCTTTCGAGTAATGCATTTTTGTGTAAACATGTTGTTTATGACAGAACCTTTTACGGATGCTTTGTGTTGCCTTTGCTCAAGAAAATACATTTTAAAAGAATTCTCTCCAGCCTGGCATGTGATGTTTCATTAGCCAACATAACCTTGTTTATTTGCTTTTGAAAATTTTATTTGGGAAAGGAAATCAATTTGCACCCCTGACATGCTGCCAGGTTCCTGTTTATAAGCACACAATAGGCAGCTTGGAGGGGGCAAAAATAGATAGTTTATGATTTCAGCATTAAGCATGACACAATCTGTATATGAAACCATAGAGGCAAGAATGTTTTCCTGTCCCCCAGCCACACTCTGCAGTTGAAGCTTTTTATCAGAGCATTATCTAAGTGACCATGGCATCAAAGGCCCCAGTTGTGCCCAGCACTTTACGTGTAAGGAAGCGTTGTCAGAACAAAAGGAGCTCTTTGCTGGTTTTTGTTGTTGTTGAATTTTAGAAACTGCTTGAAGCAACTGGCTGGGACACAGCCTTATCACTAGGCTGTGCTCTGAGGAGGCTGAAAGTATCGCTGCAACATAATTCAGAGTGTCCTCAGACCCTGTGCAGTCAGAGGGCCTGCGGGGAGAGGGCAGGACCTGAAGGTCAGTGTGTCTGTTGTCAGAGAGAATCCCTCCCCCCTCCCTCTGGACCCTCCTGGTGATGCTGATGTCATCCTCTGGACTTGGCCTTCATTCCTGCCTCCTCTGAGTGTCTGTCGGCCTTTCTCTTCCCCAAGATGAAACCGTTACCTTGCTGGTCCAACATGTTCAGGTCCAAAGATGGCCCTGAGATAAAGTTACTCTCTCTGCCTCTCAGAAATGAACCTCTCTGCACGCATCCATTCTAGCAGAAAGAGCACTGAATTAGGAGGCCAGAGTTCTAGATCCTAGACCCGTCTCTGCCTCCATTCAGAGGCCTCTGGACTGGTTGCATGTCCTTCTCTGGCTTCCATTTTCTTCTCTATAATATCAAGGAGCTGGACTCAAGACTCCCTGCGGTGGCTTTCAGATCTAAAGTTCTGAGAGCAGGTGCTAATCAGCGCCATGAAATCTTCTCCTTGAACTCCAAGTTTCTTCCTTTCTGTCCTCCCAGCCCGCATCCAAGCTGGACCCTGTTTGGGGTTTATCCATCCGCAGGCAAAGATAACGTCATCCTTCCTTTTCACTCTCCCCACTTCCACTGTGTCAGTAATTATTTTATCTTCCCGTGCATTTTCTTTGTTCCTTTTCATGTGCCTAAGTTACCTTTGAAATCAACAATGAACTCTGACGTTTTTCTGCTGGCCAACATCTTTTTGGTTACAGACACGGTGCCTGGAGGCAGGACAGGGTCCCTTGCTGTCCCACCCTGCCAATTGCAGGGTCAGCCTGTAGCCACAACCTCTTATTAAAGCCCTGACGTTCTTTTCAAATTTCCCTCTAAGTGACTCTGCTTGGCTGAGCATGCCGCAAGCTCTAGGTATGCTCTGTGTGTGAATCGAGAACACTCACACAAGTGAGTGTTGGAGGGAAGCCCACTCGGGGGGCGGGGGGCGGGGGGAAGGCTTGAATACAAGGGGTATCTTTCATGGTTCATCTCTGCTAGTAATTAGAGGGCACTATTGGATAGATGTAATTGGATCATATCACCAAAATGAAGATAAAAGACCATAAGCATTTCACTCTCCCCCTTCCACCCTGGCTGAGCGTCCCTCCCCTACCACTCCTCAGCTTCCACTTGAATTTTGTTCAGCCCGTGCTAGGGCTCAAGGTACCCAAGTTGTTTTAGAAAGAGTTAGCAGCACTGTGTGTGTGTGTGTGTGTGTGTGTGTGTGTACACAAAGCTTCTCCAAAGATCCTCAGCTGCCATTAGAACTGCACTAAACACTGTGGGAAGAGTTCTTGAGGGCTTTAATGCCAGGAAAGGAGAGGGAAGAGAGAAAACGGGAAGTGGTACCTTTTCACCTGGTCAGCACATCTTCGGACATTGGAGCCTAAGCCTCTATCAAAGGTAGAGATGTGAAAGGCTGTTTAAATAAATGGAGCAAGGGACAGGACAAGACTTTGGGGAGTGGCCTCTTCTTTTGCCAGCAGATGATTAGATTTGAAGCCTAAACATTGTCATTGTTCCATGAAAAAGGGGCTGGAGAGTTAGTTAGCGACCCAGAGAAACCCAGTATTATGTATAAGTGCAGAACTTACTTACAGGCAAGGCTGCTTAACCAGGGTAAAGTAATACAAGCGAGTCAGACACTTTGTCCTTCCTCTTTTGCCCTGACTATGCCCTTTACTGACAATTACAATCCTTTGAAATGGCTTTTTGTACTGAGATTCTGTGTGACTTTTTTTCTCTTTTTTTTAAAATTATTTTTATTGTTATTTCCCCAATGCAGTTTTTTTCTACTGTACAGCATAGTGGCCCAGTTACACATACATATATATACATTCTTTTTTCTCACATTATCATGTTCCATCATAAGTGACTAGATAGTTCCCAGTGCTACACAGCAGGATCTTATTGCTAATCCATTCCAAAAGCAACAGTTTGCATCTATTAACTCTAGGCTCCCAATCTGTCTCACTCCCTCCCCCTCCCCCTTGGCAACCAAAAGTCTATTCTCCAAGTCCATGATTTTCTTTTCTGTGGAATGGTTCATTTGTGCCATATGTTAGATTCCAGG
Source organism: Phacochoerus africanus (assembly GCF_016906955.1). Lineage (NCBI taxonomy): Eukaryota > Metazoa > Chordata > Mammalia > Artiodactyla > Suidae > Phacochoerus > Phacochoerus africanus. Next base: position 44,093,448 of record NC_062559.1, on the reverse strand, counting down.
TGTAAGTGATATCGTATGGTATTTCTCTTTCTGACTTACTTCACTCAGTATGAGAGTCTCTAGCTCCACCCATGTTGCTATAAATGACATTATTTTGTTCTTTTTTATGGCTGAGTAGTATTCTGTTGTGTATATATACCACATCTTCCTTATCCAATCATCTGTCGATGGACATTTGGGTTGTTTCCCTGTCTTGGCTATTGTGAATAATGCTGCAATGAACATGTGGATGCATGTGTCTTTTTTAAGGAAAGTTTTGTCCAGATATATGCACAAGAGTGGGGCTTCTGGGTCATATGTTCTATGTATAGTTTTCTAAGGTACCTCCATACTGTTCTCCATAGTGGTTGTACCAGCTTACATTCCCACTAACAGTGCAAGAGGCTTCCTTTTTCTCCACACCCCCTCTAGCACTTGTTATTTGTGGACTTATTAATGATGGCCATTCTGACTGGTGTGAGGTGGTATCTCATGGTAGTTTTGATTTGCATTTCTCTAATAATCAGGGGTGTTGAGCATTGTTTCATGTGCTTGTTGGCCATCTGTTTATCTTCCTTGGAGAAATGTCTCTTCATGTCTTTGGCCCATTTTTCCATTGGGTCATTGGCTTTTTTGCTGTTGAGTTGTAGAAGTTGCTTGTATAAGTTAGAGATTAAGCCCTTGTCAGTTGCATTTTCTCCCATTCTGTAAGTTGTCTTTTTGTTTTCTTTTAGGTTTCCTTTGCTGTGCAAAAGTCTGTCAATTCAATTAGGTTCCATTGGTTTATTTTTGCTTTTATTTCTGTTGCTTTGGGAGACTGACCTGAGAAAACATTTGTAAGGTTGATGTCTGAGAATGTTTTGCATATGTTCTCTTCCAGGAGTTTGATGGTGTCTTGTCTTATATTTAAGTCTTTAAGCCATTTTGAGTTTATTTTTGTGCATGGTCTGAGCGTGTGTTCCAGTTTCATTGATTTGCATGTAGCTGTCCAGGTTTCCCAGCAATTCTTGCTGAAAAGACTGTCTTTTCCCCATTTTATGTTCTTGCCTCCTTTGTCAAAGAGTAATTAACCATAGGTGCCTGGGTTTACTTCTGGGTTCTCTATTCTGTTCCATCGGTCTGTATGTCTGTTTTGGTACCAGTACCACACTGTCTTGATGACTATGGCTCTGTAATATTGCCTGAAGTCTGGGAGAGTTATGCCTCCTGCTTGGTTTTGGTTCCTCAGAATTGCTTTGGCAATTCTGGGTCTTTTGTGGTTCCATATAAATTTTTAGATCATTTGTTCTAGTTGTGTGAAAAATGTCAATCTCCAGATTCAATGCAATCCCTGTTTGACTTTTAAGAGCAGACTTAAGTTTCTAAATTCATCTATCAAAGTTTGACACCATTTCATAAAGTGGCTGGTAAACAATATAGGTATGAAAAGACATGAAAAAAATTTTTGTACCTAGATCTCCAGGTTTCTTTAAAAGTAACCAGACACCACTCAAATATATATACATATGTGTACAAATTTACATATATTTGTTTGTGGACCAAAAAGCAAACAAATGCACATATAACATCAGCTTAAATATATAAGCATCAGTGCAGCAGGAGAGATATAGGCTTTTTGTCTGATGACTCACTAAAACTCCTGCAATTTGAATGTATTTCTTTTCCTTCTTTCTTTCTTTCTGGAATAAGAATGGCTTTATATGTGGGTGTCACAAAAGGCAGAATTTGGCATCTGGTGTCTCTCTCTCTCTTTCTTTCTTTTGGCTTTTTTTCTTTTTTGCTGCATGGGGCTGAGAATCAAACCCAGGCTTCCCAGGTGTCACATGAGAATTCTACCACTAAACCACCCATGCACCTGGGTGGGTTCCTTATGTTGGGTCCCTGACTGCCCTGAGATCTCCTCTTTGTTAAGGGGTTAGAAATACTGTTTGTATATGTATGTGTGACTAGGTCACCTTTCTGTATGGTAGAAAATTGACAGAACACTGTAAATCAGCTATAATGGAAAAAAATAAAAATCATTAAAATTTAAAAAAAAGGAAATACTGTTTCTTAGCCTATGAACTAATCAGTAAATTTGTTCCACCTTAAAGTTAATAGATGCAAACTATTGCCTTTGGAATGGATTAGCAGTGAGATTCTGTGGTGTAGCACTGGGAATGATGTCTAGTCATTTGTGATGGAGCATGATAATGTGACAAAAAAAGAATGTATGCATGTATGTGTAACTGGGTCACCATGCTGTACAGGAGAAAAAAAATTGTATTGGGGAAATAATTTAAAAAATTAAAAAAATTAAATTAAACAAAACAGACACTCCCTCCCAACACACACACACACACACACACACACACACACACGCACACACAAAGTTGTCAGTAGAGAAGTGGCACAATAGGATGAAACTGAGCTCACGGTGGCAAATCATAGAATGTTCAAGTTGCCAAAGACCAGGGCCCTGTAGATTTGGCATCCTAACACAAAGAGTGAGAGGTTACAGACGGAGATCATCTAAATACAAATATTTCATTGGCCTTTGTGCTTCTGCTTAGCAAGCCAGGCCCGTAAATTCTGAGTGTCTAGGGTAGAAAAATGCAGCTTCTAAATGTATTTACTTTCCTTCCAGCCACCAACTGGCAGAAAGGAGAGTTGAGCTCAGCGCCGTGATGGCTTTGTGGTACATAGACACCAGGTGCCAAATTCTTCCTTTTGTGACGCCCACATGTAAAGCCATTCTTATTCCAGGCCCATTGGTTTCTCCAGGAGGAATGTTGACACATGGGAAGCTGTGGCCTAAAAGTCAGACCTTGTTTTGAGGCTGTGTAACTGGGTTCAGAAGAGCCATGCCTGTCCTGGCTCATCTCTGTGGGATGGAGCTGGGTTACCTGGGCACAGCATGGGATGGGTGCATCTCAGCTCTGCCTTCTATTGTTTTTATTTGTCCAATCTTAGGCACATGGGTAAATACAGAGCAAGTTCAGTTAGTGAAGTCCTGCCCTTAGATGTTTCAAATTAAAGATAAGGAAATAAAGATACAGATAACATTTTTAAAAAATTATAGTAGGTGGGGTAGAATGAAAAATGTCACTGGGTCCTAAACTGGGGGTTCTGATCTTTTGAGTCCCTTGGATAGCATAAGGTATATATAAATATATAAAATATATATAGTGTATATACACACACTCTTCTTTGTGTGTTTATGCACACAAAGAAGAACTATCTAAAGAAATATAGTAAAAGATTAGTCTTTTCTGCATGTTAGGATAATGGGTAATTTTGTTCCCACTTTTTTTATTGGTATACATTTTCTCTAGTAAACAAGTATGTCATTAAATACATTGCTTGTCAAATAAAATAATGCAAGTTTAATCAATATAGTCATACTGCATATTTTCTGATTATCCTTTCAGGTCCATTTTCCCCCTTTCTGGTCCGCTGTCTGTCCTGCAAAGCTGACCTGTTTACATCATGTGAATGTGTACCTTTATTAACCTGTGTTCTCCCACTGGATCTGGACCAGTGGCCACAGGGTTGCCCCAGCAGGTTCCAGGGAGAGAGGAAGGGGCTCTGAGGGTCTCTCCTCTCAGCTTCTTTGGTTATTTGCTTCTTTTGACCAAGGGTCACAGTTGTGACCAGATGCCTCTCCACATAGCTCTCTCTACCCACCCTGGTCCCACTAACCTCCTGTCTCCCCTGAGTCCTGGTAGCCTCTCCCTTCTCTTACTCCTGGAAGCCTCAGGATGCTAATAGCTCTCTGCTGAAACTGACCCCAGGGTCCTGCACTATGCCTTATGCTTTGCAGCACTCTGCCCACAACTTCACAACTAGTTCTTTATTAATCACTCCTCAAATTATCCATTTCAAGCATGCTGTCTGTTTCCTACTGGGACCCCTGTGATACAGTAGTCAAGCTCACTAATTGAAATTGCCCATTTAACTCGTAAGTCTGCCAGATTAACTAATGCATCTGTTTCCTTCTGTTTGACTAGAATCTTTTCAGCATTGTGCAACAGGAGGTCTGATGTTACAGGACAGTGAAATGAAATTTTAAAAATTAAGGAATGTGAAAACTTCAAAAGACAAGAAATGGATAGGAAAAATGAAGGCATGACTTTTAAGGAAATGTTTTTAAAACATGAGATCCAAAGGAGGGAATTCATAAAAGAGATCCTTGGTGGTTAAAAAAAAAAAAAAAATAGAGCCACGGGATTTTTTGTGTATTTTTCTTTTGTTGAATTCTTGTTTTAAGTCTAAGGATCAGAAATGGTCTGGTGCTTTTGGATTGGAATAAGTGAGGTAGGAGTGGGTATTATGAATGGGAACAGCTGGGCTAGGTAAGGGACGTGCGGACTCAAGGAGGCAGAGTTGTAACATCAAGCAGAGTGGCCTGGCTGGGACCTCAGACACGGACTCCCAGGGAGGTAACCTCTGAGCAAACATTTGGAAGATGGGAGGGAGGGAGCTGGAGGCTAAGAGGAAGGAGCCAAAGCTCCACATGTTAGCAGAATTCTGGGAGGTCAGTGCAAGCCTGGAGCAGAGTGAATGCGTAAGGGGGGTAGGAAATGAGGTCCAGTGATGGGTGTTCCCATGTAGGCTTTGGGATGCACCTTGCAGGCACTAAAAATGTGCAAACTATCTCATCGATCCCTATTGCACTTTTCTGGAAACCTAAGGATCCTGACAACCCAAGTTACTGCTAGGAAAATTTTTAAAAATTGACTCCTAATATTCAGACAGGAGGTCCCGTCGTAGCTCAGTGGAAATGAATCTGACTAGTATCCACAAGGACGCAGGTTCAATCCCTGGCCTCGATCAGTGGGTTAAGGACCGACTGTTGCCATGAGCGTCGGTGTAGGTCACAGGCGCCGCTCGGATTTGGCGTTGCTGTGGCTGTGGCACGGGCCAGTGGCTACAGCTCTGACTCTACCCCTTGTCTGAGAACCTCCATATGCTATGGGTGCAGCCCTAAAAAGACCAAAAAAAAAAAAAATCAGGACTTCCAGAAGCTTCTTTGGGGACTGCCATGTCCAGTTGTGGCCAGTTCTCCTGTGCCACACAAGTGCTGTTTGGTTTGCTATGGTCTAGAGAAAAATGTTCTCTCTTTATGTTCGGATTCATCAAATAAAACAGACCGAATCTCTCACCAATTTCCTCTATTGCGTTGTGTCATTTGGGGTTTGCTCTAAGACTTCAATACCGGTAGCTCTGATTCAGTTTCCTTGGAAGCAGTGGCAATTCAAGGGTACTTATTCAACAGCCACTTCCCAGGATAGAAATATGCTACTTAATTAACATCGATCATTAGAACAGCCTCACAGTAACTCATGTTTGTGAAGCACTGAACAATTTACAAAGCAAAGCCACACACAGTTCCACCAGCATCGAAGTGAAGTGCAGGCTCTTCGTTCTCCATTGTTGCAGAGGGAAGTCCGTCTTGTTGCCCATTTTCTTGCCACTGAAGGTCCCATTTCCATTTTATGTTCAGAGCATAATGTTGCCAGATATTCAGGAAGGCAGATGCCCAGCCAGTGCCCCAGGCAGGGGAGTTTTCCAGCAAATTCATTTTAGGGGCCAGCCCCTACCTTCCAGCGCTTTGTGCCAGGAGAGCATAGCTGGGAGAGGGGGCCTGGCAAAGAGTCTCTCCTGAGACCTGGGACGTATCATTAGCAGCTTTCAAGAGAGCGCTCCGTTCTCTTTCTGGCCGTTAAGTAAGGCTTTGATTTTCCTTGAAATGCTGAAGGAATAGACCTTCAGCACTCCCTGTGGTAGTTTTGAGCGCACTCTTATTTTTAGCAATTTGACATTTTCTGGTAAGGAAGGGAGCGAGATGTGTTCAGTCATTCTAGAATGGGCTGCTTGCCTCTTGCACAGCCATACAGGTGCTCAGTGTGGCTTCTCAGCATCTGCCTGTATGCTCGGCGCTGCTCTCCTGACACGAAAGCCGCTTTTCTTCCCTGTGCCACACAGAAGTGCGAGCCTGGCAATGCCATCCGTGCCGTCTACTTACCCTTCCTGTACCTGCCTCAGGACCCCCAGTTTTTTGCTGGTTTCTCATCATTTCGCATTGGTTTTTCCTGTTTTCCGATTGCTGAGAAAGGCCCGTCTGGTGCTCGGGTTTGAGTTGACTGGACCCGTGGTCCATTCGAGGAGCCTGCTGAGTGTGTTCTGGGCTCTGTGTGTTGCCTTACCAGACTCAAACCAGCACATAGTCTCTCTTTATGTCTTGGGCTTCAGATGACTGTGTGCCCAGCCACGACAAGAGGAGACTGTAGATTGATGGCTCATTACTCCCATATCGTCACCTCAGAGATTGTAATTCATTTGTCCTTTCAGTCATCAGTCACTGAGTCATGTGCCAGGCACGGGGCTAGGCCGTAGTGATAAGAAGAGGACACGGGACGAGCACCGTCCCTGCCTGCCTGGAATTTATAACATGGTGAATGGACCTAGGAAGCTGCTGTGGGGTCAGGATAAGCAGTGCGAAAGCTCTCTTGTGAGAAATCAAGAGAAGCCGGCTGTGGGACTCGTGATGGAGGCAGCATCAACAGACTGAAGAAGTTAAGCAAGATCATGTGCTTAATGGTGGATCAGACGGAAACCCGGACCTGTTGCCCAGCCCTTTGGCCTCCAGACTGGAGTCTGGTCGGCTCTAGATGATGTGTCCTTTCCTCCTTCTATAGCGTGTGTGTAAAGGAATTTTTCAGATTCATTTGTTTTTCATCCCCTTCGTTCCCCTAAATTTCCATATTCCCTCCCAGTGGTTGGTCCTCTAAGAGAGGTCTTAATTTTTCTTTTTTCTCTTTCCACAGCCTGAGCTACATGTACTGTGTACTCAGTCAGTAAACATCTATGTGACAGGTGATAGGCATTGTATTAAGCCCTGAGGACAATGATATGAAATCAGACTCCGTCCCTGTCACCGAAGGGTTCACAGCTAGAAGGGGAAAACTGACCTTAAGCGTATAAGCAAATGGACCAGTGTGTGGTAGGAGCTTGGGAAGAAGTATGTGTGGTACGGGGTGGAGGGCAAAGGAGTGGTTAGTTGATTATGATACGGCAACCTGGAAATAGTACTGACCACAGTTGCACGTTGTGACAAGGCTCTAAGGGAGAGGATTGGGGTGCTGCGGTAGAAAGTAGCAAGGGAGGGTGTCTTTAGTTAGGGCGGTGGTATCAGCACTGGCCGTCGTCATGATCCTCCTCCTGAGGGTGGTAATGGCTGCGAACGTTTATTGGACATTTAATGTGCCCAGCATTGTACTCAGCTCTCTGCGTATATTACCTAATTTAACCTTTATAAAAATCTTACGAGGTAGGGGTGTTCCTATGGGACAGATGAGAAAACTGAAGCAAAGAGAAGCTATAAACGTACTCAAGATCACCCAGAACTCGTTTATTCCCCGAATAATTGAATTTATTGCACATCACGAAGTGCGTGTCATGGAGCAGACACTGGCTCTTCTCAGATAAACATGGAATGTTCCCTTTTTCAAGTGTCCTGGAGGAAGTATTCTTGGAAATACATCAGGCCTTCTAATGGAGGCGTGGACCAGGTGCTGTGGGAGAGCAGAGCAAGGAACAACCAAGGGGGCCAGAAGGCGGGGGGCGGGGGGGGGCAGGCTCCACAGAGGAGGGGGCATCGGAGCTGGATCTTGATGAATGAACTGACTGCCCAGAGGAAGTATTATGTGCAAAGGTGAAAAAGAGACATGACGCAACTAGTCAGGAGGCATTAAGGTCTGTGTGTGAGAGTGGGAGGCGAGGGGATGGGGAGGATGGGTTGCCAGGAGGTGATGTGGGGAAGATCGATTGGGACTAGATTGGAAAAGGCTGAAGTCGAGGCAAAAGTACAGGTGGGAGGTAACGGATGGCCTGCAGAAGGGTTTAAGAAGGCTGGTGCCAGGCTGGAATGCACAGCTTTCTGCAAGAAGATGCTTGAGAAATGAGGAAGCTTTTACCAGCGACCAGTGCATTCCATATCTTTTTCAGTGTGTTAGACTAGTTTCTAACTTCCAGGCTATCTGTAGATACAGCAACTCCAGAAATTTGCTCCACTGTAGTTCTAAGTAACCCAAATGAAATACTTGCATCCTTCTGTCCCTTGTATCCCACATGATTACATTTAGCAGAAGCTACCAAGCCTGTAACACGGAGATGAAGGTGGAGGCCCGGACGGTCTAAGACCCTGAGAATCTTAATAGGAAGGAGCAGGATCTTTGAGAGACACCCCAGAACTGTTTCTCACAGTCAAGGGTGGCACCTGAGAAGACATTTATTGTCTTGAGCATTTTTTACTACAGTACTAAATGAATAGCTATAAAATGCTTACAAGGGATGGTTCAGGGCTCCATTGCCTCAAACCCAGTATTAGAAAGGAGGGTTGGGATTGGAGAAGAGCATAGACCAGTCAGACGGGATCTTACTGCTTGTATCCTGCAGACTGAAGTCTAGAGCCCCCACCCCCCATCCCCTGGCCTGGGCGGGGAGTTGGGGGGCTGCCTGCTCCCTGGGGGAGTGGACTAGGGCCACCGAGGGATACAGCCGTGTGCAGGCTGCCTTTCTACCCATTGCAAGGGATGTTGCCTTAGAGGTTGAACTTGACCCAGACATCAGGGAAACAGTCTTTCTCAGGCTTTTTCTGAGTTTGGAACTCTTACCAATGAGTGAGCTCAGGACAGTTGTTTGTTTGTTTTGGTAGTTTGATAGAAGTGTTGTTCAACCCTATTTTTTTTTTGACAGCTTCCCTCCCCTAATCCTAATCTGCACTATTCATTGTAAAGCAGTTTAGAAATGCCTTTGCCAGAAACATGACCTTCAGACAAGGGCTGCTAATCAATCACTTTGAAATGAATTAATGGTGTATTCCCAGGCTTTTCTAGGTGTGAAGACAGTGGTGATGACATTGATCCAGATTAGTGGTATGACAGACTGCAATTCTCAGGTTCACATGCCAGCATCAGTTCATAACTTCTTTTAATATCCATAGAAAGGATATCAGGTACACTTTATTTTTTACCGTGTCACCTTCCACCAGAAAATATTTTTACAGAGAGACTGTAGAGTCAGCATGGCTTAGTGGATAACAACATGGATTCTGCAGCCACACTGCCTCATTCCAAGCTCCTCCACTTATTGGCTGCGTGACTTTGAGCAAGTCTCTTAACCTCAGTTTCTTCATCTGTAAAGTGGGAATAATAATCCTACCAAACTCCTAGCCTGATGATAAGGATTAAATCAGTTTTCTGACATGGTCATGCTGTGTCAATGTTAGCCATTGCTTATAATATTTGTTAATATCAGTCATAGGGAGTAGCCAACCCAGAATGAACCATCACTCTCTGAGCCTCACATTCTGAACGTTATGAAAAGGAAAGAAGTACACATTTGCTGTCAGGCACTGTGATGGAACATCTGTTATCTCATGCGAAGCACACTGCAATCCTGTCCATTAGATGGTTATGTCCATCTTAAAGATGAGGAAGGTATGGCTCAGAGAACTTAAACAACATGCCCTAGATGATACAGGGCTGAAGGGCACTTGAGCTGGAGGCCAGTGCTCATGTTTTCTTCCTGTACCTTTCTTCTTTTCGAATTCTCCAGAGATAAGTGGCAAACTCTGGAAGAAAGAAAGAAAGAAAGAAGGAAAGAAGGAAGGAAGGAGGAAGGAAGGAAGAAGGAAGAAGAAGGAAGGAAAGAAGGAAGGAAAGAAAGAAAAGGAAGGAAGGAAGAGGAAGGAAGGAAGGAAGGAAGGAAGGAAGGAAGGAAGGAAGGAAAGAAAGGATTTAAATGTGCATGTCCAGGCTGGAGTTTTCCCAGTGCTCTGTGCTCTCCTTTCTTGTGGAGCTTGTTTGAGATGGCTTCTTATGTGGTCCATCTTGCACTGTGTGACTATGCTTAGGAGAGAGAGGCAGGCTGTATGGCCCCTGGGCTCACCCACCCCCTGCCTAGCCTCTTCTAATACCTCACTGTCTCCTCTGTCATGGAGCAGCCCACCCTCTCAGTAGGATGCAAAACACTCATACTATTCCAGCTCCTGAGAGCACCAGCAAGGAGGAGTCAAGACCCTCCAGAATCCCTCCTGCACCTCCAGAAAGCCTAGGATCTTCCAGAATGTCAGAACCTTGGTGATTCCGTGACTGTGTCAGACATCCTTTGGATGCAGTTCAGGGATGTTTACATCTGGGAAGTTCTGAAAGTCTTCCTAACTGCCCGGGCCTCATTAAGATGCAGACAATTCCAAGATTGCACAACTCAACTTGTAAACGCCTGTCAGGATGACCCTGGCTCTTTGTGGAGAAACTTACAAAGTCTCCACACTTTGGCAGTTGGAAAGAATATAGATTTGAAGATAACATTTGGGGACTCTATGGGAATCAACATCGTTTTTCCGGGTATGCTCCAACCTTCACTTTCATTTGTGGTCCACATCCCTTCATCCTTCATTACCACACCCTGAAATTATAGTTATTTGTAAGAGCATGGACTTATATTCCTATACATCAGGTTGTTTTTTTGCATATTGTATTCCAAGCCCATGCATGCACAAGGACAATTACCACTCTACCTCAAGCTCCCTGACTGTGCAATCAAGACTCATTATTACCCTTAAGGTTCTCATCCCATTCACACCCTTTATGTCTCAGAACAACAGTGAATGGAGAGTAGGGTATAGTGCAGGGCATGAAGGGAAGGAGAAAGCCAGGGACATGCGGAGAAATTTGAACCACAGGGGATGAAAACTTAGGTGAAGATGGTTTGTATGAGAAGCTTTCTCACCTTTGATGTTTGAGAAATTTTACTTTTTGTTGGATCTGTTTCTTGACTCGGGATCCCTTGGGTCTGGTGGAAAGCTATAATTTTCAGGAAGGCTCATTTCTGCAAAGGCGTATGGTTATAGAGAAAAATCAATGTTTGTAGGCCCATGAATCAGAGTCTAAAAAGTCTGTTTGGATATTTAGTGTCTCATAAAATGTAACACAGAAAGACTTGTGGTGTATCAGAGCTGGAAAATATCATGGAGCCCATGTGGTCCAACCCCCTCCTTTTAGTGATGAGGCAGTGGAGCCAAGGGAAGCAGAATGATTTATGCAGGTTACATGGCTACAAGAAGAGGTAGAGAGACTGGACTACAAGCGACCTCCTAACTCCTAAGCCAGTGTATTTTCAATATTATCACACATTACTAATCATTTGGAAGCATTTGAGCCAAAGTATGAACTATGTACTACAAAAGCGAGAATCTTAGCAAGAAGAGACCTTGGAGGTTACCTAGTGCCATCACCTTCCTGCCACCAGGAATCCTCTTGGTGGCATCCTTGACAGAGGGCTACTAGTCCCTACTGGCTTCAATCTAATGCTAGGAAGCTTAGTATTTTATAAGGCAACTTGTTTTGTCTTTGGCTCTCCCTGCATATTGGTAAATTGATGACAAAAGAAGGTCGAATTTCTTCTTTTAAAGCATCCGTCCAGAAGGAGGGAGTGTGGCCAGAGGTGCATGGAATGGTATTAGTGATGGTATAGAGTTTTACTCTTTTTTTTTTAAATCTTAAAATTAGGAAAATAATGCCTATCTTACAGGGTCATTGTGAAGATTAGAGGTGCAGTTTATAAAACATCTACCATAATAGCTGCTTCAATAGGTGCTTAAATTGTAGTTATTGTTGGCTTTTGTCGTTATGATCCCATTTTTTGAAATTATGCCCTCTGGAGCAACATAGACTGTGTCTAATCCCACAAATATTTGAAGGCAGTTAGCATGACCTCTAAGTCTTCTTTTATTCAGACTAAATTTTCCCTGATTCCTCTACCATGCTTCCTGCCATGCATTTTGGATGCCTCCATTGCTTTCCTTCCCTCCTATTTGTCAATTTCCCCCTCAAAATGTGGTGCCCAAATGTAGTCAGCCCGATATGCTCAACAGTGAAATAATTACTTCCCTTGATCTGGACATTGCCCTTCTCCTACAACAACCTAGATTTATGTTAGCATTTTTGGAGGCCAGATCACACATTTGGCCCAAGTCAAACCTTGTTCTACTCTCCAGAATCTTAGTGGTGGCTCCCAACATTGTGTCAACTGCAGATTTGACAAGCATGATTTTTACATCTTCATCCAAGCTGTTGATAAAAATGTTGAACCAGAAAAGGCCAAAGGCTGAGCCTCCAGCAACAACTTCAGATCCTTCCCTGTGTATTGACATCAATCCATCGATTTGGTGACACTGTTTCACCAGCTCCAAGTCGAAGCACCTATACTCACAAAAATAGCTCAGCGAGATATAGTCACTCTTTGTGTTTTTGAAATTGGATATTTAATTTGTCTAAAGATAAAATGCCATTCTTTTATCAAGGAAGACAGGTTTTGAACCCATAATTGGGAAAATGTGAAAATAATTTCATGTTTGAGTTACTATGTAATGTTTAAAGAAAAAAAAAATCATCTTCTCTCAAAGTGGAATGATAATGCTTGCCTAAATTGTTTATTTTTCCAAAATGTTTTAAAATTACTTTCTGGGTCTGGGGGAAAGGAGCCTGGAGACTTTGCAGATTGCATGTGTAAGGGAGAAAGGAGATTTTTGAAAAATTAGAATCTAATTTTCAGAAGCCTTTTCCATCTCAGATGGAAATCACAGAGACAAAGAGATATCCTAAAAATGCTGGTGGGGGAGAGGGGGAAGTGTGCCCCTGACGGTCTTTTTAAAATTAATTTTAATGATTCTCAAAGATGATTTTTAAAACTTTTGGAGAGGAGACATACTTCTTTCTCTCATTTAACACGCTTTACTCTGAAGAACTCACACCAGTTTTTTTGCACCAAGTTTTAAAACTTTGAACCAAGTTTTTCTTGGTTTTCCTGGTGGAGATAAAGAATGGTTATGGACACCGCTTGAGCCAGAGTGCTCAAAGACTTGAAGCTCATTTCTTGTTATCTTCCTTCAGGGTCTCATTTAATATTTTCTCAAAGGCTCTACTTGAACAAATGCTGTTGGAAAATGTTTTAAAAAAAGACTTTACTGTCTAATCTTTGTTCCATGTTTGTGGCTGGCTTTCTTTCTTTCTTTCCTCCTTTCTTTCTTTTCTGGCCACTCCCAAGCATATGGAAGTTCTTGGAGCAGGGATCGAATCCAAGCCCCAGCTGCGACCTATGCCACAGCTGCGGCAGCACTGGATCCTTCACCTGTTGCCCTTCCCTGGAGATCGAACCCACGATGCCTCAGTAGGAACTCCAAGTGGCTTTCTTCTTAATTTTGGTCTTCTCTATCTCTCTAGACCATAATGAAACAAGTATCTTAACATCTAACATATCTTTTTTTTTTTTTTTTTTGCTTTTTAGGGCTGCACCGCAACATATGGAAGTTCCCAGGCTAGAGGTCAAATTGAGCTGCAGCTGCCAGCCTACACCACAGCTCACGGCAGTGCCAGATCCCCAACCCACTGAGCGAGGCCAGGGATCAACCCAAACCCTCATGGACACTAGTGGTGTTTGTTTCTACTGCACCACAACAGGAGCTCCCAGCATCTAACATATCTTAACATCTATTATTGTGAGCATACTTTGAGATTTCAAGGTAAATAAATGAGAAAGTTAGCATTCTCAAAAACTACCCAGGGAATACAAGATAGGATTTCATCATACTGAGTATTCTAGCAATGTCATTTTATCGCTCACTCGTTGTCTCGATATTCACTGTGTGCCTGCTCAGTGCCAGGCACTGACCTGGGCAATGGAAACTCAATGGGGAGTAAAGTCAGATTTAGTCCCTTATCTCGTTGTGCTTATATCGATCAAATCATTGAAAACAATTGTAAGCTTGTGAAAAGTGCTGTGAAGGAGGGGCGATGGTTCCTATTCTTGGAGCTGCTGGGGGAGGCTTTCTCACATGATGCTTCATTTGAGATTTGAAGATGGAGTCGGGGAAGAGCACGGGGAGCAGAAAACAGCACATTTAGCTCTGTGCTGAAATGCAGCATGTTCAGTATGAGAGGAGGAAAATTCCAGTCGGTGGCATGAATCACAGAGAGCAAGAGTGAAGTGGTGTGAGATGAGCTGAGGAGGTGGCAAGGATCTCACACAGACTTTGGAGATCACACAAAAGAGTGCTGGCAGTGTCTAGTGAACTGTGAGAAACCATCTAAGAAGCAAGGCAAGGGTGGCCAAGGTAGGGGGTTTGTGCGCAGTGTGATGAGTTGGGCCTTTTGAAAACGTGACTGTGGCTGTGGTACGGGAAAAAGGAGGAAGGGATGTGAAAGTCAGTGACAGGAGACCAGTTAGGAGATCCCTTGTCCAGTCCAGGAAAGAAGATGACAGTAGTTGGGTGGAAGAAGAGATGGAAAGATAGAAAGAGAAGAAGGATGCTTACAGTGAATTCATAGAAAGTGGGGACCACGTATGGGGATGATAAGAAAGAGGTGCCAGGGAGTTCCCATCATGGCTCAGTGGTTAACGAATCCAACTGGGGACCATGAGGTTGTGGGTTCGATCCCTGGCCTCGCTCAGTAGGTTAAGGATCCGACGTTGCTGTAAGCTGTGGTGTAGGTCACAGACACGGCTCGGATCCCGAGTTGCTGTGGCTCTGCCGTAGGCCAGTAGCTACAGCTCTGATTTGACCTCTAGCCTGGGAACCTCCATATGCTGTGGGAGCGGCCCTAGAAATGGCAAAAGAAAAAGAAAAAAATTAAAATTAAAAAAAAGAAAGAGGCGCCAAAAGGTAACTTAAGGAGGTTTCAGACATTTTATATCATTGTTCACGAACTTAAAGAGATTATTATTTTAAAAACTGTCAGACTCACAGCCATGGAAAACAGATTTGTGGGTTGCCAAGGAGGGGGGAAGTGGGATGGACTGACAGTTTGGGTTCTATTACATTAAAATGGATAAGCAGTGAAGTCCTACTGTACAGCACAGGGAACTATATCCAATCTATTGGGATAAACCATGATGGAAGGTAACATAAAAAATATATATGTGTGTGTGTGTGTGTGCGTGTGTGTTTATGACTGGGTCACTTTGCTGTACAGCAGAAATTGGCACCACGTTGTAAATCAACTACACTTTAATTAAAAAATATGTACATCAAAAAAAAAGAATAATAAAAAGTTATAATAACAAAAAAAGAAATTATCAAAGCTAAGAGTTGCCTAAGGAGACTTGACAAATAAATGTACCGTGATATCCTAGATGGGATCCTGGACAGTTAAGTGAAAAATAAGCATGAATAAAGCATGGGCTTTAGATAATTTTTTAAAAATGTTTATCTCCGTCGATAACTTTCGCTAGCACAGCATTGCAGAAGTAATTCCAAAGAGAGAGCCAGAGATCCTTCTGTGCCTCAGATCTGTTATTGTTAAAGTAAGTGATCATGAGCCAGATATTGAACATTTTTCAATATCTTTAAGGATCTAAACAATGGCAAAAATAATACTTATAATTGTTTACATCATTACAACCTCCTTAAGACCTAGGAAAATAAGTTCGTTAAGCTTCACTTTTCAAAGAAACCGCAATTATCCTTACTTGCGCTATTATTTTTTGTGTGGTTCTCTATGCCTCTTGAGCCTATAAAAAGAACCCAAGCATATCCCTGCCCTGCCACCCCAATACAAGTCACCATTTCCTTTCATCTTACTTTAACCAACCACAATATTTTCCCATGTCAGAAAGCCCTGCCAGGATATAAGAGGAGCCTTTGGGTCGTGTATATATGTGCCTGTTCGTGCCTCTGGACTCCCACGACAGCACGGTCGGCTCACAGTCCAAGCCAGGTGCCCAGTTTCCATCTGGACTCCTGAGAGATTGTGTGGTCAGGATTTAGAAATCAGAAACCAGGGAAAGGTGCAATGTGATGGATACAACCACCCCAAATACCCTATATGTTATCACCATCACTTAACACGTAGTGCAGGAAATCCTGTTCTTTGCAGAAGAACTTCAAAGCGCCACTTCTTGTACTCCTGGGTAACATTTGTTTATTTTTTTCCTTGGCTAATCCCAAAGCGCAGACAGATACATATTTTTCCTCTAGGAAATTACTAGTGACACTCCATTTCTTTCCTGTCATCCTCAACCCATTGTCCAACTGACCTCTCAGATTTCGCTACCCTTCTGGGCTGAAGAGCTGTACCTGGCTGTTTACAGAGGCCCGTTCACTTATGGTGCTTTGCCTTGCACCTTTTTTTTTTCCCCTCCAGGTTCTGAATTTCTCACATTTCAGCCCTCTTCTGCCTCAATGTGAATCCTCTCTTGTTGTCCCAGTGACATTCATTTCTGGGAAGAACTGTCCTTTAAGCAGCTTTATCATGCCTATTGTACCTTACTTTTGACTTTTAAACAAAGAAGGCTTCATTCAAGCCACTGGCAATAAACACATGAAGTTAGGTCTCTCAAGTTGTCTCATTTTTCTCTTCACTACGTTCTGCAGGCAATGCGTGTTTACTTGCTCTTCTCCAAGCACCATGGGATAGAGCGATGAACACAGCGTTCTATGTTCTAGAGGAAAAGGCAGTAAACAAGTAAACAGACAAGCAATCGTCTGTATTCCATTATTCCGTAAAATCGTTAGGGATTGATCTTATAGACGTACAGCCGAGAGTCGTCACTCTCGCTCTTGTCACTGGATCCTAGACCCCATGTCATCTGTTCAAGTCATTCATCCTCTTTCCCTGAGTTGTTGACTTGGGTCACGAGGACCTGGATTATGGTTTGGGAAAGTAGTTTCCCGGAAAAAAATAAGGAGGTGGTTGACCACTCTTACAGGACTGAAAAAAAATGGCAAGTGTGCTTGCCATTCAAAGCAGGGTGCTGAATGGCTCTTGACTCAATCACAGTATTATGGACTTATCACAGAAATCATTTTCAAATGCAGTATATACCACACCAAGTCAGAGCAGGTATACACTAAACATCCCTGATGTAAACCTCACACCAGGATGGCGGCAGGGCGATTAGTGAACTTCCAGGTATTTTCTTATGTGCTTTGCTCTTAAGGTGAATAGTTATTTTTCATCTCCTCATATCTGTAAGTTAAACAAGATAAATGGACCCATGGCTTGCCAGAAGCCATAACTCTGTATTTAGCTGACATGGCCAGATTTCCCATTTTGGCCTTTGAGAGCTTGAAAGTAGAATAAAGCATTAATCTCTTCTGACCCTTTCCCCTCTGTCTTCTCTGGGCAGAATATCTCGATGCATAACGCGGTTGGTGGGGCCATGGCGGGGCCTGGAGCTCACCAGCTCGGCAGCACCCGGATGCCCAGCCATGACACCAGCGTTGTGATTCAGCAAGCCATGCCGTCACCCCAGTCCAGCTCTGTCATCACACAGGCACCTTCCACCAACCGCCAGATCGGGTAAGGAGACCTCCTCGGCTGTCTCTGGGTCCTGGCTGGAGCTCCAGGAATGTTCTGGTCTTTCTCCTGGTTTCTAGTACCGAGGTTGGCTGAGACAGACGTTGGTTTTCCTGGCTGGTGTGATACTGCCTAGAGCGCAGAGTGGTGATTTTCATGGGAAAAGGGAGGAGGGAGTCTTATGTTTGGTGGACACTCTCTGACCCCCACTTTGGGGAGAAAAGCAAGTCATTGGGTCATTGTTTCTTCAAATAAGATTCTTGAATTTTTTTAAATGATCACGGGGAAACCCCATGGAGAGCAGAGCACTGTTCTCAGGACACATGGTTGGGGATGGCAAAGGGAAGTTTCACCCAGCCTCCTCCCCAGCAGAGTGAGTCCCTCCATTCCTAAGACCTAAGCCCATCACCTGTGTCTTTGGTATGTTTCCACAGTCCCCCTTCCCTCGAACATTCCTCTTTGCTTCTCTTCCTTGTTAATACCACCTGTTGGCTCTCATTTCTCTGCTCAGGTCCATATTCATTCCTGGAGTAGACAACACAAAGAAAGCAGACCCTATCTCTCTCATTTATGTAAAAAAATACCGTACGGAGGCTTTGAGAAAAATTGGTAGAATGGTCCCAGACACTGCGTGTTCTGAGATGGAAAGGGCACTCGGTCCTGAGTATCGTCTTGTTACTCTAGCCCTTGTCACTCAGAGTGTGGTCTGAGGCCCAGCGTCACCCAGGAGCTCCTTAGACATGCAGAATCTCTAGCCCAGCTTTCCTCTCTCCAGAATGAGGGTGGTGTCTCTACTTTTCACCCTCACAAGGGTCGAGGAAAAAAGACATAAAAGATTTAACAGTGCTTGGGATCTTAGGAAGAAAAGATAGTAACTTAAGCCAAAGAGCTATGATAAATTTATATCGCTGGATGCTGAGAACTGCTTGCTCTTTGTTCCCAGAATTCTCTGTTTAAAATAGGAAAGGGAACTTGCTGTGTTTGATATATGCATCAGAATTAAGTTTGAATACTCCGTTGAATGTTATTTATGGTGATTTTAAGAAAAAAAATTAGAAGCTGTCCCTATTTATAGCCAGTGTGTCTTTTCCCTTCCTTGTTTTAAATGCCTGTAAGAATTCCCTCCTTAGAATGTTCTAGAAAGGGCACCTTGTCACTCACACTTCTCAGCCCCTCAGGATGGGTTGTGACGTATGGCAATAAACCTTAACAAATGATAATTGTGGGTAACGACCGTTTTTTGTGAGTTTGCCACGGGTGCTTTTGGTTTCCCATTCAAGAAACAGAAAATTTCATCTGGTCATTTGAATGCTCGGCTTTGTTGGAAGAAGCCAGTGCCAAATTCACTGTGTCTCTGTTAAAGATGTCCCTTCTTTTCAAATGACTGTGGGAGCAAATGTTGCCACCATCGAATGCAAGAACCTGTAGTATACTAAGAGGGCGGGGTGGTTAAAGACAGCATCGCAATCTCAAGGGACTCCTTCACACTGATGGCCTGGCTTTGGGCAAGCAATTCACAGTTAGGCCAGCTAATTATAATTATTTTATTTTTCTTTCAAGGGGGAGAAAAACATAAAAATGTGCTGGAGTTTACTAGCGGTTTTACAGCATTCTTTCCCCCCAGAGTTCTGCCTCCTGCCCACCTCTGCCCCCGGAAGGCCCTCAGTGTTTTGGCCATTGTTGTCATGGCCATTGTCATGATGGTTTTCCTAAAGCAATCTTTTAGAGGTCAGCACTCAATTCTAAGACGGGTGTTGACTCTGTCAATAATTTCCCCAGCTAGCCCCGGGCTGTCCAGTTGGGTGACATTTCCAGGCTGTGTCACTGTGCCCAGACAGGTGGGGCTGTTTCTCTGGTTCTTGGGACCCACTCCGTCTTCCGTTTACTCCCAGTCCTGGAAGCGTGATGTGCCTTTCCTGGTGGGTTCTAGGAGATAATTGTCACTGCTAGGACCTGTCTCAGTGCCAAGCTTGAGGGAGGCTCTTTGCTTCAGCTCCTTCCCTGTCGTGCTCACCATGTTGGTTCCAACTCACACAGCCTGTCATTTCCATTTTCTCCACGTGACCCATCTCAGACCTTGCCCGGATGATCATGGGGCTCAGCACGGAACAACCCAACCCATCTCGTCAGTGGATTCAGAATGAAACTCTAGGTGGTAACATTTGGGGATGGTTGCCTCTTTTATTTCTCTCAGCAAAGAGGAAATGAGTACTTATTTTAAAACATGCGTTCCCTCTGGAGACTGTGTCTTTAAATGAGCATTTGAAATTGCAGATAGTTTTCTTTCTTTCTTTCTTTCTTTTTTTTCCTGAGGCTGCACAGAACCATATTGTAGTAATATTCTGATTTTTATCACAACCTCAAATATTTAAGTGTCAAAATCTGGCCAAGCCACCTGCAAATGTTTGCCATGGCTACTGGCCAACAAAAACAGCAAACAGCAATGAAAGTCTTCATTCAGGCTCAGCGCTTAAGCTGCATCCAGCCAGAGAGGCTGGGACCCACCTGTGCCCACGCACAGGGCTCCTTTGCTGCGGCCAGTGGGTGTGTTCAGGACTGGAACTTGGTGGGAGGGGGAGGGGACCTCTAGTCTCTGGCTCTCGCTTCTCTTTCCCTTCCACCGGGACCCGTGCTCAGCTTCTGCCCCTTTCTGCCCCTTCCTTTCTGCCTCCTTTCTGCCCCCTCCTCTCATGCTGTACTTAAACTTCGAGGTTTGAACGGATTGGGAGTGGCATTGACACGAAGGACTGGGAAATGGAAGCAGTGCCTGTTCTCAGGGAAATTGGAGGACAGAGTGTGGGCATCCTTGCGAGCATTTGGTTTTCCTACTTTTGGAGCAGGCACGGAGCCAAAGGAGAACACAACAGGTAGAAATGCAAAAAAGCCGCAGAAACCAGGTTAAAAGGAGGTAGCCAAACAACACGGGCAACTTTCAATCCTTCCCATATCATCCCTACTGTGCCGGTGCCCAGTGCTGTCCAAGGAGCACTTTTATCCCAATAGAATCTGGACGTATGTATAAATATCCCAAATTGCACTCGTGTGGTTAGGCAGGCTAGAAAAACACCCAGCGCTCGAGAGTGTGGGAGGCATCCCCAAACTAGTGACTACTTGTGCTTAGTCAGACTGGCAGACGCTCTGTCGGGAAGAACGTCTTTGGCTGATTGATGGTAGCATTTTAGGAGATAAGTTTTCCAGATGGAAACAAAACAAAACAAAACAAAAAAGAGTGAGCCACGGGCTGTGTGGGAGACAAGTGAGACAGAAAACAAGCATGTGTTAAATATAGATGAAATCAATTCAGCCTTGGACCAAATATGCGGCAGATTCCAAGCAGTGTCTCTACACCAGTCATTTTTATTGGATATCGTGTAACAGGCTCTTTAATTCAGGATCAAGTTTGCAAAACCTGGGAAAATGGGGGATGAGCAAGCATTAAAAAAAAAAGAGAAGTCAAAGGAGGAAGTCAATGGAAATTCCCTCTTTCTCTGTCTCTTCTTGTCTTTCTCTGTCTCTCTGTCTGTCTCTGTCTCTGTCTCTCTCTCTTGGCGCACATGAGACATTTTTGTAGAAGCCAACAATCAGTTGAGTAGGTGGCTGTAATTTTAAGAGATCCCAGCTTTCCGAAAGAAACCTATTTCTCTTTCTGGAGTAAATGGGATTAGAGAATTCATGCTCGGTAATTCTTCAGGAGAACAATGATGATAATACAGAGCGTGAAGCTTTACAAGAATGGATAGCAGTACAGAGTCTGACAGCTTATGGGAGGCAGTGCCAAAATACTCCACCAGCTTTCTTCTCGTACTCATAATGTCCTATCGATTTAGTTCTCTGCGTGCAATTGGGCAAATACATAAGCTTGTTAGATTATTGGTGAAAATTACTTGACAGCAATTGTTTGCAATGGAGGTGTGATACAGCTAACATCAGAACAAATGTTCCTACCCAAGGCTGATACTTGAACAGAAGGTATTTGGTCCATTGTGAAACATAAAAAATATGTTCAACTTGAACCAAATACATATACATGGATATATATGAAACTTCTCCCTGATTTTATGCCAGTTTTCATCCTGGCACATATAAGTTTGTGTGATGTGTAGCTATACTAGCTGTTCGGTCATAAACCCTATTTGCCTGAAGCTGTACTTTATATAGATCTACGACTTAGCCAGAAGCTTATATAAAATATTGTAGAAGCAAATCTTGTTTTGTGTAAAAATAAAAAGGAGCTGATACTCATCATAAATTGTATTTCTCTTACCCTTCCCGTGCTTGTTTTTATTATTATTATTATATAATGATTATAATTAATAATAACAATAGTAATAAAATGCTTATTCCATCTCAGAACTTATTGGTGTAAAAAGCAATGCCACCTTGCCTATCGGGGAGAATCATGTGGCTTTGTTGCAGGAAGTGCTGTTGCTGCTTGAGGTGTCCATTGAGATGGGAATGTCAGTTGATTCAAGGGTTTTTGTGTCATTGTTGCTCTGAAAAAATAAAAGGAGAGAAGTCCATAAATGATGCCATCACGGAAAGGCACAGCTTAAAGTACGTAATGAAGCAGCTTACCGTTGAAGAATGTGCTTGCTCTGTAAATGCATATGTGAATAAATCCATTATTAGGAGTTTTCCTAAACTCCACAAACCAAAGGGCCATAATTAAGACTGTCACTGCCCACCACAGGCTGGTGCTAGCAGCGTTCAGGCCAGCCTCCTTCCTGCTGGAGCAGCAGCTAGCGGTCCTGGGTTATCACTCCCTCCCCTCGTCCCCTCCCCTTCTTCAGGACAGCTCGACCCCCCCCCGAGTAATTCCGACCAGAAGCCATTATTTCCTGCTTTGTGTTTTGCTGAATATCATGGCTATGAACATTGCTTTATTGTTAGAAATTTGCTGGATCTTTCACAGCCCTGAGAACATTTACGAGGGCTCTTCAGGGGGATGCTTTCTGGGAGGGTTGACAGACTTAACCATATGGCTCCCGTTAAATCCCAGGCAGAGCCTTGAGAAATTACCTCTGACAAGGGGGCCAGCAGCCTTCCACTCACAGAGTTTTATGTGTGGAACGAAACATTAAGTACTGATACTTGAGGAAATATAAGGTTTCTTAACATCCAAAAGTTGTAATACCACATGGTATTGTGGCCACAGGAAGGGGGCAGAGCCAGAACGCCAGAGCACATGGCCACGTATTCCAAGAAGCAGAAAACACCTCTGCTCTCTGCTCTGAATCTGGTCCTTGCCTGGGATGCCTCAGGCCAGCCTTGTGCCCCTAAGTGTCTCGGCTCCTCACCCAAAGTACTGCAAGGCTGGTACCTTAGCTCAGTCTGCTATGGAAAAATACCATGGACCTAGGGGCTTAAACAATAGACATTTATTTCTCATGGTTCTGGAGGCTGGAAAAATCCAAGGTCAAGGTGCTGGCAGATTTGGTACACCGAGAGGGCCCTCTGTCTGCCTCACAGATGGCTGTTGTCTCACTGTGGGCTCACCTGACCTCTTCTTTGTGCTTGTACAGAGAGAAACAGAAAGACAGAGGAACAAGAGACAGATAGGGTGAGACCTCTGGTGTCTCTTTCTCTTCTTATAAGGACACTAATCCCGTTATGGTGGCTCTGACCCCATCTAAACCTCATTATCCCCTCAAATGTCCCACCTCCTGTTACCATCACATGGGATTTAAGGCTTCAGCATATGAATTTGGGAGAGACACAAACATTCAGTCCATGACAGCTAGTCTTCTTGGGAGAGAAAATTGGAAGTCACTTCAATGGCTCAAGCCCTTTGTTAGAAAAGCCTGTGATTAGCAGGCTGATACCAAAGAGAAGAAAGGAAGCCAACATTTATCCCACATCCCCTATGTGCCAGACACTGCTCTAGCTTCTGTGTTGTTTTCCATTATTTTCCAAAAGCCTGGAGCAGTAGACATGAGTTGTGCTAGTTTTTTTGCTTAAGGAAGAGAAGTAACTTCTCCAAGGTCACTTAGCCGGTGGGATGAGAGGGCTTTTGAACATCAGTCTGTTGGACTTTGCACACATGCTTTTGGTGTGCTCCTGCCCATCGCAATCCCAGTGCCGTGGAAGATGCAGAGCGAGTCTGACCATTTGGGAGAGTCATCTACCCACAAGAGTTGGCTAATGCTCAGTCTCTGGTTACAGTGTGAAGAGCTTCTGGCTTTCACACACCTGCAGGGTGGTCGAGGGCGGGGGTAGACACACTGAGTTGCCAGCAGCTGCTTTCGTCCTTCAAGAGAAACATACAGGCGCTCCCTGGCCCTCAAGGAGGGAAGATGACAGGCTGTTTGAACACATGGATGTAGAGAGAGGGCCTGTTCCTGGGAGATCTCCTGGCCGGAGTCCCTGCTTTGTAAGAAAACTAGAGTCACCACTGAGAGGGACTGCCCTTTCTCCAGCCATTTGTTGGTTGCTCTACATTTGGTCTTGTGGTGTGCCGAAAGACCCCCATCTCCTGCCCAGATGAAGTGTGACTTCCAGGCTCATTCTCATTCTTGTGTGGTTAAGTGACTTTGTCTGTGACATCCTCTTGGGGGAGAATTTCATTGCTAGATCTTATAAACGGCAGCCCTGCTCTCAAAGTTCTAGAACCTTCCATATGAGTGTCTCTGTTCCCCCCCACCACCCCCCGCCCGGCACCATTTTTAGAGCAGATAGACCAGGTTAGGGTCAGTTTCTAGAGCCAATGGCCCAGGATCATTGTCTGCCATAAACCTAGACACTTGGTCCTTCATGCAGCATATTGAAAAGATATGCCTGGAAAAGAACTTGCTGAGAGCCAAGCCATGTCAGGTCAGAGGGAAGTCTTGGAAAAGTATAGGCTGTGGGTTCAGAGCTCATGGCTTTAGGCTCTGCCCCTTACAAGGTTTACAACCTCGGCCAAGTGCACAACTGCCCTCACCCTAACAACTGCCCTGGGCCTCAGTTCCTTCAACTATACACAGAAAGGTTAACCAGCTGATTACAAGCCACTGTCAGCAACATAGTCCTCATTCAGTGCTTCTTTTCTGTCTCAAATTTATTTTCCATTTCAGGCTGTTTCCCTCCTGGAGCTGAGGTTGGTAGAGACTCTAGATTTTCTGAGTTCCAGGGTGAGTTCACATACCCCCATGTGTAAGAGCAGGATAAGACTTGGGAAGAGGAGACCAGGGAGGCAAGAGAAGGGTCCTAACACATGGAACCAGAGAGACCTGACGTCTCTCTGATTAATGGCAGGTCATACTGATCAAGGGCAGGAGACAGAATGAGAAGCCAGGCCACCTACACTGCATTGTCCCATGAGTCCAAATGAACTTGACTTCAGATTTTGGCTTCCTCATGTGTAAAATGAGGAGGTATCACCAGAAAATTCTCAAAGTCTTGCCCAGCACTAGAAGGCTAATGATTTTCATAACAAATTTAATTTTGAAAACTACTTGGAAGGTATTGTTGGGGCCAATGACTCACTGCCCCTTTCTGTACTTGTCAGAGTGCCTACATGGGCATTGGCTCAGTATTTTCTGTTTTCAGGGCCAGAAGCATAAATGTCTAGCTGGCTCACCAGTGTAGGTTTACATGAGTCCCAGTGTTGTGTTTAGAAAGAATCCCAGGACTGAGCGTACCCATTTCTTAAAGAACACCAAAAGAGGTTGTAACATGGGAAAATGATTGGCGTGTGCCGCACTTCTCAAGGTGAGCATGTTAGGAGAAATGAACTTGGTAAAGCAGAGCTGGTCCTTTTCAACTGGGATTAAGTACACTTTGCTTTTTTGAAGGCTGAGCATGTGCAAGTAACACGGTGGTATCCCGGTGGGCATTTCTGATTATTTGTAACTTTCACGTTCTTAAAGACTATATGTCTCATAAAGTATCAATGGCTCTTGTCTGAATTGATGGATATAAGTCATTTCTGAGTGGAAAGAGAAGAACTACCTATGGTGCCCATTACCCATACTGTGTATTCATATAATTTGACATTTTAGGATTTCAATGATAGGCTATTTACTAGGTTCTCTTATATGTATTTTTCAGTAATATTAGACCAAATGGATTTTTGTTATGGTCATTTTTTTATATCCTTTCTATGGTGGATTTAGTTAAAGGTAGTACAAACTCTGGGGACCTTTTACCTTTGATTGGATGAGAATGTCACCTAACTATCCAATTTGGTCTCAGATTTTGGATCTAAAGGGAATCCTTTACATGGAGTTTCAGTTACATACCCATGGACTCCTGTTTCAACGAGGCAGTGCAGTCACTGCTAGAGACTGAAAGCCATGGCCGGTGGTCCTGACTCCACCACTCACAGGTTCTGTGGTGTCGACCTCTTGACCTCTCTGGGCCCTACATTTCCATCTTATAAAATGAAGGACTGAAACTAGACTGTCACCCACGTGCCCTTTCCTAGCTCTTAGGAACACATTGGTTTCCTTAGACTTGGCTGATGGGAATTAGGGAAGAAGAAATCTCCTGAAACAGATCCATCACCTTTAGCAGACAATCTGGTCATCTCTTCACCAAGTATGCCGTGCTTTTGGTAAACATCAACTGTAAAATTTCTATGGAGTAATAAACGTTCTTAATGGTACCAGACACATTTAAAAGAATCTGGAGTTTTATAGTGTTCCCTCCTTTTGCAAAGTGCATTTCGGCTGGTGAATAGGCCGGTAAAGGCTGTAAAATGATAGGACCCTTGTGAGTGTGGGGTAGAGACATGCCGGAATGTGCTCGGGTTGCTTTCGCAGAGTTGCAGATCTTTGCGGCGAACAGATGGCCCCAGACATCTTTGAAATGCCAGAAATGACTTCCTGAGTGTGCTCCTCATGCACCGCTTCAGATATGGTAATTCCTAAGCCAAAGGCATAGCACTTTACAGCTGACTTCCAATCTATTCTTTTCGGTCCATACAACCCCTAACCATTTTCTACACAATCATAATGAGAGCTGCCTCAACAAGCACCCATCCCCAAGTTACCAAGCCCCTGAACACTTGTCAGATGCAAAACGGTGTCCCCAGCGTCCGTAGGGGCTGGGGGCCAAGTGTTTGGCAGACTCTTGGGGATCACTGCTTCGTGTGACATTTCTTGTCACTTTTGCCAGAGTCTTGTTCAAATTGAGTACCTGAAGAGATAAGCAGTAAAGTGTGATATTAGAGAGAGCTAGAGGCTGCTTCCACCTCAGTACTGTTTGGGTTGTATGAGTGGTGCCATTTTGATGAACTTGCAAACTCAGCGAAACCAAAGTCTAGCCCTGAAGTCTTTCTGTAACCCCGTGTTGAGTCTGGGTACATTTTTAATGGCAAAACTGAGCGAAAATGCAACTTTACAGATGCATATTTCAAATCGCAGCCTCTCTAAAACATTGAAAGAATGAATTTAAAAATAATCTGAACTAAACTGTATATTATTAAAGGAGACTGGGAATTTTAATGTCCAGTTGCATTCAAATGAAAATTATCTGTGTGTGCATATATGTGTATGTATACACACATTTCATAATATTTTGCTTTTCTAGGACATAATTTAGGCCATTTGACGTATCTATAACCTTGTTCAAAACCCCTGAAGAAATGTTCCAGGTGTATTCTGTGTATTCCACACAGCATGGTTTTTCACAATGCCTCGAATATCCCTTTTAATCCCCCTCTCACATGGCAGTAAACTGTACCTTGGAACCACTTTTAAAGAGGAATCACAGTGACCGACAAGCCGTAATAAGATTAGAAAAGAAAAAAAATCTCATGTAGATTCACATTCGCTCCTTAACCTAATTTTGAGAAAATTGAAACAAGTCCTCATTATCTAGCAAATGACCATTTGATTGATGGATTATGTTTTCAGAAGGAGCCACTTTTTATTTCTCTGACACCTTGACATCACTGGCATGTGGGATGAGATACTTAGGTGCTAATGCAGACATCCTGGGAGGGTGGTGACAGCCAAGCCCTAGAGTAGGGGAGGGAGCAGCAGCTCAGGGGGCGAGTCCCTCCCCTCCGTGTAGGGAGCAGAGTGACTGTCTCATCGCAAACCGGCCGTGGCCCTAACCCTGAGCTGGGGGCTTCGCCTGAGAAGGCCTTGATCTTCGGGGAGATTCCCATGTAGAGCTGGAGTGGACTAGGGAGGCGGGGTACCATCTAGAGCCCTGACTTGCCTTTCTTCCTCTAGCCTGCCCTCCCTCCCATCTCCTCTAGAAGGAAAGGGTGAGTACATCAAATTATTCATGTCTGCCGTTTGGCCATGGCTCTGGCTAAAAGTCTGGAGTTGGAGAAAATTTAAAACTTTTAACTAAAAGGAAAATGAGAGATTGTGTAGGTGTGTGTGTGTGTGTGTGTCAATGACTCTCCATGTCCCAGTGCCCCTTCAGTGTGTGGATAGCTGCTATTTATTGCATTTAGCTCTGTAGTCCAGCACTTTGCAGGAAACCAGAGGAGTGAGTTTGTCCAGATATCTTTTGGCAAGTGTGTGTGTGTGTGTGTGTGTGTGTATGTGCATGTGTGTGTGTGTGTGTGAGAGAGAGAGAGGCTGATTTGTATAAAAACGAGTGTGTGAAGCTTTGGCTGCCCCACCAAAGCCACAGACAATCAGCCTTGTATTGGGTCCGCCCCGTTCTGCCATTAGGACTAATTATTATTTGCCTTGTTGAGCTGGCAGTTTGGAGCCTGCCTGAGACAGAGGCGTCTCATGGGAGCCTCGGCAGGCACAGGCCCCCCAGGGGCTTCAGCGTGTTCGGACGACACCCTCCCCTTGGTTCCCTTCACTGTGGTTCAGGCAGTCGAGCTTCCAATTGAATGAAAAGTTGACCAGATGCAAAACCGGCCTGAATGAGCGCACGCGCCCTCGGAAAGCTTCTGGGTGTGGATGCTGGAATTCTTGGCTCTTCTCAAGTCTGGAGATGAGTGTCCTTTTCACGCCACTGTATTCCTTTAATGAAAGGTAGAAAAATAACTCATAAATGCATCTTCAGTTAGAGGCTGGGCTTGAAGCGGTAGGAGAGGATGGGACGGGTCGGACACACCCAGAAGAAGGGCAGCAGCTTGTTTGCAAGGCAGAATTGATACCACCTTAATGTGACTTTTTCCTGATTGGTTTGGCCTCCTGGCCCGCAAACCCTCCAGATTCCAGATTCTGTCTTGTTTCCCTGTCCTTTCGCCTTATCATTTTGAAATAACTGTGTCACGAGTGTCCCCTCCGCCCTCCTTGGGAACCTCAGGTAGAGTGTGACCAGGTATTTTGGACAGTGAGTGCTCACAACAGAAGCTGTCCCTGGCGGGAAGGCTCAGGAGTGATTCAGGAAAAAAGAGCATGACCAGATGTTCTTCCAGAGGTGATTCTTCCTGTTCGCCTTCACTGGTTTCTTGCCAAAGTCTGTACCAGTCACAGGCCCGCGAGTGCTTCAAGAGCACACGGCCTCCACTGTGGGGGTCTGTCCCTTCCCTTTAACCTCTTCCTCCCAGACGGGAGTTTGCAGCAAAAGTTGCTGAATCAGCCTCCTCGAAACTGCTGAATCAGAAGAAGGACAAAAACCCCAGCAGCCTCCATTCCACGCGTCAGGCCCAACCCACAGACTCCCAAAGGATCTGCCCTCCATCCCGAAGCCCAAAGCCAACTGCGATTCCTAGACAAGGTCAGCGAGGACCAGGGCCACCGGGGGGCCACCATGTCTTCATAATAAATGCCCCTGCGTCAGGCAGGAATGGAAGCACCTGGGCACCTTCCTGCTCCCAGATATGGTGCCCGGATGGGGTGAGTGACCAGAACCCCTCACCTGTCCTAGGCATTGAAAAAGGACGTCTTTTGTTATGACACTTCATTAAATGAGTTCCTTCCCTGCATATCTCTGTACAAGTGAGATGCAAACGATGGGTTTCACTGCAGCGATTTCCAGGGATTTGTGGTCCTGGATAACATACGTAGGAAAACTGCTTAGCAGGGAAAGTATTATGGAGGAGCGTTCCTGTCTGGCTTTTTATAAAAGATGGCAAAATCGTGCTGGAGAAAAAAAGAAATCCAGCACTTTCTCAGCAGTACTAAAGCCTGTCTTCAGGTAAGATTTCCTGAGCGTGCAGAATTGCTGCTTTTTCGTTTTTCATTTGTTCTAGGAATTTAGAGGTAGAGGAAGGCCAGGGAAATGGGCTCCATCTGCATGGAGTTTAATAAAGATGGAACCTTACCTTGTTCATTTTCAGTGATAACCTTCACAAGGAACCACATGTTTACAAAGCCTAGTGGAGTGCATTGTTTTTATCAGTCCTTAATAACTCCCAAAGCTGCTTTTTTATTCAAAGATCCGGTTGTACCAAGTCCTTTTTAGTCTTACAATAGGAAGTAAGGGTATTTCTTTCTATAGAAAGCATCTGATCCTTCATGCTTTCATAATGAATTTCTCGGGAAAGCTGGGAGTTTTCCAGAGTCTAGTTGTTGTTACACTGTTTCTTTATAGTAGTGGGTCTGATGTTTCTTCTAGTAAATTATCAGAGAGCATTGTCTCTCCGCGAATTGACAATTTTAAGTCCTTTTCTACAGCCAAGCAGTGAGGAAAAGAGCTTGAAAACTGTGTTAATTGTTCCGAATGAGGGAGGTGGTGGGTTTGGGGGGAGCTCCCAAACAGAACTGGGTACCGTCAGAGGCTAAAGTCACATTAGATGGCAGACCCCAAGGGAAAGAGGTGACAACAGAGTCTGCCATATGACAACATTAGGGAAACAGTTGTTTTCTCAGCTGCACAGAAATTTCTCCTTTAAAAAAAAAAAAAAGACTGCTTGGTATAAAAGATGAGCAGGTAGACCCCAACACATTATAATGTGATGCCTATGTGCCACTTATTAGAATATTAAACAACTAGAATCCACTCAGCTGGGCTGTTCCGGGGCTGCCCACATGAAGGGATGTGGAGATGGACCAGGTAGTTAGGGTACCCCATTTCCTAGGTACCTCCTTACCCAGAGCAGTTCCACATTTATTTATTTAGTTGAGTTTCTACATAAGCATTTCTTTGAATAAAGAGTTCTATAGTCAGAAAGAAAAAGTTTGAAAACAGCAGGATTTCTTTTCTCTCTCTGAGAAAAATGAATTCTTGGGTATGCTGATGCAGGCGCCACCTTGAAGACAATTCGCCGGAGAAGTCATGATACCCTGGCCGTTGCGGAAGGTAAATGAGATTGGAGAAACAAGCTGTGGCTTCTGAAGTGACGTGGGGCGAGGGGAATAAAACATGAAAGAGCTTTTATGTGCATGGGAAGGAAGAAGATTGTCCAAAGGAGAAGATGAAGACTTCAGGGGAGTCCAGCCATTTGAATCTCTCGGGAAAAGGTAGATCAACAGCCAAGGAAGTTGTACTGTTTTCCATTGACTCTTTCAGGCAGAGGCACCAACGCTTGGGATTACAAGGTCTCAGATGCTGAGACTCAGGGGGGCCAGGGAGGCAGGGTTCATGGCCCGAGGACCCCAGACACCCTTGTGTCACCCCATCCGCCTTCTGCCCTCAGGCCTCCTCTCTTTTTCTGATTCAGTCGAGCCCTCCAGGACTTCACCGTTGCCTTTTCTCTCTTCACAACTGCCACCCCCCCCCCCGCCCCCACCCTCCTGAACTCTGCCTCTCAGCACACCTAGAGGAATACCAGCGTGGCATCGACTTCCCGGAAAGCCCAGCCCCCGGGGCTCAGCGCCTAGGACAGTCCTCGGCAGGCTCAGCCATGTCTGGTCTCCTAGGCAAGACTCAGCTAATACATGTGTTGTCGTGAATCAAAGTGTGTCCCCCCAGAAAAATCTAATCCCCGGTGCCTCAGAATGTGACCTTATTTGAAATAGAGTCTTGGCAGGTGTAATCAAGTTACAATGAAGTCGTGCTGGTTTTGCGTGGGCGTTAAACCCAATGATGAGTGTCCTTGTGAGAAGGCCGTGGGGAGTCACCAGAGGATGCCGTGAGATGGCACAGGCAGAGGCTGGAGTGATGGCAGCATCAAGCCAAGAGAAGAAATTTGCCAGCAGCTTCAAGAGAGCCGTGGAACAGATTCTCCTGAGAGACTCCGGAAGGGACCATCCCACTGACACCCTAACTTCTGACTCCTCACCTTCGCAACTGTGAGAGAATACGTTTCTGTTGTTTTTAAACCACCCAGTTTGTGGTAATTTGTTACGACAGCCCTAGGAAACTAATACATGTGTCTTCGTGTAATTATGGACCTATCTGTTTTGCCAACAGAATTGTGGTAAAAAAAAAAAAAAAGTCTATTACTCCCTTCTTTTATTCAACTGTAGCAGACGTATGGATAAAAACATTAAGAGAAAAAAGTTAACTAAGAATAAAAGTAAAACTCCTCTCCGGAGAACTGGGATCTTAGAGTTGGGAACTGTTTGGGGGGACACCCCCAATTCTCCATCTGTACAGAAAGGGAGTGAAGAGGACTGCTCTCCATCAAAGAGACCCCCCGTTAATATCTCCTGATGAAAGATATTATTAGAGATGCATTTTACCTGGGCTTCAAACATGCACTGCCATAAAAATCCACTTCGAGGGGAACCAGGGAGAGTTTTTCTTTAGCCTTGCATCCTATGCTCAGTGGTACCTGCTGGATTCTGAAGCACACACTTTTTGTTGATGAAGCTGCCTGCTCTATAATTTGCAACGGAGGGAAAAGCAGCATTGCGCTTCGGTTATGGGGGGTTTAAACTCAGGCTTCTGGACGTTTTTAGCAGCTAATTGATACTCCTTGAATATGGAGGCAAGGGGCAACCATGACTGGTCTGAGGATAGACAGTCCAGGGTGATGGGTTTTTTACTTTTGTTTTCGTGTGTGTGTGTGTGTGTGTGTGTGTGTGAGAGAGAGAGAGAGAGAGAGAGAGAGAGAGAGAGAGAGAGAAAGAGAGAGTGAGAGAGAGAGTTTCTTTAGACAGTGAGCTTAATCACCAAGAGATTTCTTTTTAGGTGGTGCCTAATTCCTTTCAGCCCCTCAGCCCTCGGGCTGGTGCTCATTTTTGTGACTGATCAGGGTTTTAGCTGCTGTTCTCCTAATACATGGTTTTGAAAAAAGGAAATAGCTTATGTAGCAGTGCTGTTCTTTTGATCTATTAACTTTTCTTAATTCTTTTTGAAGCATCCTTCTGCCTCCTTCTCTGGCTCTGAGTGATTTAAAGGAAAAATCCTGGAGTTTATATGCTCCCAGAAACCTAATGCTCCGAGAAATCCAATAAAGCCCACTGCCAGAATTGTGTCCGGAGGCGAGGGGGTATGAGATGACCACCCAGAGTGAGAGCCTGGGCGGGAGGGCATTAAAAGCAAGGAGACAGAGACCTCTGTGGGTACCCACTGAGTAGGGTTTTCGGCCTGTGGATACCTAGGGATAAGATTAACACTAGACATTAGCAAATATGTGGGGTTTTTTGGTTTTTGGGTTTTTTTAAGGGCCGCATCTGCGGCACGTGGAAATTCCCAGGCTAGGGATCTAATCTGAGCTGTACCTGCCGGCCTATACCACAGCCACAGCAACTTGGGATCCAAGCCATGTCTGCGACCTACACCACAGCTCATGGCAATGCTGGTACCTTAACCCACTGAGTGAGGTCAGGGATCAGACCTGCATCCTTATGAATATTAGTTGATTCGCCACCGCTGAGCCATGGTGGGAACTCCAGCAAATGTCTTTTTTTAAAAATATATATATTTTTAATTTTATTTTATGGCTGCACGCATGGCATATGGAGGTTCTCAGGCTACAGATTGAATCTGAGACACAGCTGTGACCTATGCTACAGCAGCGGCTATGTTGTATCCTTTAACCGGCTGCATTGGGCCAGGGATCGAACTTGAGCCTCCATAGCGACCCCAGCCGCTGCCGTTGATTCTTAACCCACTGTACCACAGCAGGAGTTTCTTGCAAAAGCCTTATTTGCAATTATGGAGGTTTGTTGGCTTCTTAGTGTAAAGATTCAAGGGCTCTTTTTGCCCCCCTCCCCCCAATCCCCTTAGCAGCTTTGTTTGCATTCTCACGCCTTAAGAACTTTGAATTTTTTGGATCCAGCATGATCCTGACCTTTTTTTTTTCTCAATGGGCTCATCAAATCACTGTGTCACTTGATTCCCTTAATATTTTTAATAAACCTGAACACTGAAGCAACTCCCCTGGCCAAACCACAGAGGTGAGGTGTTGTCACATCCCCCTAAGCTCATGCTGTTTGTGTCCTCATCCTCAGTGGTCAGAACTCTGGCTGGGTGTCTTCCAGAGGTGGGTTCCTCTCTGGGTCCTGATGAAAACCCAACAGGTGAGTGGGGTGGCTGCTATGGCAGCAGAGGGGAGGAAGCAGAGAGATCCCCAGAGCTGCTCAGAACTCTGGGAGGGATCCAGGATGTTCTGGTAATTTTCATCAAATAATAATAACTGGAAAGAAACTTCCTGCAATTCAGACTAGTAAAAGAATGGGGTAAGTGTCCCTTTCAGCCCTCTGACAACTCCTCCTTCTCCCAGCTGATATCCATCATTGAACCCTTCTCAGGTCTTACTCTACGCTTTCGTGCTTTATAACTTCCATCAGAAGTAGAGAATAATAAGAGTGAAGGA
Organism: Phacochoerus africanus; assembly: GCF_016906955.1. Taxonomy (NCBI): domain Eukaryota; kingdom Metazoa; phylum Chordata; class Mammalia; order Artiodactyla; family Suidae; genus Phacochoerus; species Phacochoerus africanus. The sequence goes on along the minus strand of NC_062559.1, from coordinate 44,059,578 downwards.
CGGGGCAGGAAGACTTGATCACTTTCACCAGCAAGCATTTTTCTTTGGCATGATAAATAGAATCACAAAGGCATTATAAATCTCCGACTTTGAAATGATTAAAAAAAAATTCCAACCTAAATACAAAATAAGTTTTCATTTACTAAGTCTTCTAAAAAGTGGTTTGTAAGCAAACTTCAGTAATAATCACACTCGGGCTGGTAGCAACAAGTGGGAGGGAATGGGACAGCCCCGTGTGGCCTCAGGGCATGCTTGTCCATCCCACAAAACTACCTTCTGGTCTGGCATCCCTGTTCTTACCTGGCAACTGCCTGGCTCGGAAGGGCTGCAGCCTGGAGTGTCCTGGCAGCACCCCACAGGGCATTTCTGATGGCAGAAACCCAGACCCAAAGTGGAGAGAGTGGTCCAGCCAGGGCTTCTGGCAGCGAGCCTCTTACTATGTGACCATTATTCATAAAATCACCTCGAATGTGATTGTAAGAGGTGGACTGTTAAATATATAGGATTCTAAATAGTTCTGTTATCTATCTAAGCTTGACTTTATTCCAAAAAGGGATTCAAGGAGACATACAGAAAGTACAACAATATTAAAAAGACATTAAAAAAAAAAAAAGAAAACAACCCACTATGGAACAAAGGAAAGCAGTGTGAGAAAATTCTAAATGAGTTCCCGCAGTGGCGCAATGGGATCGGCTGAGTCTCTGCAGTGCCAGGATGCAGGTTCGGTCCCCAGACAGCACAGTGGGTTAAGGATCCAGTGTTGCTGCAGCTTCGGCGTAGGTTGCACCTGTGGCTCAGATCGGATCCCTGGCCTGGGAATTCCATATACCCTCGGGGGTGGCCAAAGAAGAAAAAAAGAAAGAAAGAAAATTCTAAATGCGACCAAAAGCCGCTGGGATGGTTGCTGCGAATGGCCTTTGTCGTGATTGCGGTCATCTTCTAAGTAAGTTCAGTGTCTGAGTCGCCGGCACAAAGGGCTGCTTCCAGGAGGCATCAACTTTCAGGAGAGAAATGAAGCTTGGTTTTGGCCTTGCCGTGGTTTTTCAGGTGTAGGTTCAGCTTCATCTAACCACGGACGCTGTGCGTCATCAGCGCACTGTTTTGGTACATGTGTTTGTGAGCGCTGAAAGAGCAGGCCAAAGGTAGCAGGATTCTTTGGGAATTAAAAAAATAAGTTTTGTAAAACTAAGCAGGCCATTGTGGAGGTGGACCCGGGGGCGTGAGGCGGGGGGGAGGGCAGACTCATATTAAACTCCTGATATAAAGTTCTAAGCAACGAATAAGAGGCTTAAATACATAAAGAGTGAGGCTAAATTTGGACCAATTTCCTGTGAAATCTCTTGTGTAATATTTTCAATTTGTGCTTGTTTAATGTGGTTTATTTTCCTAAGGTTCACGGTATAGGTTTTAAATTCAGCCTTGACTACACACATGTGTCGAGAGGTTATAAAACGAGAACCAGCTTAGACCAGTCTCCAACTGGATGCCCTTAGGTGGAAAACATTACCTCTCTTGCAATACTTACAATTTCTTCATGAGCACTGACTTAGTCTTTTCCCTATCCAGTTCATGACTGTTTTTCCATCACCAGGTTGCCCTGGCACCTGTCCAGTGGCATTAGTTAGTGCAGCTAAGGATGCTACAAGGCCCCTTTACTCCAGCTCAGGACTCCTGACCCCTCTGTGAAATCTCAAGTTCTTGGAGTTCCCGTTGTGGCTCAGTAGTAACAAACCCGACTAGTATCCCTGAGGATGCAGTTTCGATCCCAGGCCTCCCTCAGTGGGTTAAGGATCGGGCCTTGCTGTGAGCTATGGTGTGGGTCGCCAACACAGCTTGGATCTGGCATTGCTGTGGCTGTGGTGTAGGCCTGTGGCTGCAGCTCCAGTTTGACCCCTAGCCCGGGGAACTTCCATATGCCATGGGTGCAGCCCTAAAAAGACAAAAAGCAGAAAAGCCCTCAAGTTCTCTTCACAAAGGGATAATTCCACCCTTCCAGTTAAAATAAAGAAACCGCCTCAGGCCTCCAGAGGGCTCTGATTTGCATCACCCTGTTCTAATTTTGGCCTCTGATGTCCTGGATCACACCTTCTCTAGGATGGGGCCATTTCCTTTATAGAGCAGTTAGTTTCAGTGACTTGAATACTGTGTGTAAGACCTAGATTGTGAGTCAGACTTCAACAAAACTAGATGGGCTCTCTCTGTTGTTTGTGGCACTTACTGTATCAGACTTTGTATTAGAGTTACCTGGTGTATGTCGCTCCCTCTAGGCTTTAAGTCCTTAAAACAAAGATCATGGTGTGTTTATTTCTGTACCTCCTGCAACACATAAGGAGGAAAGCCAGCACCGGCCAAGAATTAGGAAGATAGCGGCTTGGAGAGTAAGTCCTTGACCACTACGTTGTTTACGTAGCCACTTGGAGGATTGTACGGTTGAAGATGCGCTTATACGTGTGGGTATAAAAGGGTCGAAAAGAGACATCATATATTTGCAGAATTCCTTAATTTAAACAGTAAAAGAGATAAATGAGTTGCCGGAGTGCTTTCCTCTTGTTTACTACCATTCAACAAAATAGTCATCGTTTAGTCCCTCATTAAACATTTGTCAGGAACCAGTGTTTTTTTTGAGGTTTCGTTTTTGTTTTTCTGTAGATACACAAGCCTTCCAAGTCTAGGTCACAACCCCCCACCCCCCCAAAAAAAATACTGCTTACATTTCCAGTTTCCTTTCCAGCCCTACCTGTGACACAGGGCGCAGTGTATGTTGAAATCCAGCATCTTCTTGCCTCTGCTGTATTTTCTTTTGACTTTTGTTTGGAATGAGAGTCTTTCTCAAGACTCTGGATCTGGGCACCAAGCAGTGGTCAAGGAATTCCTCTCCAAGCCGCTGTTTTCCCTGGAAGGGACAACCTGATACTTGGCCGATGCTGGCTTTCTTCCTGGGGATGTCGGCTCTCTCTCTTCTTACCTGACTGCCCAGCTTTCTAAATAACTCAAGTGTGGTGTCAGGAAACTAGCAGCCTAGAAATGTGAGCCTCACTTTATGGTCACTTTCTCCCTTGACATTCTATCATGAGACTTTTCAGACATAAGAAGCGTCAAGAATTGTTTGTTTACCGCCTATATTCTACAATAACCATTCCATTATATGTGCTTTAGCATATATTTATGCATATCTCTCTCTCTGTATCCATCCATAAATCCATCTAATTTTTTGGATGCATTTCAAAGTAAGTTGCAGTCATCAGTCATTTTAGCCTTAACCACTTCAGCATCTGTATCACTAAATAGAATTCATTATTTAGCTATGGTTCTTTTTTTTTTTTTTGTCATTGATGTTTATAAAGAGTGAAACACACAAATGCCAAGTATCATATATTAATGTTCCCCATTAATGTAGAATATCCTTTTCTGACTTTTCATATTTATCAATAGCTAATCATGAAAATATTTTTTTTAAAAAGATTCTGTAATAGCCAAGATTAGCATGTGTAGGTGGTGAGTATTCACCTACTTTTTTCTTCTCTGGCCATGTCTGCTCTAGTCGGGAAGGAGTGGGAAGAGAGAAGGAATGTGCGAGGCTTACACTTTGCAGACAGACTCACAGCTCCTTCTACCATCTCTGGGTCCCCTTCCCTTGTCTTTGATCCCTTGTTGCTGCCATGATAGGAAAGGCCATGGACGTGGAGGTAGAGAACACTAGCTTTGGCATCAGAGAGCTACGTGGAAACTCAAGTCACACTGACCTTGAGCAAATGATATTTCATCATTACTCGCTGCCTCTGTCCCCTCTTCTCTTAAAAGGAGGCTAATATTGTCATCTAAGGTTGTGATGGTTCAATGCATAGTGGATGAAAGTTACCTGGCATGTGGTATGTGCTCAATGACATTAACGAGTATCGTTATTACCACCTAAATACCAGCTCAGTGTGTGGAGAGAGGTCAGCGCTTATGTGTAGAGTCGACTTAGAAAGACTTGAACATTTTTCAGATTACCAAAGTGAATCTGTTGTGGGATCAAGAAACTTTTGAGGAAATCCCGAAAATGTATTTTCCCCACTGTTTTAATGGAAGGGAGCACTGCTTAGTGTCAACCGAGACGTCTGCTTTAACTTCAGTTGCTTCTTCCTCAGTCTCTCCCTCCCACATGCCCAGAGTCCTGTCTTATCTAGGAAGGGAAGGGCAGTGGGCAAGGGACATCCATCGCGTTTCCTCCACTGGGTCCCCAGGGCTGCCTTTGCACAGGGTCACAGGGAGGTTTCTTTTGCGCTCACAGTATTTCTTCCAGCGCGGGGCTTAAAACCCGGGGAGTCTCCTTGGCTTCTCCTCCCCGTTGCCCTTCATCTCAGATCAGCTACATGTTTGATTGAATTTTCTGCCTACTTCCCTCCCAAGCCTCGTGCGTTGTGGTGGCTTGTGGGCTAACGCTCAGAAAATATCTGCTGGTTTGCTTAGGTCATGGGGCTACTTCTCAGAATTCTACGTGGGGAAAGTTCAGCTCTTCATCAGAACTGAACCACAGTTCATTGTGGCTTCCACCTGACCTCATCAGTGATAAGGGGAGACCAGTTTAGGAAAAGTTAGAAGCTGTGAAAGCTGTTCCAGAAGGTGGTCACAGAACAAGGAAGACTGGCCAGAGAGTGCCAGCAAGGGACCCGAGAAGGGGCAATCTGAGCCTAAAGCCTTCTTTTCTATTGAGTCAGAAAAGGACAGGAGCTGGGCACTGCTGACTCCAATGTGGAGCATGGAGGGAGGTGGCACCTCTGACGTCTGGTTAGCAATACTACATAAGCAATTTCCCGGCACTCTGTGTGGGGAACCTGTGTGCTCTGGGTGTGCCAGACACTTGCTAGCCCAGCAAGTGAAGATGCCCTGAGGGAGTATGCTACAATTTCCAACCGAGCCGAGTTTGGATAGTCACAAATGGGCTGGAGCTGTAGTATGATCAGCCTTGGTTCTGAAACTAGAGTTGAAGCAATTCAGATCCTTCAGTCCCTTTAAGTCTTATCAGATCGGGCCGTCATGGAGCAGATAGACAGGTAAGTCTCCGAGACCTCTGAACCCAATTAAAGTTATACCACAAAGAAATCAAACTCATGTGGTTTGCATTTCAGAAAGCTACATTTGGTGGGCTGTTCCTGTTTTAATTCGGTAACCTAATGCAGACCATGTGAACATTTGAAACGCTTTTAACAGTTAAACCAGCTCAAATAACACAAAACCAGAGCAGCAATAAAGAATGAATTAAAGCTGATTGCAACTGTGGCCAACATAATTTTTTTCCCTTGCAAGGAACTTGGGGGTGGGGGGGGATAGAATGCAGGACCAGTGGGGGAAGAGACTGGTATCTCCATTTTCAACTTTGAGTGAAGCAGCAGGCACTTTGACTTCTTTTACTTCTTAAGCAAATGTTTGAAACAGATGAACTTAGAAGGTATACTTAAATCTTGAAGGGATTTGGGATGAGGGAGCAAAGGGGACTGATAGAACGGATAGCTTGGTAGTTAGCAGCCCTGCATCGCCTCCCCCCACCCCTGCCCCCGTTAAGACGGTCAGCGAGCAAGGGCACAGGGCTAAGCTTACAGAGGTCAAGAGTTCAATCCTGCATGGGTCACTTAGCCTCATGCTGGACGAGGGGAAGTGAAACCCATTTGGGTGCTAAAGCCTGGACTTCCCAAGTATCTGTCAAGGGTTGCCCAGGAATGGGAACCTGAAGTAACAATAGTGATCAGTTGACGTGTTCTATGTACCAGGTACTAGTCTAGGTGCACCCATTGCCTCATATGTAATCTAGCTACTAAATCCCTCTGTTTTTCTTTTCTTTCTTTCTTTCTTTTTTTTTTTTTTTTTTGGCTCTACCTGTGGCACATGGAAGTTCCCAGGCTAGGGATCGAATCAGAGGCACAGCTGCGGCCTTATGCCATAGCCACAGCAATGCCGGACCTGAGCCACGTCTGCAACCTACACCACAACTCATGGCAGTGCCAGATCCTTAACGCATTGAGCGAGGCCAGGGATTGAACCTACATCCTCATGGATACTAGTCTGGGAACTTCCTGTGCCTCAGTTTTCTTATCTGGAAAATGGGGATATAATTATGATTCCTATGTTATAGATGAGGGGATGAGGTACAGAGAAGTTAAATTACTTTCCTAAGGAGTTCCTGCTGTGGTAGAGTGAGTTAAGAGTCTCACTGCAGTGGCTTGGGTTGCTGCAGAGGCACAGGTTCTATTTCCGGCTGGAGAACTTCCATATGCTGTAGGTGCAGCCATAAAAAAATTGCTTTTGTAGGGTTGCATAGACAATAAATGGCAGACCAGGATTCAAATGCAGGTGGTCTGGTATGAAGAGCTTTGGTACAACCGTGATATACCTCTCTAGAGCAAGTTAGGCACCTGGAAGACAGATCTGGTTGTGGATAATAGGAGCAAATGGCATAAACCTCAACCTAAGTTGTTAGCCTCTCACCCAAAGAGAATTGACTACCCTGATAACCACACCCAGACATCGCAGTGTGTGTGTGTGTGCTCCACAATAATTGCTCCATTTGTATTGGTTGAATTGAATTTTATACACACATAGAAAATGCCTTTGGAAAAAAAATGGGTGACATACTCCATCCATAGATGAAGAGATGTCTATGAAGAAAATCTGGAAGAGATGGTGAATGTGCACTGAATTTATTTCCATGTAATTCCAGGCACCTGGTGGGAGAGCCATGGGGTGTGATGAGGGAGGCTTGGGCCCTGCCCTGTGACATGTGCCATAGGTGATAACTAACTGCCTGCCCCATTTCCCAGAGTGCTGACTCTGTCAGAGATCCAAGGGAGTAAGGGGAAAGGACCCATTAATTTCAGATCCATTAGCAACAGAGAGCCTGCCAAGTGGGAAAGAGTAAAACTCCAGGAAGAAACTTTATTTGCAAACTCCTGAGAGGTTATCACTGGCAGCAGGGAGCCGAGTAACCACTGGCAGGGGAGGGGACGCTGCTCAGCCCATGAACTTCGTTCCTTCCACAGCAATGGGAAGTCGGCCGTCAGTCTCTTCCACAGGCAAGTGCATCTGCCTGGTTTCATAAACGCTCCTCTCCAAAGATGAGAAATCTACCTCCTTTCTCCTTTTTTATTGAAAATTGGGGAGTTCCCTCCATGGCTCAGCAGAAATGAATCTGACTAGCATCCATGAGGATGCAGGTTCGATCCCTGGCCTTGCTCAGTGGGTTAAGGATCCGGCGTTGCCGTGAGCTGTGGTGGTCGCAGACACAGCTCAGATCTGGCATTGCTGTGGCCGTGGCTGTGGCCGTGGCCGGCAGCTGCAGCTCCGATTAGACCCCTGGCCTAAGAACCTCCATATGCCGTGGGTGTAGCCCTAAAAAGACAAAAGACAAAAAAATGAAAATATAAATAAAATGAAAATTGGGGGTCTATGTTGCCGGCTGGACCCCCTGAACAAAACAGAATTATGAGGTATAAATAAAAAGGTAAAACTTTCTTAACCTCATAGATAAAGTCAAATGGTTAATTAAAGTGTCTTAGCCTAGGTAACTGTTTTCATAGCCCTGTTCTGTTATTAGAAGGGAGGAGTGGATTCAGATACCTGATGAATATGATGTGTGTTTGACTTGAACTTAAAGGAAATCTAGTTTACCTCCCTCTACAACTCTGGTTTCAAGGATTACAGCCCACTTAACTCTCTTTAAGGCCTGGATAAACATAGGCTGCCTTGGCTCCTAAACATTCCTCGGGTTATTAGTCTAGTTACAATTAACTTTCTAGAAAAGCTGAAGGTCCTCCTGACACCCCCAGTCGACCCTGCCCGCTCCATGTGGTGATGCCTGTGTGACTTTAGCATGTCACTTACCCAGCCTGACGGCTCATATCACATGCCTGGAGCTCTGTAGGCAATAATTAAATAATCATTGAAGAGTACATGGTATAGGAGCAGCCAGGATAGGACTCTGATTACCATTAAGGATAAACATTCATTTTCTCTATAATAAAGATTTTTTTTCATATCAAACTCTTGAGCACCTGCTTTCAGAGAACTCAACCTATGACAGGCTCTTTCATAAGTATGAGGCCCAGATAACCAAACCCCTTGACTTCCAGAGAGTTTTAAATTAATTCTTTCTCCTCATTCAATCTTCCCTGCTAGAATGTAAAATTTCAGTTCAGGAGGCTCTATAAGTGCCTCTAGCTATATAAAGACACAATAGTCTTTGAAACTTCATGTGGTTCAGGAACATGAGTTGCCAAAAGATCTCCTTACACCCTGCTTGGGTCCCTGAGCATCCTTAAGTTATTTCTTTTTCTTTTTTTTTTTTCTTTTTGTCTTTTTTGTTGTTGTTGTTGTTGTTGTTGTTGTTGTTGTTGCTATTTCTTGGGCGGCTCCCGCGGCATATGGAGGTTCCCAGGCCAGGGGTTGAATCGGAGCTGTAGCCACCGGCCTACGCCAGAGCCACAGCCACGCGGGATCCGAGCCGCGTCTGCAACCTACACCACAGCTCACGGCAACGCCGGATCGTTAACCCACTGAGCAAGGGCAGGGACCGAACCCGCAACCTCATGGTTCCTAGTCGGATTCGTTAACCACTGCGCCACGACGGGAACTCCCCTTAAGTTATTTCTAACTCAAGTCCTTCAATAAATATTTCCTGAGCATCCCCAACCTCCAACCCCCCTCACAGCTAATATCTGTGTTCTCCTCTATGGACAAAAAATATTCTACATATTATGCATGTATTTTTTCACATATATTTTATATATACAGTTGACCTTTGAAAAATGCAGGGGTAGGGCTCCTGAACCATGCTCCCCTCCCCGACCCTGCACAGTCAAAAATCTGTACGTAACTTTGACACAACAAAAACTTTTAACTGCTGGATTTCCCATCATGGCTCAGCACCTACGAATCCAACTAGGATCCATGAGGATGTGGGTTCTATCCCTGGCCTCACTCAGTGGTTAAGGATCTGGCAGTGCTGTGAGCTGTGGTGTAGGTCACAGGTGCGTCTTGGATCTGGTGCTGCTGTGGCTGTGGTGCAGGCTGGCAGCTGTAGCTCTGATATGACCCCTAGCCTGGGAACTTCCTTATGCTATGGATGTGGCCCTAAAAAGCAAAAAACAAAACAAAACAAAACAAAACTACTAATAGCTTACTGTTGACTAGAAGCCTTGTTGAAAACATAAAGTCAACTGACACATATTTTGTATGTTGTGTGTACATCTACATATATTTTGCACATTCATGACATACCATTTTCTTAATTTTTTTCCATATTTCTAGGCTATGTGGTTTGTCTGAAAATTCTTTCAAATTGTGGCACATCTCCAAAATTTTTTCCAGTGTGTTTATTGAAAAATATCTGTGTATAAGCGGACCCAGGCAGTTCAAACCTGTGTTGTTCAAGGGTCAATTGTATACACAAATAATAAAATAGATAATATAGATCATATGTTTTAATATATATTTTATATCTTTTTATAGTTGTATCATATTATATGCTAGGTACTGTGAAAATAATGGAGGGAAAAATAAACAGACATAATCATGGAACACATAGTCTAGGGAGGGTGGTGGACACTCATTGAAGATTTATACAAATACCTATAAAATTGTAACTCTCTGAAGCACAAATGCATGTTGCTATGAAAACAGCTAGTAGAAGAGCTTGATTTTGTTAAGAAGGTCAGGGAAAGATTTTTCTGAAAAATTTTGCAATTTGAGGTATCACCATACCATAGTAAATTCACCCAAACTTTATAGTCTATGTCTATAACTATATATCTGTATCTATGTGTTTTATGAATCTATATCTATGTATCTATATTTATATACCTATATCAATGTGGCTCCAATCAAGAGTCTAATCTGAAACAGTTTTCATAGTTTGACCTTTCTTTCTGCTTCTACCTCAAATCCCATGGTATACCCACTGTCTTCAGTGGGTTCTGTGTATATCTCCCATTCTATACAGCAAGCACCCAGCAGTGTAAAAAAGAATACGTCACTTTTAACCTTAGCCAAAGGCTGGGCAAAAAGAGGCCTCCTCTTTCTACATCTCAACCTTCCCACCAACATGGTCTTAATTTCAAAGCTGGGGATGAAGATTGAACGTGCAAAAGGGTCTGGCTCATGGCTCTTTCTTTTGGCAGCAGCAACCTTGGGAATAGTTTAGAGATCATGTTTCAGACCCATTTTGCACACCATCAAAGCAAAGGGGATAGGAACCGATGCTTTTGAAATTGGAGGGGCCAGGCCAGTTTTCATGTTTCTCCAGTGGAAGTTCTCTGGCGTCACAAGTTCAGCAGACGGATATCATACGCCTACCTCTGGTATGGTGTTCTGGGTTCCTTGGGAAATTTGATCCTCGGCCTCCCTTTCATCATGCCTACCACAGCGCTTTAGGCTGAGACCTCCTAAATCACAGAGTCACACAACTGTCTCCACCCAGTGGACCTGAATGTTGGGATTTCAATGACCCTTCCCAAAGAGACCACCATTCTGACTGGAAGAGTCCTCTCAGAGACGATATGGGACTTAGGAGTGGCAGCTCCACAGATATCATGAATGCATATTTCCCCAAGTCAAACATGATGAGTGAATACTCCCCCAAATTGCTTCTACTAAAGATTTAGGCAGCCAGGCCAGTGGGACAGAGATAAAGGTGGTCACTTCAAAGTTCGAGATGCTTTAAATAAACTGAAATTTCACTTTTCCCAAAGGGCAAAGAAAGGAGCCAACTGCCCTCAATATCTCAGAACTGAAATTTCTTGTTGTTGCATATATTTGAAGAAACGTATGATCTACACTGCAGCTTATTTCCATAACGGCACTCTGGGATTCAAAAGAAGTGAGTCATAGATGCTCCGAGAAGCATCTCAGTTGCTCACTTTGAACAGTTCATATGAAACTATTGAAAGAGGAGTTTGTTAGAATTGTCTTTCCTATTCTTCTATCTAAATAAAACAGTTCTTTTAGCCATGTGTGAAGTTTTGAATGGGCTAAGAGCATGAACTTCTAGCTAGATAGACCTATGTCCAAATCCTAGCCTGAGCAATTAATGCTCTGTGACCTTGGACATGCTTACATTCTGTATGCCTCGGTTACATCATCCCTAAAAGGTGGATATTAGTGGTCAACTCACATAGCTGTCATCAGAAATAAGTGAGATAATACACATGTAAAGTATTGAGCATTGTCTTCATTATGAGGACACAAAGGTATTCATTATTATTGCTGTTGCTATTGTTATTAGCATGTGATAGTGATTTTCAGCAGTGAAAAGGATCCCAGTTGTCTAATGCCTTGTGAGCCTTGGGGCTAGGACAGTGCCATATGATTCTGGTCTCAACACACCCACTAATCTGGGACCAAGATTGTGATTTAGTATGGAACCTGAAATGCATGGTGTTCTAGCCTGAACCCAAGAATGTGTTTAATGGATAGATAAACCTTCCTGAGGCAAACTCAGAAATTACCCAGATCTTTTATGTCCTTGGCAGGATAAGCGGTACAGCTCTGTTCCTTCCCAGCTACAAAATGCATGTTGACAGGACAATCTGGAACCCAAGGGTTGGCTAAGTATGCGTTGCATGAGGCCTTCCATTTGATCCCTGGTTATTCTGATGAAGTGTAGACACTTGGCCACCAGGAGCAGATGTTCTCTCTGGAGCAATACAGAAGAGCATACCTCTTTGCGGATGGAGAGCTTATCCTTGGTTCGGCTTACTCTAGCACAAGGGTTTTAAGATGTCCACTGGGGACTCTGAATAATGTCATTTCCAGTGCATTCTCCACCAATAAAATGTGATAACAATACCCTTGGAAATGTTTAGAGAGACCTGATTCCAGATCAGGAAAGATAAACAGTGGACCTGGAAAGTCTGGCCTAGATGCAAGTCATATTCCATGCAACTAATCCTTGGAAGGATCCAACTTCAGATCAGATGTTTCTTTTAATTTGACATCGGACCAGATTAAGGGGGAATGAATAACCTGTCATCATTCCAATCCTAGGACCACATCCACCCCTACCTCAACTCTAGAGCTTCTTCCTCAGTCTCCTAACTTTGGGAATCCTGATGAGCCACAGCTTAGCTGAAGCCTTGTGGTTCTCCTTGGCGAGGATTTCCAGCCTGTGTGGGAGGAGGGATGGTCTCCAAGGCATGGGAGAGCGAGACAGGGAGTGAAGAAGCAGTATGCCTCCTTGGACTGCCTTCTATCAGAGGGAAAAGAGACAAGACTTGATCTCTACCTTAGAGTTCCAAGGAGGTAGAAAAATGGACCTATAATTAGACTTCTTTGGCAAACTAGTGTTGATTTCCTTCCAAAGGAAAAGGCAAAAATGGGAGCTAAAATTAAGATTTATTTATTTGTGAACTTGGCACTTTAATGAGTTATCTCGTTTAAGAAATGTGTGAAAAGGGTAGGTAATGCTTCCAAGGGCTAGAAGGATCTTCTGTGTATGGTGGAATGTTTTTATAGCTACCCTTGAGCATCATCAGACAACTTGGTCAGTGAATTATCTCTGTGATCATTAGACTTAATGGAAGAATTATAACAACTTCTCATGATGCATTTGGCCATTCTTTGTGTCCTAGGTTAATTAGCACTGACAAGTCCATTAAGCCAGTGTAATATCACTCACCCCTAACCCAGAACTAGTGATTGAGCATCTTGAGGACCAAACTCCTTCTTTACTTCACTCTATCCATCATTGCTTTATCTGAATGCTGCTCCTCTGTTGAATTGGTCTTACTCAATTTGCATTTTGTGTGGTGACCTGATAGTATTAAAAAGCTCAATGTAGGTACACCCGGGGAGTTTTCTCGCAGAGTTTAAAGGGGATCTTGATTTAAAATAGGATGGGATTATTTTACGTTCATGGTATGTTTTAGTGGAAAGAAGTTTCACTTTTTTTTTTTAATAAGTGAGGGGTGCCTCACTTTTGGGGGGTATCTTAAGCAACTTAGAAAAGGCAAACTGGGACTCATAGCTTTTCTGGTACTGTGTTCTCATGCACAACCTCAGCCCTTCCCCTGTTTTGTTGAATGACAGGTTTCAAAGAGAATTTCTATAAGATAAAGATGCTTGTTTTTCATACACTAAGTTTTAATGGATTAGAAGCATTCCCTTTTCTTCAAATTGAGTTGACCATTTGATCTGTAAGAGGTGATTGAGGCTCCTGCTTTGAACTAATTACTATAGCTTAAGTCTATGTCTTAAAGTTTCATTTGAAGTTCATTTGAAGTATATACAGGAAAGAGGAGAGAGAGAGAGAGAGATTGTAACAAATATGGTGCATTTTCTCACATTTTATTTAATTTTTTTAACCTCAAATAATGCTAATTATAAAAGATGTGAAAAATAAACCCGTAACCACATATTCTGGGGTTTTATTCTTTCCCAGTAGTTAAATGAGAATGTCTGGAAATATTAAAATAATTTTACAAGGTGATGTTTGCAAGCATTTTGGTCTCTTATTAACAGGAGACTGTATGGGGGAGGGGGATGCTTTGGAAGGTCTTTCACAGGTACTTCCTCCAGCCAAAGTCGACCCTATTTCACAATACAGCCTCTGTCACTGATGAGTCCCTAAGTGTGTAAAGACAGATGTCCACAGCTCTGCACCATTGCCAATTAGCTAAATACTTTCTTCCTATTTATATATTTGTTTTTATTGAAGTGTAGTTGATATTACTATGTTGTGCTTTTGGTGGATAGCCAAGTGATTCAGATATTTATAAAAATATGTATATATTCTTTTTCATATTCTTTTCCATTATGGTTTATTACAGAATGTTGAATTTAGTTCCCTGTGCTATATGCTAGGACTTCGTTGTTTATTCATTCAATAAATAATACTTGACACCTGCTAGTGCCATACTCCCAATCCAGCCCTCCCCCATGCCCCTCACCCCTAACCCTTGGCAACTGCAAGTGTGTTTTCTTTTTCTTTCTTTCTTTCTTTTCTTTCTTTCTTCTTTCTTTCTTTCTTTCTTTCTTTCTTTCTTTCTTTCTTTCTTTCTTTCTTTTCTTTCTCTCTCTCTCTCTCTCTCTCTTTCTTGTCTTTTTGTCCTTTTAGGGATGCGTCTACAGTATATGAAGGTTCCCATGCTAGGGGGTCTAATCAGAGCTGTTGCTACAGGCCTACACCACAGCTCATGGCGACGCCGGATCCTTAACCCACTGAGTGAGGCCAGGGATGAAACCCGCAACCTCATGGTTCCTAGTCAGATTCACTTCCACTGTGCCACTATGGGAACTCCTGCAAGTCTGTTTTCTATGTCCCTAGAGTCCATTTCTGTTTTGTAGATAAGTTCATTTTTGTCATATATTAGATTCAACATATAAGTGATGTCATATGGTATTTGTCACTCTCTTTCTGACTTACTTCCCTTAGACTGATAGTCTCTAGGTCCACCCATGTAGCTGCAGGTGGTATCATTTTATTATTTTTATGGCTGAGTAATATTTCCTGGTATGTATGTACCACATCTTCTTCTTCCATTTATCTGCTGATTGACGTTTATGTTGTTTCCATGTCCTGGCTATTGTAAATAGGGCTGCTGTGAACATAGGGGTACATGTATCTTTTCTAATAAGAGTTTTGTCCAGATATATGCCCAGGAGTGGGATTTCTGGATCATACGGCAACTCTATTTTTCATTTTTTGAGGGACTTCCATACTGTTCTCCATAGTGGCTGAACCTATTTAGGGTTCCCTTTTCTCCACACCCTCTTCAGCATTTATTATTGGCTTTTAAATGACAGTAGCTCACTTTTGTTCTGATTTGCATTTCTCTAATAATTAGGGATGTTGAGCATCCTTTTATGTGTTTATTGGCCATCTGTGTGTCTTTTTTGGAAAAATGTCTATTTAGGTCTTCTACTCATTTGTTGATTGTGCTGTTTGTTGTTGTTGTTATTGAGTTGTATGAACTGTTTGTATATTTTGGAAATTAAGCCCTTGTTGATTGCATCATTGGCAAATATTTTCTCCCAGTCTGCAAACTGTCTTTGTTTTGTTTATGGTTTCCTTTGCTGTGCAAAAGCTTATAAGTTTGATAAGGTCTCATTTGTTTATTTCTGCTTTTATTTCTATTGCCTTGGGAGACTGACCTAAGAAAACATTTGTATGGTTTATGTCAAATAATGTTTTGCCTATGTTCTCTTCTAGTTTTATGGTGTCATGTATTATGTTTAAGTCTTCAAGTTTTATGGTGTCATAGCTTACGTTTGAGTTTATTTTTGTTCATGGTGAGAGGGTGTGTTCTAACTTTACTGATTTACACGTGGCTGTCTGGCTTTCCCAACATCACTTACTGAAGAGACTGTCTTTTCCCCTTTGCATATTCTTGTCTTCTTTGTTGAAGATTAATTGACCATAGGTGTGTGGGTTTATTTCTGGGCTTTCTATTCTGTTCCACTGATCCATTTGTCTGTCTTTGCCAATACCATGCTTTTTCGATTACTGTAGCTTTGTAGTATTGTCTGAAGTCTGCGATGGTTATGCCCACTGCTTTGTTCTTTGTTCTCAGAATCACTTTGGCAATTCTGGGTCTTTAATGGTTTCATATAAATATTAGGATTATTTATTTGCTCTAGTTCTGTGAAAAATGTCATGGGTTATTTGATAGAGATCACATTAAATCCATAGATTGCCTTGGGTGGTATGGCCATTTTAACAACATTAATTCTTCCAATCCAAGAGCATGGAATATCTTTCCATTTCTTTAAATCATCTTTAGTTTCCTTTATCAATGTTTTATAGTCCTCAGAATATAAATCTTTCACCTCCTTGGCCAGGTTGATTCCTAGGTATTTTATTTCATTTTATTTTGACATTTTTTTTTACTTTCCCTTTCTGATATTTCATTGTTAGTGTAAAGAAATGTAACTGATTTCTATATATTAATCTGGTATCCTGCTGCCTTGCTGAGTTCGTTTATCAGTTCTAGTTGTTTTTGTGTGGAGACCAATTAATAAAATTCTAAAATCAGTTTCTATCCCATGAATAAAGAAATTTGATTCTTAATGTTCCAGGGAAGACTTAGTTTTTCTTGATAGTTTTAGCTAGAAATTCATTCTTTGATCATCATATTGTCCTTATAAGCTACCTAACAGATCAGGAATGTTAGTCAAGGCTGGAGATCAACATTGTTACACAATGATCTTTAAGACACCTATTGTCCATCATTTTGTGATGTGCCTGCCTTGATAAATATGTCACCTGTGATTTAATTTCTGCTGCTTATAAAGTTCACAGGGCATCAATAGTGGAGTTATTAAAAGGAAACATGCCGCGTTGGGAGGGTGGGGACCACAGAATCTGTGATCAGAATTTGTGTGTAGGAGTGGGGGCTTAGGGAGGGCTGTGGGTAGGTAGCACCTACATTGTAGTGACTCCCACTTCCTCCCTTCCTCTCTCCCCATCTCCAATTCCATACCCCACCTTTATATCCCTGGATCCCTAGACCTGCCTTATATCCTCCCTTCCTTAACACTCACCTCTCCCTGAGTCCCCTAAGGGACCTTGGGGGTTTGGAAAGAAAATGCTATTTGAATCCAGGAGTTGCTGAACAGGAAGTAGAGACACAGTGCAGAAACTCTCTTTACCTATCTTCAGTGTGCCCAATGAAGCACCAGGCACAAGACTTAACATTAACCAAAGCAGCTGCATGAAGATCAGATGGTGGGCATAATGAGTAATTTCATCTAAGCAAAGTTTCCAGCATGGTTTTCCTGAGAATTACCTTTGTGATAAAACTCACTGTAGCAGGCCAATGCCTGTGGTGGTTTAATTGATTTCTATGAGAAGCAAGGATGGTAGAGGAGGAGTGGAGATGAGAAGGAGCAGGCTAGTAATTGGTTTATGTGAGAGCAAAATGTTGCAGGCTAGACAGTCTTTCAAGGCTTTTTGTTTGCTTTACGATTTGGTGTGAGGCAAAGGCAAACTTTTCAGATTCTTTGATTCCACTACACTTGATGGGCAAAATGTGAAAGAATTGTACCACTCCACTGTCCCTGTTGTATAAAAGCCAACCATGTTAGGGACAGAAATGGGAGTTAGCAAAAGAATACTTTCAATGCACATCCTACAGTCTTTCAATAAGGGTTCTCCTCTAGAGGAGTTGTGGGACTAAGTAAAGACACACAAATAATGAATAGCTCAACCCAAGTTAACCCATTTTGGCCAAAGAGTTATAACAGCCTCTTTTCTTCCCCTATCCCACCCCATGCCGTCAAGGGTCATTTCAGCCAACATGAGTTTCATGTTCTTTCCTTGTCCTATGTCCACCTTTAGTTGGGTAAACTCAATCCAACATGAGAGATCAAAGGACCAAAGAAAGGGAACATGTCAAATTCCCAAGAACAGATGATGCCTGGTTCTACGTAGTAAACTTTAGTAGACCTTCTATTTTACTATATGGGAAGTGTGGGGTAAAATAGTAATTGTTCTAGAGAAATAGATGATAACAACAAGGAAAAAAAATGTGAAAGGAGGAACTATGTGAAAAAACAGTGGGATGAGTGGGGAAATGAAAAGGGCATTTGGCAAACTGAATAAGCAAGCATGTACTCCTTGAAGGAAGAAAATTGGTGGGGGCTCAATGTTAAAGGCACAGATGCTAGAACTAGACCCCTGGGTTTGAAACCATTTGCTAAATGTATAACTGGGAGAAATGATCCTCAACCCCTTTGGGTCTCAGTTTCCTCGTCTGTGAAATGAAAATAATAATAGAGGCAATTTAAAGGATATTTTTCACGTATAGAGGAGTCAGTCCACAAGTGCTAGGCACAGGGCAAGTGCCCATGATATCTTCCCTGTTTTGTATGGCGTCTTAAAAGCTTTAAATGAAAGAACAGGAAAGACATCTCTTCATTTGGAACTTATAGTTGCATTGGGAATATTTCAATGCATAAAATTGTTGAGAGGATCAAAGCAAAGCAGATCAAAACCACTCAGAAATCTTGGAGATGGTTAATTCAGTTCTTTGATCCAGAAGAAAAAAATAGATATCTCTAAAAAATTCTAGACTCTGTGGAGGACATTGAAGCATTACTGTAAAAAATCTAGGACCAAAAAGGTATGTTTGGGCAGAAAGTTTTTCTAGAGGTTTTTTGTTTTGTTTTGTTTTGTTTTAAAAGCACAGTAAAACTGGGACATATTGTTGAGAACCTCATATGGTCACAAAAGGTAAAAGCCTTAAAGTGAATGTATGATATTGGTGTATAATCAATTTATGAATAGATTGTTCTTTGGGCATATTTTCATCCAGTTGGGACAGATCTTTTCTCTTTACATAGTTAATTTGATCATGGAGTTCCTGTTGTGGCTCAGTGGTTAAGGAATCTGACTAGGAACCATGAGGTTGTGGGTTCAATCCCTGGCCTTGCTCAGTGGGTTAAGGATCCGGCATTGCTGTGAGCTATGGTGTAGGTCGAAGATGTGGCTCAGATCCCAAGTTGCTGTGGCTCTGGCGTAGGCCAGCAGCTACAGCTCCAATTAGACCCCTAGCCTGGGAACCTCCATATGCCCTAGAAAAGACAAAAAGACAAAAAATAAAATAAAAATATTTTGATCTGTCATCATTCACAAATTTGGACTGTTTTAAAATAAAAATGTATTTTCAAATGTCCTTCAATGAGTGATTGGTTAACCAAACACTAGTATATCCATACTATGGAATATTGCTCAGCAATTAAAAAGTAACAAACTATTGAAACATGCAATAACTTGAGTGGATCTCAGGGGAATTATAGTTAATGGAAAAAGTTAATCTCAAAAGATTATGTACTGGATGATTCCATTAATACAACATTTTTGATATGACAAAATTATAGAGATGGAGGGCCAATTAGTAGTTGCCAGGAGTTAGGGATGGGGGATGGGCTGGAAGTAGCTATAAAGGGGTATCATGAGTAGTCCTTCTGATGATAGAACTGTCTATGTCCTGATTGTAATGGTGACCACACAAATCTATACATATGTAAAATTTTGTAGAACTGAACACATGCACAAATACATTCATATACAGTGAATGCATGTAAAACATTATATAAGTCCCGTGCATTGTTTCGGTGTCACTTTCTTGATTTTTATGTTGTACTATAATTAGGCAAGATGTTGCCCTTGGGGTAAACTGGGTGAAGAGTACACAGGACCACCGTGTACATTTTTATTCAACTTTTTGTGACTCTATAATTATTCTCCCCCCAAATTGAAAAATCAAAGATATGTTTATTTCTTTTTAAAAAAAATTTATTAAAATATTTACAATTTCGTGTTAGTATAAGGTTATAGTAAAGTGGTTCAGTTAAATACACACATATATAAACATATATAGTCTTTTTAAATACTCTGTTCCATTATAGGCTATTATAAGATATTGGGTATAGTTCCCTGTGTTATACTTGATTTTAAGTTAGTTGATTCCCACAATCCTACAATGACAAGATAAGAGTCTCGCCGTGCAGGCACTCATGATAATCACTGAAAAGATGAACTAACTGACTGCTCTTTGAATGTGAGCATCTTAGGGTCAGCAGCTACATACTACCCCGAAATTGATAAATTCACTGTATTCCATGGCTATCAGGAGAAGCTTCAATGATAGAAACCTTTACATGTAATTAGGTGAACTTTCAAAAACATGCAGAATAATTTGTCCACAGCCTCTGAGAACTTAGCCAGTATGACCCCAAATATTTTGTTTTGATCACAGCCTATCTTTTGAGGTCTTTTGATCACATTTAAAGAGGAATTTGGGCAGTCACTCATCTGAATCTTTGTTCCATGTAGTACCAGCTCCCTTATCACTATCCCTGTAAACTTCCTGTCTCAACCAGATGGCAGGACAAGGAGGAGATGCATTTGGCTGCAAGAGACTGTTCACAACTGGGGTGCCCCGACCAGGTGGAAGTTGTCTCAAAGAAGGTCTTTGTTGGCCGTGGCCGCCACTGAGCAATGACTACAATCTGAATGTGTGTGACATCCTGCCGTGGGAGTTTGTATTTAGCTTGTAGATCTTCCAAGGAGTGTGATTTTTTTGAGGAATAATAACGGATTTGTCTGGGCTCTTTTCTGCCCACATTTTGGCTTTGGATTTTTTTTTTTTTTTCCATACTGGTTTAAACCTGGTAAGCTGACTGAACATGCTGCTTTTTTCCCCTGTGTTTTAGTTCGTTGGTTGGTCAGTGAGTTAGCTATTAAGTTAGAGCCAGCTGGACTTAAAGTTTAGAAGGCAGAGCACGGAAGGTTTTGCTGTAGATTTAGGGGGTCTTTAGGAAATGTAAATGTGCGTTGCTGATGTGAAGGAATGTGTCCTCAGGAGATCTGTGGCCAGAGCTGGATTGTTTCACAAGTTTAAGGACAGTGCTGTGTGAGAACACGTGTAGCAGACAGTATTTAGAGAGACGGTATTTGTAAAAGAGTGGCAATGCTCTGCATCTGTGTGACACTTGAAAAAGTTTTCAAGCCAATTCGCATGAATCTCTTTGTTATCTCGCTCGAGGTAGAGCAGGAATGTAGGACAACTTCCAATTACTTTTTTTTTTTCTTTTTTTTTTAAACAAATAGAGAACAAAAGAAGACGAGAAGAACCATGACTTACTCAAGGTCCCTCCTACAGGAAGTGAGGAGTCAAGGACTAGCTATAAAATTTTTATTTTGGTGTTCTTTTCACCGGAATCCACTGTCTCTGCACACACCCTTGATACCAAAAACATATGACAAGTTCTATTTCCCCTTTACATTGGCTTAAGATACTTAAAAGAGCCTATGTTTATAGTGAAGTCTGGCCTTGAGAAATATCAGTGAAAGGATCATTTTTATGGCCATTGATCTTTTGGATATATGGTTTAAAGAGTTTATAAACTTCTTTTTTTTCTCTAGAACTAGATAGCATAAGACAAGACCACCTAATAAGTAGTGTGTAATGTTGACTTACTATTCAGAAGAATCAAAACTTTTTTCTTTAAAATATTCATTCTATTTTACTGGTTTGATTAGCCACCTCATTGGTCAGATAATCTGTCTGATGAAGGAAGTATTGCTCTGTCTGGGCAAAAATCCAACAGATAATTTCTTACTAAATGATAAAATAATAAATATTAAATAAATAATAAAATAGGAAAAGTCATGAGCTCAGCCCTGTCTGTAATTCATCTCAATATATATCATGTTGGTTGTTTTCTGTTTTTGCCTTAGCTTTTTTTTTTTTTTTTTTTTTTCATTTAGTACAATGCCATTCAAATAATCTTATCATTGGGATCAAAATTGTTTCAGTCGAAGTAGAAAGGTTCTTAATGACAAGCATTACTCTTAAATAAATCATTTTAATTAATTTTTCCCTTTGCTTTATTTCAAAAAGTGATGTAAATTGATTTATTGCTTGCATTATACCCCAGGGCCCTGGAAGAATTAATATTTTCTCTTCTGATTATTATGTGACAGCAGCTCAAGGAAAAATAGAACCCAGGATTTGATATTTATATAAAGACTTAGAATGCAGAACAATTTAAACCTTTTCTCATTTGAAAAAAAAAAAAAAGTTGAGTCACACAGGAGAGTCTTAGAGGATATCAGGAAACAAAATAGCATAGTAATTTTGATAATTAGGATTTTTCTGATGCTGGGATGGGCTATGGGGAGAGTATCAGGGCCATAGAGAGCTGGATGTCACAGACAACTGAAAATATCCTTGCTTGGTCCTAACAAGAAGAAAGTATTCATGTTTGGTGTTAAGTGGTGGTAAGTGAAAAACTTCTGGTTTGTAAACCCAGGAAAATTCTACTTTAAGTGAAAGCAACATCAGTAGGTTCAGAAATAAGTAATCCATAATTGCTTGATACTTTAGTATTTCCTGAATTCTTCTGGATATCATGAGAAAACCCCTCTCTTTCTCCTTTCTCTGATTTCATCATCAAACATTTATCTTGCCTCTGTTTGGTCGAAGACAGAACACTTTAAAGCATATGTAGGAAAGAGTATGGAAAAGGTCTATTTCTTTTCTAATTTTAGCCTTCATGCTTGGAATTCCCTTCTTCCAAAAATATCTTTTTTGGGGGAACCCAAACAATGTGCTAAAATTAATACCCCAAAAGGAAATGAACTGGAATTGACCTTTGCTACTTCCTGCTCCTTGTTTCCTGCTATTTTAGTGACTTTCTCAAAAATGGCGCTCGTCCATATCTGGTCTTGTTATCAGAGTCAAAGCTGATTTCCTGACCATGAGATGCAGGAGTGAGGGGCGCAGGGCTTTGAGCAACTTGGTGGGATTGGCAAATAGAGATTGGAGAAGCCAGGCACAAAAGAAGGCATCTGTTGATTCTGCCTCCAAAAAATTCTAGAATAGGCAAAATGCCTTGCAGCGACATGAGAGAATTTTGGGGGCGACAAAAATGTCTTATATCCTGATTGTGTTGGTGAAGACATAGGTAGAGACCCTTGCCAATACTCAACAACCATACACATGAAATGGGTACATTTTATCAAATGTAATTTGTATCTCAACAAAGTTGGTTTTTTTTAAATTGTGTTTAGAATTCAATTTGAACAGCATTACTGCCAACTCCCTGCTTGTCCTTTACCCTTGGTGTCAGAACAGAGGAAATGACTATTTGGAATCACTGTTTTGATAGCCACTGCCACTTTTTATGTTTTATGAGATTAAAATGTCCATGCAATACCACTGTAAGATCATTTATCTCATGGAGCAGGATTGTTCTCTTAGAGATGTTTACATTCTGTTATTTGAATTTCATATGCCCGTGGGTAGAAATATTATTTTTACTTAAAATACTTACATATTAATTTCGTGGTTGCCCTGCTAAGAGTGGGAATAGTCACCCAATGAGTTACACCCATGTCCCCTTGATTCAAATCACATACCTTTGCATGGCCTTCCTGGCAGACACCTTTGGTGCTCCCGCCCAGCTCTGGTGAGAACTGCCTTTTACCTCTGGAAAAAAAAAGTCCTCAGCAAGCAGAAATGGCTCATATCCATTTGCCCTATCAAATATTCCTAATCAGAACTGTTTCCTCTTAAGCCTTTGCAAACTTGATTAGATGCAGCATGGCTTTTCCTTGCCTATGTGTCCTTTTTTTCTTTTTAATTATCTCAGGAATACCATCTTATGCATTATAACTTCTGACTTCTGAGGTAGTCAGAAGTAAAGAAGAGATTTACCTGGTTACAGATCTAATGATCCCTTTGAGGAACTGGATAGTGGTTGCTGTAGTTAGGCTTTAAAGGCAAATATAAAAGTTGTGATTTTCTGATTATTTTGCTGGATTCATTTCAGAGATAGTCTAGGTAAATACCAGCCCTCTAACTATATTTAAAATGTGAGCTTCGGAAAGATACATGCACCCTCTTATTCACTACAGCGTTATTTACAGTAACCAAGACATAGAAACAACCTAAGTGTCTGTCGGCAGATGAATGGATCAAGATATATATATACATACACACAGTTGACTCCTGAACAACATGGGTTCGAACTGCCCGGATTCACTCATACACAGATTTTTTTTTTTTTTTTTGATGGTAAATACAGCAGTACTACATGATCCATGTTTGGTTGAATCTGCAGATGCAGAACCTCGGATACGAAGGGATCACAGATACAGAGGGGCCAACCATAAATTTTAGCAGATTTTTGACTGCATAGAGGGTCAGACATACCCTTGACTCCCACATTGTTCAAGGGTCAACTGTACAATGGAATATTATACAGCCATAACAAAGAAGGAAATCCTGCCACTCGTTGCAACATGGATAGACTTAAAAAACTAACTCATAGGTACAGAGAATGGACTGGTGGTTGCCAGAGGGGTGGGTAGGAGTTAGGGAGGTGAGGGGGCAAAATCATTGAAGGTAGCAAAAGATACCAAAAGTATATATGTATTGGAGCTATAAATACATGGAGAATAAAGTGACCCCAGAAATGTATAAAATGTGGGAACACATGACTGACTACAAAGGGAAATATGAAGGAGGAGCCTGCATGGTATGTCCTCTGAGTGGAAACGAAACAGCGTGTATGTACATGTGCTGCAGGCATGTGACACCTTCCAGGGAATGAAGAGTGCAAATCTGTCCAGCACACTGACCACCAGGAGGATCCAGTCCATAAAGACAGGCTGGATTCCCTTTGCTGCCATATGAGAAAATGGTACCATATTTCAGCTACTGCTTTATGGATCTGTTAAACCTTAAACCAGGTAGGATCTCCAAGTTTTAAGAAAGTACACAGCTCTGTGTTAGTTACAGGACCAAACTCTCAACGTATGATGTCCTGGAAGGGAAGTGGTTTAATGCTTTTTTATTTGTTAAACCACAAAGTGATAAAGACCACTGACTTACCCATGGACGGCTAGTGCCCATAGGTTTTTCTTTATCAGGTGCCTTCTTTAAAAGATTTTCTCCGTAGAGGATGAAAAAGGCAGACTTGGGATTTGGCTTGCTTCTAGAACTCAGTACAGTTAAACTGAATTTCTCTTCCTCCCTCTGGCTTCCTTTGTTTTCCTCCAGACTTAGCCCTTTGAAACAAACACTGAACAGCACAGGACTTGGTATTTCCTGGGTAATGTCATTGGCTGTGAGCTTGTTTATTAAGGATGACATTAGGGCACTCAGAGATCTTATATGGCTTCCTCTTGTACCACACAGATCTCTCTCTCTCTCTCTCTCTCTCTCTCTCTCTCTCTCTCTCTCTCTCTCACACACACACACACACACACACACACACACGTTCCTTTTGCCTTTCATTTTGGTTTGTGTCTTTCTTCACTCTTTGGGAGAAAGCAGGGCAGGGAGTGTTTTACCCCTTATGTGTGTTCACTTTTCCATTCTCTTTTTTCCTGCAGCTTTGATTTTTTCCATAGTGGAAGGATGGAGGAAGTAGAAGAGGGTAGGTGGAAAGATAGGACGTTAGCAGCAACATGCTAGAAAGATCCTTTTGGCAGTAACATAAAAAAATTACGTTTATTTTTTAACATGCAGGGGAGGGGGAGGGAAATGTTGAAGGGGAACTACTGTGCAGTTGAACCTGCCCGCTCCCCTGTGGTCAGAGCCAGGCAGAATTTGGTTGTCAAGGATGCTGCTCCACGATGTCGTATGATATCATCAGTCCCTGTCTTCCTGCCTCCCTGGTCCCTGTCTCTTCTCCCTTCCTACCTCACGGCACACACACAGGCTAAAAGCCAGGGTCTAAGGACTTAGGGCAGGACTTTTACACTCTAAAACTATACTAGAACATGAGAGTTCATTGTTCCCTCCTTCAGAAGTCATTCCTTCTTTTCTTAAAACCAGGGCTCTGAAATTCCTGAGGGCATGGGGCAACTCGATGGTTTGACATGTGTTGATACATGAGTAATCTTTAGGTCAGTAAAGGTTAATGATGGGAACTGGTCGGTTATATGTAAGCTTATATTGCCTGGCTCAAATATGAGAAGAATAAGATCTCCACGTTTCTTTTATTTTAATTTAAAAGAGGGGATTTTATAAGTATTGGCATAAGCATTAATCAAGAGCAATTAGTCAGCGGTGTTCAGTCGTCATCTATGACCTATCTATATACCTCATGCTCTATCTGTGGTTTTAATAAGAAAGTCAAATAACTCCTTCTAGAACTTACCATTTAAAGCAGGATGTCAGAGGTGCAACTTTAAATAGCCTTGCAAATATATTCTTCTAGAAATTTAGACCTGAGCTAGTTAGGCAACCACTGTCAGCAGGGAGCAGCAATAAACCGAATTCATGGTTGTTCTTGAGTAGTAGGCTGTGTATTTACTTTTGAGAAATGTATGCTCTCTGACTCATGCATTTTAGATATAGCTTTCTTTTAGGTCCTAGGGCCACAGGACAGTTTGTCCTTTGCTTTGAAGCCATTTGTGCTGGACCACCTATGGTTTCCATTGTATTGAATTTCCAGGATCTGAGCTCACCTGTTTCTAGGCTCCTTAGCTCTGGAAGCATATTTTTCTGCAGAATTTGCCCTAGGACGGTGGTTGAGTCCAAAGTGCTCTTTCAGCCTTTACATGGCATAGGGGATGGGCTTATGTACCCATGGGGCCAGGGTACCATTGTTACATTTAGTAAGTGCCTGTTTAGAATAATACTTGATGAATGAATGCAGTGCCTAGGAGGCTTAGGAAGTACTGTGCTAGCCCTTAGCCTGATGAAGAAGGTGGTTTTTATTTTTATCTATTTGTTTTAAAAGATAGCACGGGTTTGGAGTTCCCATTGTGGCTGAGTCCTACTAATATCCATGAGCAAGCCGTTTTGATCCCAGACATCACTCAGTGGATCGGGGATCTGGTGTTGCCGTGAGCTGTGGTGTACGTTGCAGACACAGCTTGGATCCCATGTTGCTGTGGCTGTGGTGTAGGCCAGCCGCCATAGCTCTGATTTGACCTCTAGCCTGGGAACTACTGTATGTCATGGATGGATGCCTAAGAAGCCCAAAAAAAAAAAAAAAGGTAGTGAAGGTTTTTTTGGCCACACTTGTGGCATGCAGAAGCTCCAGGCCAGATATCTAACCCTTGCCACAGCAGCAACCCAAGCCACTACAGTGCCAGTGCCAGATCCTTAACCCACTAAACCATATGGGAACTCCAAAAGATTGCTTTTAAGTAGGACAGTCCTCTTACAATTCTCTTACATATAAGAGAATTTTGATTTTGTTTTGTCTTTAGGTTAAGAAGAGTGGTGTGGCAGATTTTCTTCTTTCCTCCTGCAACGAGTCTGCAATGAGCTGGTTTTCTCTTTTTGTTTCAAATCTGTCAGAAACCAAGGCCACCAGGTTGAGCTGGATGCATTAGGGGGTGTGGTGGTAGTTGAGTTTCCTGGTGCCGGCAACAGCGGTGGCTGAATGAGAAGTCTTCATGCTTGTTGTGGCCGAAGCCCACAGATTTTGAACCCAGCCTGTGGTTGACTGGGCTCTGGCACCAGTGCCAGGGAGGGAGATGGCAGAGAGGTGAGCACGTGGGGTCAGGGGAGGAAGGAGGAAAAATTGGCTAAGAGACCATGGATCACCCGAGGTTACCCTTGTGGGGAGAGCTCGTGGGGGCGCCAGTAACCTGTGCCTTAGATAATGTCAGATAATGTTGATTTGAGTGGCCGAACGTTAAGGTTGTTCTCGCCAAGAGTTGGACACCTTCCAAGGGCATTTTCCTTTTCTTGAGCAGCCTCCCCTTCTGTGGCCTCTCAAGCATTACAACTCATGCAGTCAGGTCTTCAGTCCTGTTCTTTCAGGCCCTGGAGTCACCTCTTCCACTACATGTTGAAAGGCTCCTGTTTATTCATCTTGGGTCC
Organism: Phacochoerus africanus; assembly: GCF_016906955.1. Taxonomy (NCBI): domain Eukaryota; kingdom Metazoa; phylum Chordata; class Mammalia; order Artiodactyla; family Suidae; genus Phacochoerus; species Phacochoerus africanus. Next base: position 44,032,255 of record NC_062559.1, on the reverse strand, counting down.
CACTCTGCCCGCTGGGTGATCGGGGGAGCTGGCCGCACCCGAAGGGGCCAGAGGGAAGGTGGTGAAAAGCGTGTTCAGAGGTATCTGGCTTTGGGTTTTTACAGACGTTGATAGCGTTCAGCTTAGTGACCACAATTCAATTATAAGCACCACACAGCCATCCTGAGTGACTATATTCTTGCCAAAAGCTGCTGCGTAAAGGCGGCTGCATTTTTGTTAGCCGTGCCTGATGGATTTTTAAGTATATTAACCACATACATTCACACAAAGGGGAAAATTTACTGCCTAAACAGAGGGACCTAAATCCCCCAGGCTAAATAAACCCAATGAAAACACAAGAACTGCATTTACAGGCCTCCCTAAGATAAGAATTCAACCTTTAAAAAGGTTCTTTCAAATGAAAAATGGATGGCAGTGCTGCTAATGGCCCAGTAACCTAGGAATGTAACTCTTCCCTGATGTGCGAGGCCCTTGCTTCTCAGGATGGAGGATTTTCACCCTGAGCTTCTGCACAGGTCTGGGCCGAGAAGGTCCCATCGTGGCCTTGGAAATTTGAGGACCACAGACTGGGCGGTATTTCGCGTTGCCTCTGTTTTGTGAGAGAGTTGCCTATGTGTGTCAGTCTATGGGGAAAGAAGCTGGGGCCAAAGTAGGGGAGGGTGTGAGTATCCCTAGCTTTTCCCAGTTAGGATTTGGTTGAGGCGAGAGATGAAAGAGAACTTATGACGTCTTCTGGAGGAAGATATAAGTCTTCCTCTTAAACTTAGAGGAAGCGTTAGGAAGCTAAGAATTTACCTAGTATGATCACTCCTGCCTGTGTTTCTCTATCCATGAGAGCAAACGTGAGGCAATAGTTTTCACCTGGCATGTTCGCAGACTTCTGGTGGTGTGGAGGGCCCCTTAAGCTCATTACCAGTAAAGCCTGCTTCTGCCTTAAAGACGAATTACAAGGTTGTCCATGAATCAGCCTGCAGGTGAATTCGTGTCTCTGTTATAAATCATCTATTATTTTAAAATCAATATGGCGGGTAGGGAAGGGGATTAACTACACAGGGGGCAAGAGAATTTTTCGAGGTGATGAAACTGTTTCGTAGCTTGGTTGTGGTAGTAGTCACATGACTATACGCATTTGTCCAATCTCGTAGAACCACAGTGTTTAAAAAGGCAAATTTTACTATCTGTAAATTATAACAGTACACTCGACTATTATAATTACAAGTGACTATTACAATGACAAATGAAGAAATAAAGAAATGAAGGATGGATGGGTGGATGGGTGGATATTTCTTTCACTTGTCTCCTGGTCGCTTTGCCAGCCAGCAAGCCACTTAGGCAATGTTCCCTTCTCAAAGGAAGGACACCACATAGTCAGCTCTAGCCTATGAGCTCATGTTGCCAGTAAAGCTCTACCAGAAAAAGAGAGATGGTGTGTTTCCTTCTGGGGCGGATGACCTAACCCTCCAGGTAGCAATGCCCTTGTATGGTTCGCACAGGTAGGGAAATACCTAGCTTCATGCTGACTCACCAGGTAAAAAATCACTTCTCTGAATGAGTCAGAATCGCAAATGTGTTCTGAACAGTTTCCTGTGTCCTGCACTGTGAAAGGCTCAAACGCACCAATCAGAGTGTCACTGGCCCTATATGGCTAACAGCCACCATCTACACTTCTCCCAGTTTCCGGGGTGGTCCTGTTGAATTCAAGCTCAGTCACATACCCGGTTAGGCACAGGAGAAACTTACTTAAATGTATGCTCTGCTAATGTTTATTCAGGCAAAGGTAAATCTGATAATGATAGAATAAAATGTTTCAGTGGTAGGTGTATTTTTGGACATATTTCTGGAGAGGAGGTGTGTGTGTGGGGGGGGTGTGTATAAGGATACAGAGTTAAAACAGGCTTGGGCAATGTAAAATACCACAGAAAGTAGGGGTTTCCAAGGAAAACATGGGGCAACTCTGGAGGAGAACCTCATGTATGCTATAGCTTTTAAAAGGAAACATTAAGAGTGAAACATGCCCTCCAAGGGCAAGCCAGTAATAAATTTCGTGTCAGAAATTACCTGTCAGTAGGATTATGTTAAATAATGTTGAATTGTTATTAGTCGGAGGGGAAAGAGGAGAGTAACGTTCTCAAAAGTGTTCAAAGAGTGTCATGTTTCACACACAAATCCCATTATTGTTTAAGGGGATTTTTGTGCTTAACCCTTCTCAAAGACATATTGAAAATTTTGACCATTTTAGGTCATTCTCCAAATGCAGTCATTCTAGGAAAAGAAGCCAAACTCTTGATGCAGAAATTTGGAATCCCCGGGAGGACCAATGTATCTGATTGGACGTCCATTATAGAGGGTCCTAATTGATAAACATACCTGCTTGTCAGAGCTGCAGAGAAAAGTATCTTCACATCTTTGCCCAATGTATCTGATTGGACGTCCATTATAGAAGGTCCTAATTGATAAATATACCTGCTTGTCAGAGCTGCAGAGAAGAATATCTTCACGTCTTTGCCTCAGCAAAATGGTAGTGACATAGTGGAGACATCACTATTTCAACGTTTTGAGCATCTGCCTTGTTTGGGCCAAATAACGAAACGTATATTTTCCCCTTGAGAAAAGTCTCATTGCAAATGTGTGACTTTTTAAGGTTCATTGCAATAGATTTGTTTTGAAACCGAGGACCCTCATTGAGTCTGGGCTCAGAGCCTTGTCCTAGATGCAGTGGAAGTGGGGACGACTGGGGACAGAGTGGGAAACACAGCCGAAGTTTAAGTGTGAGCTAACACATTGTCACAGGGCTTTTTACAAAGGGCCACTTATGACTCATAGGTGTCAAGTCATCAAGTCATTACTCCTAAACTAAAAGATCATTTCAACTTTATATGAACTGAATGGAGATTGATTGCTGCATTGGATTTGGGTTTTTGAAGGACAAAGTTAGACGTAAGCTTTGGGATCCCTCCGTATACTTTGATTTGACCCATCAATTACTGATCATTACCCACCCAGGATCCTTTTTGGAAATTGTCATATTTGATGACATATTTGACTTCAGGACATTCACACAAGAACTTGCCAGCATGACTGCTGCAGGCGCATTAGGCATTTGTGGAAATATTTATTTCTTTAGGTCATCAAATCTCAATTGTTATAAATTACCCCAGCAGTAATTTACAAATGCTCTTGGGGTGGCTTAGAGTCATCGATAAAATTTCTCATGGACAAGCCACTGTATCCTTTGGGGGCAACTTGGAATCCAAAGAGGCTTCTTGCCAACCCAGAACATTCTGATCTGATTCAGGAATGCTATGTTTTAAGGGTTAGTACAACGGTATTTTAATGCTTATTCAGATGGCAGTCATTTGTGCTATCCATTTGGGATTTGATCTTGTGGCTATGGAATGACCTTGTAATTACATTGCAAATTATATAGTCCCATAATGTCCTGTTATGAGTTAATTATGACATTCAGAGGCTAGGCTGTTGTTGTCACCCATAACAAAGACAGTGAGACCAAGACCAAGTAAGTGAGAACATGTCTTTTTCAGGAGATACTGCCTTTACCACCCATAGGTTTCCTGCCCTGGTCTACTCTAGCTTCAGTCAAAGTGGAGGTGATATTCCACTTTGTTATCATTTCCAATAGATTCCTCATGATCTACTCATAGTGAGGGACCCTTGCATTTCTGAAAATTTCTCACCTTCATGTGAAATCCCTTCTTGGCTTTTAACTTTTTTTTTGTTTTTTAACAAGTAGGAAAAACTATCTTTGCTATAATTGTGAATGAAACCTCTTAAAATTTTTAATTATAAAAATTTCAAACATTCTGTAAGTACGAAGGTTAGGATAATGACCCAGCATGGATCTGACACCCAGCTTAAACAGTTATCAACTCATAAGCAGGCATGCTTCATTAGAATCTTCTAATTTCATTTGAACGAATCAGGCTGTGACTTTTAAACATCATGTATAGTCTATCAGTAAGGTCTCTTTCAGCTGGAACATTATATAATTTTTTCATTTAGGATCCAGGGACATAAGTCCCCATCAGGATATTTAGGATCCAGTGACCTAAAAGAGCTAAGTGTTATTTCTGAGAGTGCATTATTTTCATGCATTCATCCATTAATTTGATAGTTCTTTTTTTTTTTTTCATTCTCTTAAACAAGGGTTTGTGCTCTCTAAGTCCCTATAAAGTCTAACGCTTGGGAATGGGACTGTGATCTATAACCTTTTGGGGGTCTTCTGGGGATACCATTCTTGAAGCCTCAGCCTGAAGTTCAGAGAGTTGAGGAAAGGATGTGGGATTCCTGGAAGGCTTGATTGGCATCATCTATAAGAATGATTCCAGAAGTTACTCTGTGGCTCAGTGGGTTAAGAACCCAACTAGTATCCATGAGGATGCAGGTTGGATCCCCGGCCTTGCTCCGTGGGTTAAGGATCTGGCATTGCCATGAGCTGTGGGGTAGGTCGAAGATGCGGCTCAGTTCTGGCATTGCTGTGGCTGTGGAGTAGGCCACAACTCTGATTTGACCCCTAGCCTGGGAACCTCCACATGCCTCGGGTTTGACCCTAAGAAGAAAAGAAAAGAAGAATGGTTCCATGTACTTGAGAGCTAAATTTGGAATTTTCCCCATGGAAGTCTCCAAGGGGGAGCCGGCACAAGCAATATTTAACAACGTCCCTGAGAGGGAAAAGCAATTTAGAAGAACATCTGAAGAACTCTCATTAATTCTTTCTATGGTAAAGTCCTTTCTCAAATTGGAGGAAAAGTAGGATCCGTGATCCTACTTCCAGACTCCTCCCCAACCTGTGCCTCAGTTCTCTGCAAAGAGAACCCTCACCCACACAACTAGTGAGTGAAGACAGGTTAGAAGCACAAAGTCTTGTTTCAGCCCAGTTCCCTTGTTCCAAACAGGAAATGTGGACCCTATTTTCTCATTAGCAACCCGGAAATTCCACTCTGGTTTCGTGTATTTACAGTGGCTCAGGTCGGGGGGAGGAATAGAAGGAGGAAAGCAGCAAACGCAATTCCAAAATCTACCATTGGAATCACACTGGCTTGTGACAGAAAAAGCGCAGAAATAAAGTCGACACTTCTCACCTTTGAAATTAGGAGCGAATGGGGGCTTCCCTTCATCACAGTTTCACCCAATCCTTAATCACAGAAGGTGCTGCTGCTCCACTGGCACCGCTTAATAATTTAATAATGGGAGCAGTTCCTGGCAGGAGATGTTATGAAACAACCTTAGGAGCAGGGGAGGGGGGAAGAGCAGTGCTTCATTTCACAAGTTCAGAGCCTTTCTTGGAGGCCATGAAGTTCTCGGTTCAGGTTAATTATCGCCAACAAATATTTATTTATTCCCTTGATGAATATTTATTGAGTGGCTCCTTTGAGCAGCCTGTGGCGTAGGTGTCACCCTGACACAGAGATGACAAGGCGCATTTGCTTATAAGCTTAAGGCCGAGGCAGTTTACATGCCTCATTATGAAAGTAGGTAAACTTTGATAGCTCTGCCTGAAAGGGGTACGGATGAAAGTTTTATGAGGATGTGGCAGGAAGAGATTAGTCCTAGGTGGAGATTGAGAATCAGTTTAGGAAAGGAGATGACCCTGAAACTGTACATGGAAAACTGGGTAGATCTCCTGGGAGAAGCCAGGCCGGAGGCACGCAGGACGGAGCATCCAGAGTGAGCCAGGAAGGGGCACAGGGAACAGCTGTCCCCAGGGGGACGAAGACATTAGATGCTCAGAGGCCGTGTGTATGTCACTGGGCGAGACCATGATATGCTGGAGGAAAAGGGGGAGGGTTTTTTTTTTTTTTTTTTTATGTTTCCCTCATTTCTATCAGTTGCACTGCTATTGCTCTTGTCAGAAATCACGTCGGGAGTTCCCGTTGTGGCGCAGAGGTTAATGAATCCGACTAGGAACCATGAGGTTTCGGGTTCCATCCCTGGCCTCGCTCAGTGGGTTAAGGATCCCATGTTGCTATGGCTGTGGTGGAGGCCGGCAGCTGTAGCTCTGATTAGACCCCTAGCCTGGGAACCTCCATATACCGTAGGTGTGGCCCTAGAAAAGACAAAAAAAAAAAAAAAGAAATCACATGTCATCTTAAGCTCTGAAAAAAATCTGTCTCATTCTACTTTTTTTTTTAAATCCCAGATTGACACATCTGCTTCTCGGTCACATGTAGCTCTGATGTCAGGACTGGTGTCGCCCTAGGCTCCCCTGAGTAGCCATCCACACAGTAAGCAGTTGTCCCACTTTTCAGGGCTCCAGGCAGCCTGTGGCTTTGCCCAAGTAATCCTGCAGGACCGGTAGGGCCCTTGGATTCTAGATCTGTACTCAGATACAGCCCCAGGCAGCTGGGGCAGGCCGCCCATCCCAGCAAGCACAACCGCTGTGAGCCTGTTCTGGGAGGCAGAGACTCACCAGGCCTTGGGTAAACACCCACCCTGGGCTAGACACTAACACGACATATGAGTCCTGCCTACCAAGATACCAGTGGGGTTAGGCAAGGGATCGCAAAATAAATCACTTTCTTTGGATGAGAAAGGGGAAATTCCTTGCAATAGGAAGGCAGGTATAATTCAGAGCCTGCAGCTTTCTCTTCAGGACCACGGCAGTTATTCTCTAGATGCACAGAGCATTTTATGGTTTACAAATAACTTTCAAAAGTCAGGATCTAATTTGATTCTTGTTAGAGAGTTTATTATTATTCCCACTTTAGATGTGAAGAAATCAAGAGGCTCATTCATTAAGACAATAAAAATAATGGCTCTCGTTGGACACGTTGCCAAGTCTCCTTCTAAGCACTTCGCATTTAACTCACTGAAGCGCCTAAATTGTCCTACAAGGTAGATCATCGTCATCCTCATTTTGCTGCTGAAGAAAACGGGCACAGAGGAGTTACAGAATTTGCTCGAAGGCGCGCAGCTGGTCAACGGGAGCGGTAGGATTTGAATTCAAAATGAATTCAGCCAATGTGCCCCCAAGATCGCCCCAGGTGGCCCGCAGCCTGGTTCTAGAAGACAGTGGTTCTCCAAATCTACCATTTGCCCAGCCAAGAGGATTCCTGGGGACCACAGGGCGTGTTCCCCAAGGACACACCTCTCTGCTGGACAGATGTCTTCCCTCTCATGGGTCTGCTCTAACCCAGGTGGGACTGGAGAGGGCCGTCAGGGAGAAGATGGCCTGTGCCTGTTTACTTGTCACCTGTCGTTCCGCGTGGAGATAGACGCCATGCTCTTCAGTGAGAAAACCACGCATCTAACCCTGCCCTTGTCTCTCCAGGACGGCAGTGAAGCCATTGAGAACAAGGGGTGTTTCCATGTCTTGTGGGGAGCAGAGGCCCGTGGGGAAACAGCCCTGAACACAGCACTAGAAAGCCTGGATTGTGGCCATGTGCTAAAATGTGACCTTGGGCTGGTTGCCCTTCACGGAGCCCCAACGGTAGTAAATGGTGACTCTTCTGCCTATCTCAGGTTTTGTTTTGTTTTTTTTAAAGATTACAAGAATTACTCTGAAAACTGAAGCATACCGTACAAATGCTAAGGTTCTTTACAGTTTCTAACCAACGTTTTATTCCTCAAAGCATATCCTTGTACCTCAATGCAAAAGATTTTTTTTAAATGAGATTTGAAAACAGTTTGTAAGCATGTGCATAATTTAGGGATTATTATTTATGGATTTGATTTAGTGAAGATTCTCAGAATTGTAACTTTTTTTTTTGTCTTTTGTCTTTTTAGGGCTGTATCCGTGGCATATGGAGGTTCCCAGGCTGGGGATCTAATCAGAGCTACAGCTGCCAGCCTACACCACAGCCACAGCCATGTCAGCTGCATCTGTGACCTACACCACAGCTCACGGCAACACCAGATCCTTAACCCACTAAGCAAGGCCAGGGATTGAACCTGCAACCTCATGGTTCCTAGTCTGATTTATTTCTGGCTGCGCCACTACAGGAACTCCTCAGAATTATAACTTTCAAGATGGTACAATAATTCATCCCTTACAATTTGAACCAGGGATATATTTAAGCTGCATAGATAAGAAAAGCAACTTTTGCAGTCTTCTTATGGATTCTTCTAGAAAATTCAGAATAAATCAAACTTTTAATATTTAAAAAAATTTTAATTAATTTTTTTTTCCTTTTGGCTGCCCTGTGGCATATGGAGTTCCTAGGCCAGGGATCAGATCTGAGCTGCAATTGTGACCTAAGCCGCCACTGCAGCAATGCTAGATCCTTAACCCACTGTGCTGGGCCAGGGATCGAACCTGCATCCCAGTGCTCCCAAGACACTGCTGATCCCATTGCACCACAGGGGGATCTCCTTTCTGATTTTTTCACATTTGAAAAGATTCACATTTGAGGAACTTAAGTCTTGATGAATAGAAACAATATCAAGTGGTAGGGAAGAGTGTGTGAGCTTCAGAGAAAAGCACAACTTATTTGTAGTCAGAAGAGTTGGACTTTGAGTGTTGGCTCCACTACTTACTATTTTGAACCTGAGACTGATTATTGAGCTGCTCTTAGCCTCATTTCCTCCCTTGAAAAATGAACACATAATAGTAATTAACTACGTAGGTGTTTATGAAGATTAAATTGAAAGAGTGCATGTGACCCTTGAGCATGGTAAATGCTCAAAAATTGTTAGCTTTTCCTGAAAAAAAAATTTATATTACAAAATTCCTTTTTTAAGGCTGTGTATTATTCTGATGTATGTATACACATTTTCTTTATCCACTTAGCTGCTGATGGACATTGAGGATGTCATCATGGCTACGGTGAATAATACCACACTGAACAAGGGAGTGCAGATACCTCTTTGAGAGCCATTCTTTTGAATAAATACCCAACAGTGGATTCCTGGATCCTATAGTAGTTCTGTTTTCTTTAGGAACTTCCATACTGTTTTCCATAAAGCTGCACCATTCTGTGTTCCCATCAATCATGTGTAGAGGTTCCAAATTCTCCACAGCCTCACCAACACTTGCCATTTGTTTCTTTGATAATAGCCGTCATGACAGGTATGAGGTGTTATCTCAGCATGATACTAATTTGCATTTCCCTCATGACTAGTGACAATGAGCATTTTTTTCATATACAAGTTGGCCATGAAGATATTATATTAAGTGAAGAGGGCCAGTCACAGAAAGACAAATACAGCGTGGTTCTACTTATACAAGCTGTCTAAAATAGTTAAATTCATAGAATCAAAGAATGGAATGGTGATTTCCAGGGGCTCAGGGGAAGAGAAGGTAGGGCGTTACTAACCAACCAGCATAAAGAATCAGTTAAGCTTAAGGTGAATAAGCTTTAGAGATCTGCTATGCAGCATTACGTAGAGTCAACGATAACATAAAAAGTGTAATAATAATGACATGTAATAATGTGCAATAAATATAATCTACTTAAAATTTTATTAGAAGGTTATATCCCATAGTAAGTATTCTTACAACAATAAAGTAAAAATTTTAAAAAATAGTTCTGAAAATTGAAAAGATCTAACCCTTATTATAAATACAGGGAAAAAATAGTTCCAATATGGTCATCCAGATCCTCCTTACAGAACTGTTCAGTGCCTAAAATTGATATGATGTAAGCCTAACAATGCACTTTGGAAGTAGATACAGCATTGGCTAGTGACCTTTTGATAATGCTTAAGTAAGAGATTAATTGTAAACAATAATGTGGTAGAAAGAAGAAAAGGCGTTAAGATGGTAAATTGTTTTGTACAGATTTATCAATAACATAACCCTGGTACCTTCCTAGGTGAGCACTCAGTCTTCTGGCATCATTTCTAGGATAGGAGGCTCTCGTTAAACCCCAGATTTGGATCACCAGCTTCCATCGTAATCGAAATCCTACTCATTGTAAATAGATTATGATTTAATATCCTTAAACTGATGAGTTTGCTTAGATTATTGTGTGATTTAAACAATAAATAAAAGTTGTCTCCATTCAACATATAGTTGGAACGGAATCAGTAAAAGACTTAAAAATTAATAGCTCGATGGAGCAGTCAATGCCAGGTCTCGGATGTATTCTCTCCTATTGAGGTAGCAGAATTAGAAGGCAACTGCTCTTGGGACATGCCCAAAATAACTATTCCTGAACCCTTTATGCTAAGATTGTTGAGGTCTTTGTTTTGGAGCCATCCACTGAGAAAAGCTGCCTTGTAAGAAATTCTCTTTCTTTCTTTGATAACTAAATCCACTTGGAATGGTGGTTCCATTTATACGGAGTGTCTCAGTGAACAGTGCCGTAAAGGAATTAAAGTGCTATTAAAGAGCCCACTTTTCCTGTGAAGTCACGTGCACCAAGGTCATGTCTTGGTATTTCCAAGACATGTTTACACAGGCCTGGTGCCTAATAGAGGTCGCTGCTGTCTCCAGAAGGAGTCTTCTTAGATGATGGAGATGTTCATAGGGTAACAATTTCTAACCACAATTTGTACTTGGCCTTATGGAGATACTAGGAACCATATATTCATGAAATGCCGATACCATTCACTTTTCCATACGAAGCCCCAGGCTCCTCCCCATTTTACCTTTTTTGGCATCCAGCGCCATCTTGGTCAAGGGGAAGGGGGCCACAGAGTAAAATCTGCATTTAATAATCAGCTTATCCAGCCAGCCATTTTAGAGTCAGAAGTATCTGTAAAGATTGTCCTGCCCTCTGCCATTGAAATGCTGTTAACCAAAGACAGAATAAATGAAAAAGAGAGAATTAGGAGTTCCCTGGTGGCCTAATGGTTAAGGATCAGAATTGTCACTGCTGTGGCTCAGGCTTGATCCCTTGCCTGGGAACTTCCTGCATGATGTGGGCACAGCCAAACAAAACAAAACAAAACAAACAAACAAACAAGAAAAGAGAATTAAATGCAAATCTATGATCCAGTTGGTATTGAAGATGAAGTAATGCTTGCTGGCATTAAAGTTTTACAAAACCAATGAGAAGCTCCCAGAATGAATTTCACCTAAAAACTAATCCCAAATTTGGAATTGAATGCTAATCAGAAAAGTTACATTCAATCCCTATTTCCCAAATAATTTCAGAATGACGTGGACATTTCCACATGCCTAATACGGCAGCGTCTCCCGAGGGCCATTAGAACTTAGTGCCCTTGGAACTGTGCGGTGAGTCTAGCACAGTCCCAGAGGTGTCCAGTCTAGGCTTAGTCAGGAGGTCCAGTCTAGTCTTGGCTGGCCCTGGACGTTCAGGGGGATCCAGGGAATCCTGCGTCTCTGGTAGAATAATGTTTGCCTTGTCAGGCGGTGTATAAAAAACTGTTGGCGTGCAGGGTTACTGAAAAATGCTGAGAGCCAGAAAGTTTGGGTTATGATAGTTATGAACAAAGGAAAGTATTTACAATATCCCTTTTGCCCCCAAAATAGATTTTAAGCACTCTGCAAGCTCGATGGAATGTGTCCATTCATTTCTAAATGGGTCGCCTCCTACCCCCATGTTTAGGTCATTGCTATTTCTAGATCTTCATGTGACAAGACCTTCAGAGACCAAATTCAGTAGTGTCACCTCTGGAACCAAGTGGCTGCACGCGCTGTGGTTTTTCCCTTGTTTATTTTGCCTTGTTTTGTTTTACACAGCCTGGGTCACTTAGCCTCTCGATCAAGGTCAGTATATTGAATTCAACCCCATTCATTTAAAGAAGCGATAAATTCATGCCAGCGCCATGATCTCACCCCTCTGAGGAGCAGAATGTGGCCGTGCTGTGAAGTCAACCTCCCGGACACACGTGTTCAGTGTGACCCTGAAACCACACCTGAAAGACAGGATGGGGTTATCATACCAGCTTCTTTTAGTCAGAGCAACATGTAGCTAGAGGAGAGGGGGAAAAAAAATACAATGGCTGATGTATTGTTTTCATTGAGGAAGTGCCTGTAATCCAAATAAACATTATCACTGGAAAAGGCTCATCCGAACACCAGCATGGAATTTCCTAATCCTTGCTGCCAATTTGCTATCGAGTAGATGGTTAGGAAGTCTCAGGTGGATCCTAATTGTACAAGGGCCAGAAAAGATCCTATTACCAGGGCAGAGGTCAGCGATGAACACGGTGATATGAAGTCATATTTCTTGCAGTACAGCTCTTTGCAGTGTGCCAGGTTTGAGATCGGTGTGCAGGCAATGTTGAATGTTTCCTGTGCGTGAAACTCGGGTGAGGAGAGTGGCAAGTTCCTCTTGTTGCCATGTGACTTCCTTTTTTTTCACATTTTATTAGAGTCCAGTGGATTATAGTGTTGTGTCAATTTCTGCCGTACAGCCTAGTGACCCAGTCATACATATGTATACATTCTTTTTCTCATACTATGTTCCATCATGTTCTATCCCGAGAGATTGTATCTAGCTCCCTGGGCTGTATAGTAGGACCTCATTGCTTATCCATTCTAAATGCCAGGTGAATTCATACACACACACATATGCCCATTCATTTCCCTGCCTCTCTCTCTCTCTCACTCGCACACACACACACACACACACACACACACACACACACCCCTTTCCTCCTTCCAATTATATGTCCCTTTAAAGATGCTCATTACATCTGCCTTTTAGGAAGGGAAAGAAAACCCTTAACCCCTTTGTAGCCATCAGACTTGCCCCTTAAGGCAGCTCCGCTCTTTACAAGACTACAAAGCATCCTCCAGCAATGAAGGGGCTCCCAAAGAGGAGGGAGACTGCACCGTCCCCTAACAGCTGGGGCTGAGGAGAGCTCAGTGGTAGCCGATATCCCCCCAAATCGTATAATGTGTACTGAGTGGTTTATATGCATCATCTTATTTAATCCTCACATCCACCTCCTGAGGTAAGGGCTGTATTTATTTTCATCTTACAGATGAAGAAACGGAGGCTCAAAGATGCCAAGTAACTTATTTATGGTCATACACATCTACTCTAAACCACCGTGCAATGCAAGTCAAAATCCCCCCACCTACTTCTTTATAGGAGAGTGCATCGAATGGCAGCTTGTTCTGCACCAGATATAGTCTCCACTTACATATGTGTGAATATGGATGCATTCTACTGCGAGCGTGCCCAAGGTATCATAGATGGACGCGTGCATGCTCTCACACTAGTGGTCTTGTTATCACATGTTTTGACCTTGAGGTAGCCTCTGTTCATATTCTAATGTTTTCAGCCAGGGCTATAGTAAAAGAAGCTTCTTATTTCAAAATAGCCTTGCAGATCAAACTCTGCACAATCCGAAATGCCTGTTCGCTGTTTGGCAGGGGTTAAATGGCTGTCTCAGGCCAGTGTTGAGTTCACATTCTATAAATGGCTCTTACTCCTTGATCTGACTCACTGTATGTATTACAGCAAAGTCACTTACAGATCAATTTATTTTTAGAATCTTAAAGAAACAGATTCAACGGGGAGTGTTTGTTTCTGACCACAGGCTAATGCGAGGGAAAACATATCTTGGTGAGGAGCTAACTTTCTGTTTGATTCCTCTGCCCACAGCTTTCTGTTAGTGATAGGCCTTTGCATGTTGTATTGAAATGTTTTGAATTATTTAAATAGCAGAGTGGCAGAATGTTAGGCCAACATCTTACATAATACTTTTGCGGTGTGCAAGTGGGAGAGCCTTTTGCATTTTAAGTGAAATAACATCAGGAATTAATGAGCACAATTAATCATTATTATTGAATGATTTTATGATTGATTGATTGATTTTATTATTGATTTTTTTTTAAATCTTTTTAGGGCCACACTCATGGCATATGGAAGTTCCCAGGCTAGGGGTCCAATCACAGCTGTAACTGCTGGCCTACGCCACAGCCACAGCAACACCAGATCCTTAACCCACTGATTAAGGCCAGGAATCGAACCTGCGTCCTCATGGATGCTAGTCACATTTGTTTCCACTGAGCCACGACGGGAACTCCAGATGACTGATTTTATTATCGATTCTATTATTGAACAATTTTATTGTTGAATCGTTATTATCAAAGCTCATTATCGAAGAGAAAGATTGTAAACCTGTTGCCTACCTTGCCGCTTGGTAATGGACATTTTCTCTAAGATCAAAACCCGGGAGTATGATAAGAACAATGATGCTGCTGCTGCTGCTGCTGATGTTGATGATGATATCCTAACGCTGCTGCTGACGTTGGCAGTGATGGCAAAGATCACCACGCCAGCACTGGGAGAGAGGCTGCATCGATCCATTAAATAAATATGACATGCTGCCCTCTGCAGGTATTCAGTCTAAACCAGGTAGTATCAAATTCATACAAATGGATAAAGCATTCTCAAACACACAAACTAATGCACAAATGCAAATGGAATACTGAAGCCAGTTATATAAAGAAAACTTTTCTATTCCATAGGTCTCTCTCTCTCTCTCTCTCTTTTTTTTTTTTTTTTGGTCTTTTTAGGGCTGCACCCGTGGCATATGGAGGTTCCCAGGCTAGGGGGGACATCGGAGCTATAGCTGCTGGCCTAGCCATAGCAACGCAGGATCTGAGCTGCGTCTGTGACCTACACCACAGCTCAGGGCAACACTGGATATCCTTAACCCACTGAGCAAGGCCAGCGATCGAACCCTCGTCCTCACGGATGCTAGTGGGGTTCATTAACCGCTAGGCCATCATGGGAACTTCTATAGGTCTAATTTGTGTGAATTCTGAACCCAAAGAAGAAGCAAGTATTTAGAAACTCATTTATTTTAAATTTCTCTTCTGAATTTTGGAGGATGTATATTCGAGGCCAATGTCAGAAGCAGAGAAGACCAGCTGGGAGTTTGGTTTGTGACTAGTTCTCTGCTGACACTTGAAAAAGCTAACTGCTCTTTGGCTTGACTAAGACCTCTTGTTTCCTGATAATAGGTATTTAATGAATAGTAAATAAAAACAGGTTTGAAAATCTCAAATCCGTTTTCATTTCAGAAAGTTTGGATTTTACACCACATCCAACCAGCATTTCTAGTTACTAAACTAACAGGCTTTGGTCCACCTGGCTCCTTCTTTTTTCTTTTCCTTCTGCCTTACCCCAGTCAGTACTCTTGCTATTTTGGTGTCTAAGTTGAACACTTTTCTCAATTTCTTCTTTGCTCTTCCTTGTTGGGGATATGAACCAAAAGAGAACTGTTAGGCAAAGAGTTTTTAGAACTGATGTCTTGTACCCACTTTCCATCCTTAAGTTTAGTTAGTTTGGCCAAATCACCAAACTATTCTTAATTTTATTCCTTCTCTATAAAAGGAAGGGCTGACTCAGTGGGACTGAGCACCCACTAGTCCTGACTTCCTGGGATTTGCCACATGGGCCAGTGATTGTGTAGAGCAGTCCTAAGCTTGCTCTAGTTTTCTGCTGGGTGACTGTGGGCCAGTTACACAGCATGTCTGAGTCTCCGTTTCCCATCTCAGAATAAGTACAATAGCATCTACCTCACAGGAGTTTTCGGAGGATTTTAAAATACGCTACAGGATAAAGCACTTTATAAGTGCCGTCTTGTTTCATTCCCATGACTACCTTGTAAAGAAGAGACTACTCTTGCCCCCATCTCACAGAATGAGGAAATGAACTTGGGGTGGGGGGTTAAATCAATGAATCCAAGTTACAGGGCTGGTGGGTGTGGACCTAGATTCAAGCCCAGGCCCAGGCCATGCTTTTGATCCCTGTGTCATTCTGTCAGATATCTGGTGTCCAGCTTCCCTTCACATTTTAATAGGATGAGTTTCACTTCACTCTTTTTTTTTTTTTTTTTTTTTGCCATTTCTAGGGCCTCTCCCGCGGCACATGGAGGTTCCCAGGTTAGGGGTCAAATCGGAGCTGTAGCCGTCGGCCTATGCCAGAGCCACAGCAATGCGGGATCCAAGCTGTGTCTGCAACCTACACCACAGCTCATGGCAACGCTGGATCATTAATCCACTGAGCAAGGCCAGGGATCGAACCCGCAACCTCATGGTTCCTAGTCGGATTCGTTAACCACTGAGCCATGACGGGAACTCCTCACTTCACTCTTTAAGGCAGCCACCTCCCCCATCGTTCCTATGTCTTGCAGTCTCTGGTACCTCCAACTACTAGAGGCACAGATGGCAAGAAAGTCAGTGTCTGCCACCTATACGCTCACAGTGCTTGGGAGACATGGAAGAAACTACAGAAAAAATTCACTCAACCCTGTGACTCTCAGAGTTGACTTATATAGTCAAAAAGAAGGGGATCCTTGTTAGTGGCTGGAGTTAAAATCCCAAAGCACAGTCAGCCAAAACCTCCTCCAGATGCGAGTGTGTGGTCACTGGTCATGCATTTCTGTTTGCTGAATTCCATACAGCCAAGGCAACTGCCTGGCCTCGCTGAAGATCCACAGGGGAAAAAAGTTATGTGCGCTAGTACGAAAAAACATGCAAGCAGAGTTCTCCCTCGCTGTCAGGAATGTTTGATACGGCCATGTTTATTCCGTGGCCGCCATCCATGGTAAACGTGCCATCAGTTCTCATGCAGGGAAAGCTGGCCCAGAGCTTCCTTACTGGCTGCCCATTTTCTTAAAGTGACGTAGCATCATAGAGGATACTCTATTGCAATCAAAACGATTTTTTGGAATTATAAAAGCATGTGCATTTTAGTGAAATAACTACTGTTAAGAGTCTTTGGGGCTGTTGGCCTTAAGTCCCACATGCTCCTTTTCTTCACCTGTTTCTCACTTCCTCTGGGAAAAGTTTACGATGCTGATAGGCTAACGGATCATGTCTTCCTTCATCTTGGTACATGCATGTGATTAGGTCCTTCTTTGCAGGTGTGTGATTTTACATGTAAAATACATACTAGCCATTTTAGGATAATACCAATTCATTATTTCCTGGCTATTCTTATCATAAGATTACTAGAATAAGTACCTTCATTGTGTATAAAAAAAAAGACACAGTTCTGCCTTGAAATATCATTTTTTGTCCAAGGCTCCGCTGGCTTTCCCATTTCTGAGTTGGATGGTTTTTAACGTGAAGTATGTAGAAAGATTAAAGTATGGAAGAATTCAAATCTAAAAATTTCCTGGTGGTCTCTTTGCTAAAAACCCTAGCAAATAATGACTTTTCCAAGCTTTACGTGTGTGTTAACCCATCAGTTCCCGTAACCATCCTACGAGGTGCGTTACGGTCATTATACCCATTTTACAAGCAGGAATATCAAGACATGAGAGGTAAAGTAACTTGTCCTTGGTGACACAGCTACTAAATGCTGATTCTGGGATTCAAACCCAAGGGAATTGGGCCCCGTACCTGCTCTCTTCACTCCTCCCCTTCAACACTGCTTCAACCGTGGAGTGATAGAATCCATTTTATTGCTTTTAAAGGACATTTACCTATTTAGTTATTTATTTATGGTTTTTTTGCTTTTTAGGGCCACACCCACAGCATTTGGAAGTTCCCGGGCTCGGGGTCCAATCGGAGCTGCAGCTGCTGGCCTGTGCCACAGCCACAGCAGTGTGGGATCCAAGCCATGTCTGTGATCTACAGCACAGCTCCGGGCAATGCTAGATCCTTAACCCACCGTTGGAGGACTGGGATCGAACCCACGTCCTCATGGATGCTAGTCAGGTTCGTTACTGCTGAGCCACAACGGGGAACTCCTGTGCACTCTTTTAAATGAGCACAAAGTACAAGTAGACTGTTACCTTCAGCCAGAGAGAGAAGGAAGAGCTTATTTAGGTAGGCGTCTAAACACTAAGCAAGAATTTGTTTCTCATGCTCTAATTGAAAGGCCTGGTGAGGGATGCCCACACGACTTACTCCCCCTGGTGTTCAGAGAGGGAGCCTATGGGGGACCGTAATCAGACGAGGGAGAGCAGTCCCGGGAAGGCTTCATTTCTTTTCTGTTCCTGAGCTTGAGAAACGAAAAGCAGCCAGCATGTGCTACAGGAGTTTCTTTCCTCATCTGTTTTTGCTCTCAAGGTTTGCAAGACGGTAGGAGCCATTCAGCATCCAGTTGCAACTCTTTAACAGCCAAAGTTATTGAAATTTCTAATTTCCTAAAATTTCTTCGGTCCCCCACCCCTTTCCCTTCTGCCACATCCCTGGCTTTCTGCCAGGGAGTCTGGTTTTCCATAATTAGCGTGGTGGTTCGGATAATCTTCTTTCCCTGTTTTCTGCCCTGGCTGCTGGGCTTTTTTGTTCCCTGAACCTCCATCACAGTTTTCCTTATTACTGTCTGCTTGGAGTTTGATAGCCAGCATTCCGTGGATTCCAAGATCACCTTAAATTTTCAAGTCAGCTTGAGCTTCAGTTGTTGGTATTAGATAAAACGGCATTGGAACCTTCGTTTAAAGAGTAATTCAGTCTTGGCTACCTGTGGCTCTCACTTAGGAAGCTTTAAAAAATACCACTGTTTGGGCCCCACCTCCAGAAAGTTTGAATCATTGAATCATTTCTTCTGGGGTGAAGCCCAGGCATCAGCTTTTTCATTTTTTTTTTTTTTAACATGAGGTCATGGTTAAGAAACACTAAATTACTCTTTGGGCTTAAATTTGAATACCAAGACCCTGAAAGTCCTTGGCTCAGAAATATATTAAATTCATTTAAATGGACAGTTGTAGTTCCTGTCTGTTTTAAGCTATCTGTTAAAATGTGAAAAGGGATAGAGGTTTTTGCTATACAGCATGGTCACCCCCAGTCTGAAGGGAAAGGATGAAGTTCATGGCACTTTTGAAGTGACCCCCACCCCCAGGCACCTCTGGCCTCATCCTTTGCAAGAGGCCAACAGGTTTCGGGGCTGAGATGTTTCAGCTTATCTTCAGCCCAGAGACAAACCAGGACAATCACCTGAGGTCATTTTCCTGTCAGTGCCTGGTACATACTGGGTGTTCAAGAAATCAAAATTTGTGTGTGGCTTAGTACACAATGCAGGGGCTGTTGTTACTGTGTGAGTTTGGAGATGAATCTGGTTACTCATCTGTAAAATAGATGTAACGATGCTGGCCTTCCAGGATTGTTTACAAATTAAAGGGCATAATTTATGCAAAAGTTCCCAATCTACCTGTTACTGGAGCATCCCAGTTCAGAGGGGGGGAATTTTTCTGTACCAACTCTCATCACGGTGATTTTGGCCGACATCATCAATTTACCTTTCAGAGATGTCAGTGAGTCCTCTCCCATCTCCCATCTTTAAGACACTAAAGACAGACAGCCACCAGGGACTTTTGTGGTCTGTGCTTGCAGCACACATGAGAAGACCAGGCAGGTTTCCTGGGCTTACCTCTGTTTATTTACTGAAACTTGTTCCTGCCAGTACTGCCACAGCGACCCCCACCCCCATGCATGCTTATTGTCCATCTCCTGTCTGGTCACCTCTCCTAGTTCTGTGTCCCCCCAGGAGGCTTAGCATCTGTCGATTTCCTTTGCTCCCAAGCCCTTCCCCAAGATGTTTCAGCACCCAGGGGAACTGAACAGTCTCCTCGAGGACTTGGCTAAGAAATCTGCTTTTCAAGGGGCGAAAGAAGGAGGAGAGGACTGCAGAGAAAACCAGCAGCTTCTATGTGGGCAGCCAGAGGGGCAGAACTGGAGAGAGGACAGTGCGAGCTCGGAGAAGGTCACAGCCTGCAAAGGGACAGTGGTGGTCAAGGCATAGACTCATGAAGTCACTTGTTGCACCTGAGACATTTGAGATGCTGTGCTGCATGTTAGTGCTTTGACATGTCCTATTTCTCTGACTTTTCTAGACAAATCCTTTGTAGACATCTCCTCTGCTCTTCATTCTTTGCGCAAACTATGATGAAGCGCCTATTCCTGGCCAGACACTTTACTAGTGGTGAAGAAGCAGCAAGGACAGCCCTGGCTCAGGGAGTACAGTCTGGTGGGAGGAAGAAGATAGTTAAACAGGCCTTGAATATTGATCGATTTAACCAGGGTAAAAAAGTCGTATTAAAATCAAATAAAAGATGAAAAAGCCAAACTTCAAATGCCTTTTCTCTCATGTCCCCTTTCTCCTTCTCACCTAGTGGGCAGGAGTTAAGAGCCTAGATTTCTAAATGAGGCTCTCTATTTAAATGGTGGGTTCACCACTACCTGTGTGATCTTGGGCTTTACTTCTCTGAAAACGGACATAATAAAAATAGAGGCTGGGAATTCCTGTCACGGCGCTGCAGAAACGAATCCGACTAGGAGCCGTGAAGTTGCGGGTTTGATCCCTGGCCTCCCTCCGAGGGTCAAGGATCCGGCGTTGCCGTAGGTCGGTGGCTACAGCTCCGATTCGACCCCTAGCCTGGGAACCTCTACATGCTGCGGGTGTGACTCTAAAAAGCAAAAAAATTAAAAAAATAAATTAAAAAAAAATAGAGTCTGTGTGGAGATTAAGTGAGATGAGCCATGAAAAATCCTCTGAGAAGTGTTGAGCACGTAGTAGGCACTGCACGAGGGTTAGATTATTGGTGTGAATCCCCCAGACTGTGTTGAGAAAGAGAGCTAGAGGGTGGACACACACAGAGGCAGGTCCTGTGGGGGAAAATCTCAATGACTAATTTATTGCCCCTTCTCCTGCTACCTCCTCCCTTCCCTCTGAGACTTGTTCTGGAATCACGCACCCGGTGGACAGGTCAGCCAAACGGTTCAGCTGCTGCTGGTTCCTCAACTCTTCTTTCTGGCCCCAGTCGACACAGCAGAGAGGCTCTGGGGCAGCCAACAAACAGCTCTGCATTCGCAGTTGAGCAGGCGGCTGGCAAGTGGGGCACTTCTTTGCTCCAAAAGATAGCAGGAGAGTCAGGGTTGAACAGTCTGTGCTGCTTTCAGAAAACTCCTTGGCTTTCCAGAGGTAGTCAGGACACCTTCCACAGAGGGCCAGAACATTCTCCTTCTGACTCCTTTACCTCTCAGGAGTCACAGGTCTTCTCAAAGCTTTGATCCTCCCCAATTCACATATTCTGAATAGCTGCCTCAGCTTTGTATGAGGGCTGGTTATGTAATGAATTTCAAAAGTTAATCTTTGTTTGTCAGAGGCATCATTAACATACAAAGGCTCTTTGCTAAATTGAGTTTCCACCATCAGAGAAGCATCAGTATTGATTATGTTTCTATAACCATAGAACTTTTGACCAATGATGGACAAAGGAGCATAGATTTAGGACAGGACGGACTTCTGTATCACATTCAGGAAACACGGACTCCCAAGATTTATAGGATCCTCAGAGGTCTCCTAGTCCAAGCTGTCCATCCAATGGCTAATTCCCAAGCAGCCCTGAGATGTGGCCGTCCAGCTTCTGCCCCAGCCATCCTGAGATGCCCCGTGCTCGCTGGCTCCTATAGCAGCTCGCTCCTGTGCTGGCTGTTTGGACCGCTTAAGTTGTTAGAGAGTACTACTACTGTGGAGCCAGTTAGGTTTTTCTGCATTTCTACCCATAAGACTTAGCTCTGCTCACTTAATGTAACACTAAATCCATTTATTCCTGCTCCAAAATGTTGCTCACTTCTAATAGCAGCTGCTTAATTACCCATTCCTACTAGCGACTTCGGGAACAATTGGAGATCTACATTTCAGTATAGTCTGTTTGCAAATCTTATTCTCAAATCTGTGTTTTCTGGAAACCCAAGAATACTTGAAACCAAGTACTGAAAAAACATGTGTTTTTCATTTTCACCTGACATTGCATCTTAAGGTATCATGCTGGGTGTGTAGCAGCTGAAAAAGTTTGAAAAAATGTAGTCGCTCAAAACTCAAGTGATCCAGGGACACATGGTGAAGCAAAACGGTCAATGCATGAAGCACTTTGGTTTATGGCTTGTGGGCTGTAATCATTCTGATTACGTAGATTACCGTATAAAAGAGCAAGAGCGTGGTTGAAGGTCTCAAAAATTTCCAACTACATTTTTCACCTCAGTCACCACCCTGCTAGCTAAGAGAGTGACTTGTGCACAGAGATACATCTATAGGTTCCTCTAGGTCTATAGGTTCAACATTTATTTATTAAGTACCTCCCTGGTATTCTAGGCAGAGTATCAACACTGAGAGATATAAATGACTATTTTCTCCATGTTGCAGAAGAGAAAACTAGGTACAAATGTTTGTAACTTCCCCAAAGTTACACAACTAGTAAGTGATTGCACTGGGGTTAGAACCACAGATCTGACCACAAAACACATAGTCTCGACTGCCACCCCCCCGGTACCAACAGTGGGACCTGCAGACATATGGAAACTTTTCAGCCCTGAGCTGCAGAGTGTACCCTGGGTGGGACCATTTTTCTCTGTGCTGAGGACTTCAGGATGCTGATTCCAAAGCATCATTGGCTTCCATCTGCCTCTAAAAATGCTGCACCCCAATTCCAATGTGTGAGGTTCTCCCTAGACATCCAAAGCAATTCTCCAACACCAGCTGGGTGTTCTCTAATTCAGCTCAATTCTGACAGTATCTATACAGAAATAGTGTCAGATTCCACAGGTTAAGGGTTCAGTCCCACAGGACTGTTCTCCACCCTATTTCAACTGCCAGTGGCCACTCCAGGTTGTCACCTATGATTCTGACCAGCCAGCTATAGATCCAAGATCCCCATGACCCCTTCCTTGGGTTCAGTTAATTACCTGGAGCGGCTCCCAGAACTCAGAGAAACATTTTTAGTTACTAGGTTACTGGTTTATTATAAAGACATATAACTCAGACGGAAGAGGTGCACAGGCAAGGCGCGTGGGAAGGAACCCGGAGCTTCCATGCTCTCTCCAGTGGTACCACTCTTTTCAAATCTCCAGCCTGGAAGCTCTCTGAAACCTCTCCTTTGGGGTTTCTCTGGAAGCTTCATTGCATAGACATAATTGATTTAGTCATCACCATTGGTGACTGATTCAACCTTCAGCTCCTTTCTCCTCCATGGAGGTCTGGGGGTGGGATTGAAAGTGCCAACCCCCTAATCACGTGGTTGGTGGTCCTGGCACCCATTTGTATCCTTAGGTTGGGGGAGGAGTGTCCAAAAGTCACCTATTAACATAACAAAAGACAGTTTCGGAAATCCCAAGGGCTTTTAGAGCTCTGTGCCAAAATCAGGGATGAAGACTAAATATTTCTTTTTATAAGTCACGGTATCACAGCCTCCCAGTGGGATACCTGGAAACCCCACATCTCTCTTTAGTGCCCTGACAGTCATTGGGAGTCACTGTGTGTGGTGAGCAGTAGAAAGAACCCTCCCCTGAGCATCAGAATTCCTGAGTTTTAGAGTCCAAGCTCTGCCAGATACCAGGAGCTGTGTGACCTTGGACAAGGTGCTCCATCACTGGAGATTCAACTTCTTCACTTCTAAAAATATTCACCCCCATGACTGTGGTCAGGATTCTTTTATTTTAACACATGGTGCACGTGTTGAGCATCTTGTATGTGCCGAGCACTTGGTGAAGTTTTGGGTCCACACTGATAGATAAGAAAGCATGGGCGCTGCCTTTTTATAAAGCCTGCAGTCAAGTAAGGAAGCTAGACAAGAAGGAAGCAAACACAGGGATCACTACAAATCGGGATCGGGGTTCTGATGGAAAGGAAAGCGCTTAGCACAGGGAAACTGCGTGGGTGGGAGCATCTGTTTAGATAAGGCAGCCAGGGATGGTGTCTCTGGAAGAAGGTGTCCAAAAACCGAGGAGATACCGGGCAAGTGAAGAGCAGGACGAGTCTCCGGCCTCAGAATGGCTTTCTTATGCTCTAACCTGGGAAACAGGATTAATGAACATTTATCATATATGAGTATGAGGGCAATTTGTAAAGCAAGATAGGATAAACACATGCAAAAAACTTGTATTGCATGGGAGTTCCCATTGTGGCTCAGCGGAAACAAATCCGACTAGGAACCATGAGGGTGCAGGTTTGATCCCTGGCCTCGCTCAGTTAAGGATCCAGCATTGTAGTGGTCTGAAGCCCCCTGCCCTGGCAAGGACACACAGGAGGACCCTGAATTTGCACTTAGGGATCTCTTACTCAGGACAGTGTACAAGTTAACTTGCCACATTATGTCTCACTTGCCCATTTGTCAAGGGCTGTAATAACAGTGCCAACCTAATGGGGTGGTTGTGGAAATTAAATGAGATCATGCGTATGGGGCAATGAGCACAATGCCTGGCCCATTGTAAGCACTTGATAAATAACATCTAGAAAATAAATGCTATTATTAAAAAAAAAAAAAAGGATCCTGCATTACCATGAGCTATGGTGTAGGTCACAGATGCAGCTCGGATCCTGCATTTCTATGGCCATAGCATAGCGCAGCAGCTACAGCTCTGATTTGACCCCTAGCCTGGGAATATCCATATGCCGCGGGTGCAGTTCTAAAAAGCAAACAAAACAAAACTCGTATCACAGAGTTCCCATGGTGGCGTAGTGGTAAAGAACCTGACTAGTATCTATGAGGATGAGGGTTCAATCCCTTACCTCATTCAGTGGGTTAAGGATCCACAGCATTGCCATGAGCTGTGGTGTAGGTCACAGACGCAGCTGGGATGTCTTGTAGCTGGGGCTGTGGTGTAGCCTGGCAGCTGTAGCTCCAATTCAACCCCAAGCCTTGGAACTTCCATATGCCACGGTGCTGCCCTAGAAAGACAAAAAAGCTCAAACTTTTATTGCAAATGAAAAATAGTAGCCTCGGCCTCCTGCAAAATCCAGCTCAGACCATGTTCTTCCCGTAAGAGTCAAGACTAACATTCCAACCCAGTGAAGTTTGTTCCATTTCCACAAGATAATAGCCTTTATCCACACCCCCCAACATTTTAAGGTGCCTGGACTGAACAAACACAAGCAGTAATGTTTTCCCTGATTGCCATCATCTACCAAGGAGCAGAACTTCCTCCCTCTCTCACTTTTCCATTTCCTCCACCTCCTGTCCTTGCAGATTGGGCAACAATTTCTAAAAATTTCCTGCAGTTGACTGATGACAGGACATGGGTGTCTGGAGTTTGAACTGCCTGACTTGCGCTGGGACAATATGTTGGAAAAGGAGCAGAAAGGGTCCCTGTGTGATGCTCGGCTCCTTCTCTCCTGTTGGTGCCTTGACTTGGAGGTGACTTCCAGTAGGGCTGAGCTTCTCATTTTCTTTTCAAATGTTTTGTTCACCAGACTTAAACTTGTCTATGATATGTAAAGAACATTAGTGATGCTAAGGCAGGAAGGACCTATTGTAATGAGGTGCTTGGAGAACTGAGAAAGCCATGGCTTAACTTCTATTTGGTGTTTCTTACACAGGAGATGTCACTGAGGTCTCAGCAACAGTGTCACCAAGAGGGGACTTTCTGCCCACCCCCTTGAAGGTTAGCCAGCCCCTGGCCCTAGTCATCCTCTATGACACCCATCGTCATTTCCCTTACAGCATCTACCGTTCTCTGAAATGATACTGTATATTTATTTTTTTGTATATTATCTGCCTCCCCCACTACAATATAAGCACCCTGAGTTTAAGGCACTCACCCTCCTGTTCACCCTGTGTACCCAGTTTTTAAAACAGTGTCTATCATATAATGGTTACCCACTGGCTGAATGATGAACATACTGATAGATGAAGTTATAATAATGAGAGAGAATACTTCCATGGCTCACATCAAGTTCTAGGCATTCCTCCAAGTGCTTTAAACATCTTAATTCACTTCATCCTTTTGATAAACACCTGAGACAGGCACTGGTATTATTCCTATTTGCAGATGTGTAAACTAAGACTGAGGGAAATGGAGTATTTTGTCCAAGCTCACACAACTCATAAGTGCCAGAACTAGGATTCAAACTCACACCGTCTGGCTCTAGAAACTGCACTTCTATCCACTGCACTGATATCCCATAGACCATGTTGCTGTTCCAAAAGAAATATTCATGATACCAAGGCCAAACAAACAAAACTCTTATAACAAAATTATTTTCCACAAATGAGACGCTTCATCAGTGTAACTAAAGGAGGATTCAGTAGTGTGAGTGTGTGTGAGTGTGTGTGTGTGTGTGTGTGAAAAAGAAATGAAATGTAGAAAATTTGGCACCACGAATGATGTTCTTTTGGCTTGACCTCTTGGATTATCAGAAATTATTTTTGCCTCTGCCTACATCTCACACCTACAAAAATACTTCTGAGACCCCCTGAAGAGAAAGTAAAGCCCATATCCCTTCTGTTAGCAAATACCATTTCTACCCCATGCAGGGCTCTCACACGATAGTTAGGCCTCCCGGCTCCCTTTTGACTTGCTGACCGCCTGGTGTATGGATCTCACAGCGATGGCAGTGAGGATCCGAGCAGAGGGAGGCAGGAAGGCAGGTTATGAATGTATGGGCGCCCTGAGCTTGTCCAAAGAAACAAATACAGAGACAGTGGCCCGACATCTCTCTTTGGGTCCCCCTAGGTCTTACATCTTCAAATCGAAAAGATAATAATCTAGCCTGTCTCCAGTTATTGGACAGCACAAATTCCATGCTGACTATAACATGAGACCAAATCTCTAAATCACTGTTATCTGAAGCCAGGAGTCTGGCTCTTAAAAGAGTGAAAAGAAAATCAATGAGTCTGAAACCTTAGCCTGTCTTCTTGGCCATCTGGTTAGTTAAGATTCCCAGAATTAAAAGTAAAATGAAGGTAATTGATAACAGTTTGGAACCTCGTCTTTTTCTCAGAGGTTGGCGGTGTTCTGTAAGTGTAATCTTGGTGTTTTCCATTCTAGCCATGCAGAACGGCAGGCAGACTTCCACGGGAGTTTCATTTGAGCTTTAATCTACCAGTCCTGCCTGTAACGGAACAGCCACCGGAATCTCTTGGCTCTGAAGGAGTTTCTTTAAAAAAAAAAAAAAAAAAAACTGGTTTCACCCAAAGCTTTAATCATGTCATTTCCCTTTCAGACCAGTGGAACAGATAACATGCATACTTATGAATTAAAACTGATATTTTATAATGAGGACAAAAAAAGGCACAAATCTCATCATGGGCTTCATTTTCTCCTTAAGGAAAATATTTAATAGGCTACATCGTTTTGACAATTTTTATTTTAAAATTATTGTGAGCTATGCATTACAAAACTGCTTTTTCGTTATACCATTTACTGCTTAAAAAATATAGTTGGCCTGATGGCTAAGGACCTTGCAAGCCCTCCCCTGTGTATCCTGCTTTGTTGCCTCAGTTGTCAAACTGGTTCTTCTCAATGACTCATACCTAGAGCTTCAATTATGTGCTGCTTCTCTTTTTTTTTTATGAACCAGAAATCCTACCACCCATCCATCAAGCTCTGCCTCCTTCCCTCCCTTTCTAGCTGTGGTCCATCTTCCTTTCTGAACTCTTAAAGGAACTGAATCTGTATCTCTAGTATCTTCCTTTAATTTTACATTTTCATTCAAAAAAGGTTTTCTACTATTACAATTACCTTTTGAAGGCGACACAAGCAGCTTGAGGGTAGAGCTCTGTGTCGGTGAGGAACACATTCACCTGCAAGTAAGAAAAAAACACAAAAAGAGGTTTCTTGTTCTCAGGAAACAAGAAACACTTAACCCCCAAATAACCAAAGCAATCTTGAGGAGAAAAAAAAAAAAGTGGAAATATCATGCGCCCTGTCTTCAGACTATACTATAAAACTGCAGTGATCAAAACATTATGGTACCAGCACAGAAACAAACACATAGATCAGTGGAACAGAATAGAGTCCAGAAATAAAGCCGCATACCTATGATCAAATTAGCCTATGACAAGGGAGGCAAGAAAGTACAATAGAGAAAGACAGTCTCTTCAGTAAATGGTGCTGGGAGAACTGGACAGCTACATGTAAAAGCATGAAAAAATTAGAACATTCTTTCACATTATACACAAAATTAAACTCAGCGTGGATTAAAGACCTAAATGTAAGACCAAAAACCATAAAACTCCTAAAAGAAAACATAAGCAGAACACTCTTTGACATAAATCATAGCAATATTTTTTGATCTATCTCCAAAGGAAACAAAAGCAAAAATAAAGAAATGGGACATGATTAAACTTAAAAATGTTTGCATAGTACAGGAAACCATTGACAAAACAAAAAGACAACCTACTGAATGGGAGAAAATATTTGTAGATTATATAACCAATAGGGAGTTAATATCCCAAAAATATAAACAGCTCATACAGCTCAATATAAAAAAAAACTTATTTAAAAATGGACAGAAGACTTAAGTTGACATTTTTCCAAAGAATATATACAGATGGCCAACAGGCACATGAAAAGATTCTCACCATCACTAATCACTAGAGAAATGCAAATCAAAACCACAATGATATATTACTTCTTGCCTTTCAGGATGGCTATCATCAAAAAGTCTATAAATAACAAATATTGGCAAGGATATGGAGGAAAGGGAACCTTAGCACACTGTTGGTGGGAATGTAAATTCGTGAAGCCAATATGGAAAACAGTATGGAAGTTCTCAAAAAACTAAAAACAGAACTGTCATATGATCCAGCAATTCTACTACTCCTAGGTATATAGCCAAAGAAAACACAAACAGTAATTTGAAAAGATACATGTACCCCAGTGTTCACAGCAGCATTATTTATAATGGGCAAGATATGGAAGCAACCTACATGTCCATCGAATGGATAGAGAAGTTGTGGCATATACATCCAATGAGATACTATTCAGCCATAAAAAAAGAATGAATTTCTGCCATTTGCAACAACATGGATGGACCTATAGGGTATTATGCTTAGTGAAATAAGTCAGACAAAGAAGGGAAAATACTGTAGGTTATCATTTATATGTATACTCTAAAAAATAAAACAAATGAATATGAAAAAACAGAAACAGACTCACAGATATATAGAACAAATTAGTGGTTACCAGCAGGGAGAAGGAAGGGGGAGGGCAAAATAAGGGTAGGAGACTAAGAGGCACAAGCTACTGTGTATAAATTAAATAAGCTATAAGTATATATTGCATAACACAGGAGGGACTATAGCCAATATTTTATAATAACTTAAAATGGAGTATAATTTATAAAAATATTGAATCACTGTGTTGTACACCTAAAACTAATATAATATTTAAATCAACGAACCTTCAGTGAAAAAATTAAATACCAACTAAAAAGAAACACTTAACATGAACCTAAATCAGCAGACCCATCTTGACAGATCTTTCAGTCTTTTCTTATCATCATGAAAACGGTACTAGAATGTTTGACTCATCTGACAAGCTGCTGAAACAAGAGCTGTTAGCCTTTTTAAAACCATAAATTCCTTAATTTAGTCAGCATCTTCTAACTTGATACTTCTTCTATGCTCTATCTTATCCATGCCCTCTTCTAGACTGTAAATTTCATGCTGGCAGGTGTTAATGCCTGCCTGTTAAATCATTTGTGGAATGAATAAATCACCATAGTCAACCAGAACTCTTCTGCATAACCTACAACCTGGTAGTTTGTGTTCTGCACATTATCTACTGGCTTTGAAAGTCTCTATCATCTATATGTATTCATTTTGGTTTAGGGTTGCTTATTTTTGGACCAGCCTATTTTTTCTACTTTGCAGAGTCTTTGTTGATTCTTTCATTCATTCCTTCATCTTGTTTTCTGGGTCCAGTCACATTCCAGAAAGGCAGGTGCCAGTTAACATGGTGCATCCTGAACTCTTGGCAGCCCACCTGAGAATTCTCAGTTGCCTCCAAGCCATGCCATTGTTGCATGTAGCTCAGACCTGTGTGCCAAGCCTTCTAAAGAGATGAACAAAGCGTGTCCAACAACTGAGCATGCCAAAGGAATAAAATAAAATAAGCAAATAGTTATTGAGCAATGAAAACATAGGATTACAGAACTGGATGAAACCTTAGCGATCATCTGTTCCAATTTCCTCCTTTAAAAAAAAAAGTTTAATGTGCTGGTTTTTTATTTTCATACTTTAATCTCCTTTTTACATAAGCAAATAAATTCATGCAATACCCCTCATTTAACGAAAGAGGAAAATGAAGGGCAAAATCACATAGAAGCCATATTTGTGCATCCAGCTCACGCCCTATACCTTAGAGGGATGGTGTCTGGAAGTTCTCTGCTGGGGAGATGAAGGGTACGGAGAGGAATAGTAACAGCCTTCATCTGTGGAATGTGGTGAGCACGTTTGCACATGTGATCCTCGCGTTCAAAAGGACTGCAAGGATTATTACCACCACGTCACTGATGAATCTATCAGCTTCTTCCTCCTCTGGATTTGCTCCTCCTATATTCCCTGACTCAGGGACCGTAAACCTGGTCCCCTTTTATTTCCATGTAACTTTTCAGCTCTCATTAAAGAATTTATTTATATATAATGATTTGTTTAAAGCCCCCTCTCCTAGACTATGGACTTCATGATGTCAGGTGTTATGCCTGTCTGTCATATCCCCAGGTATTTGTGGAATAAATAAATCACCATAGTTCCATCTAAAACTCTTCTCCATAACCTATAAGCTGGTAATTGGTGTTCTGCATATTATTTACTGACTTTGAAAATCTCGTGTTTGTTCTTTTGTCCTCATTTCTGCCATAACCGCCTTGACTCAGCCTCTCATCACCCTTTCTCTAGTCTCCTAAGTGGTTTCTCTTATTCAGCCTCCACGCTCTTCAGCTGGAGTTACTTTTCTCAAAAGGAAACTTGATCACACAATGTTTCTGAGCTTGGAATATCTCCAGCTTCAGTGGGACCCTATAATATTCATTTATTCATTCAACTGTTCATCCCAGAAATAGTTCTTGAAAGGCTATCATAGGGTAGATGGTGTATGAGAAGCTTGCTATGTAGAGGTTAATGTAATAGTTTGCTCTCAAGGAGCTTGTAGACAAGTGAAGATGACTGATAATAAACAAGTATAAAATACTTAATTATAAAGCACAATTTGTGATGATTGTCACCACAAAGGAAGCAAGTAGGGTTCCCAAATAGAGACTAATAGAAGAGGGCAAAGGACAAGGGAGCGGGATATTTAGATGGGTTATGCAGGAAATGCTTATCTGAAACATGACACTTTAGATGAGACCCCCCAAGGATCAGAAAGAGCTGTCCACACGAAGATGCAGAGGGAAAAGTGTTTGTGCAGAAAGAGCAGTGGGATGAAGACCCTTTGGTGGGGAAGAACTTGTGTGTTTCAGTCTGTGGATTGAGGGTGTTGCTTTAGATACTGAGTCCTTGAGTTCTATAAGTCAATCAATTTAGAACTTATGTTTAGATGTAAATTATTGGGTGATTTACCATTTTTATTTTTATTGTGTCCCTGTTTTTTTCTAAAACCCTTGATAAGTAGTTTGACCAAGGGAAATTAGTAGATCTCAGGTCTGGAAATTAAGACGAATTCAGATAATTAGTGCTTCAGATTGCCTAGTCTTATCAATTTATAGCTGACATATATTTTTTGGTTAATTAATATACATCTTTGGGAATCTTTGTTATTGTATTTGTTAGCCTCCTTCCTTGGGTATAAACAATGACTTACCATATTTAATTAATAATTTTTTCCTGGGTTTTTCCAATGTTTATCAAATTTCTGGGCTTGTGTATGCTGGATGCAGGGGTTCTTGTGAGGTATATGGGCAGAGGTGTGGACTAAAAACCTGTAATAGGTAACAATCCCTATAGGGTTGGTCAAGAAAATCATGATCCAGTCTTCATTTGACCTCCTATCTTAAAGAAAGAGATCAGACATGTATGTATCATATACAACATACATAACACATAAATACAGTGCTGGCTGCTAGGAGGGTACACTTGTTCTCAAAGAGAATACACAAACTCAATTGCTACTGTTACAACTTATCAGTAATATATATTAGAAATTAACCCCTTGGGGGGGGGGAGGGGCACATCTGTGTCATATGGAGTTTCCCAGGCTGGGGATCAAGTCAGAGCTGCAGCTGCTGGCCTACACCAAGACCACAGCAACTCAGGTTCTGGCCATGTCTGCAACCTACACCACAGGTCATGGCAATGCCGGATCCTTAACCCACGGAGTGAAGGGGATTGAACTCCCATTCTCATGGACAGTGGTCGGGTTTGTTACCGCTGAGCCATGATGGGAACTCCCTAGAAAGTAGCCCATTTTCTTTATGAAAACTGAGACTGATCATCTACCAATGACTCTTTTCAACTCACCTAGCAAATTTGAGAACAAAACCTGGACATTTTGTTTCCTTTGAACTGGGGGCTAGTTCATCAGTGAGGAATATTTTGTGCACTCCTTCCCAAACTTCAAAGAAGTAAAATGTCTGTATCAATCTTTTTTATCCTGATTATGTATTGCATGAAAGGAAAATTAGCACCTCTAATTATCTGAAATACATTTTTGGTTATACTTTTTGAAAAAAAAAAAAAAAAAAACGCTTATGGAAAATATTGGCCTGGGAATGTGTAACGCCCACACTAGCCCAGTACCCAGCGTGCTGTATTTCATGAATACTTCATACATTTATTTCTCTGGACCAATCAAATGGTAATGACTCAACTTAATGATTTCAGTTTCTCCTGATACTCAACAAGGTCTTGTAAGTTTCTCGGCCTTAGTCTTATCTTTGTTTGGCCTCTAGCATTTTCTAGAGTAAGTCCAACATTCTGATACAAGCATGGGTCTCTTCTTAAATTAGGGTACGCCAAAACAAAATTGCTTAAAACAGATGTGCTGTGCTAAAATATCAACAGACATGTAGCCCGAGAAAAGGGGGTAGGCAGTTCAGTAGGTTTAATTTTTGTGTCCCAAGAGATAAGAAACAGAAATATGGACTTCTGTGGAATTCATTATATTCTACCTCAACTATGCACTTTTTATTTCTGGAACATGAACAACGAACATACATCTAAATTCAATAAAAGAAATCCGTATTTCAATTTTTCATAGTATGTGAGAAAACTCAAAACAAAACATCCGTCATTCCTTGCTGCTGGTTTTTCATCAGAACCTGAATAATGCAGCTAGGCATTAGACATGGACTCAAAGACCATACAGAGCCTTATCTGAAGCTCATCAAGACCAAATAACGAGGAATCCTGGTGTCCTGTCTTATCTACTATGTAAGAGAACCCAGTTTTCCACTCAGTTTGAATTGGGACAGGCAAGAGTTAGTTATAAAGGAGGTTTATTTGACGCCTGAAGGAATTTCAACCCTGAGGCCAGCAGTGGTGCTGTGGAGTCGTAATAGATGCCTCTCAATCCTTCAGGAGACCACAGGAACTCACAACTGGCCAAGTTTGTGGTCTTATATGCACCCACTGCGGCAAAACCTTGAGAGCGTGTGCATGCGTGTGAGCACACACACACGAAGCAGCTGGACGTGGAAGAGGAATAGAATCCCCCTGTATCCACAGAGTACAGGATAAAGCCTGGCCTCCCAATCTCAGTCTGGGAAGAACTTGTTTGAAAATGTTACCCTCAGTGCTTACCTGGGCTAGAGCATCATAGGCAAGTGAGTAAGATGCCCTGTTCTGTCAGCTCAGCGCCAGACTGTGAAGGTCTAGGTAGTAACTCAAGAGCCTGAACCACAGAACCTGATTCTCCACCAGGCTGCTCACACCACAAAGCTCTGATGCTCACCCCTCACTTACCACTTGGACATTTTCCATTCTTACCGCATGAACTCAGTGACAACACCTCTGGGGTGTTTTGACTGTGATCGCATGTGGACAGAAAGAAGCCAGACAGAACACTGTGATGATGCTCGAAGTTTATCAGAGATCTTCCAAAGCAACAACAACAACCATGCAGAAGTAGCAATTTCAGCAACCGCTACCCAAAACTAGCGGGGAAAAAAACAAAGTACTTCTTTTATATTATTTCTATCAAAAGATTTCTTCTGACAAAGTTGAATTAAGAAAATCAGCTTGAGTGCATTTTTTTTTTTTTTTTAGCAGTGATCTTAGGAAGACCTATGGACGTAACTTTCATATGATGAGCACCATAATTAAAAGGGATTACAAAATGTGAGCTGGCCACATCCCGGAAGAAAATGAGCCTTGAAATTGAGAAAGTGACAGGACAGCATTTTTAAATTATATACCTCCTGTAAAGGCATGAAACTCATGTCTCCCCTTCTTCGAGCTGATTATTTCTACCTAGCTCCCCAGAGCGAGACCCCCTTCCCCAGTGTACTGAGAGAAAATTACTTCCTCACCTCCAGTTCATTGGTCATTGTAACAGCATGTAAAACTCCTGAGAAGGAGTTTTAATATCCAGTTCTGTGTTTCCTCAGAGCTTCATTGATAGTGCTTTAAAATTCATTCTCAAATACATTTTGTTGCTTACTCCAATTCTGACTCTTTGGCACAGCTGGGGTTGTTTTCAGAACGTTGGTCTTCTCCAAATGGTTGATGAGTGTCTTACTAAAAGACATCACCCCAAACCACTCCTTCACTTCTACCTGGATGAGGGACCAAAATTTCATTATTAGCAGAAGCTCATTCTGGTCTCTAAGAAGCCCTAGTGGAAATGCATTGTTCCTGGGAGCTAAGAACCTTGGGTCAATGTTAGTTAATGCCCTGGAGGTGATTGTTTGTCACCAGCGACTCCCATACAACTCAGGACCTGATGGTTAGTAAGTTTGAAAGGAACCATCCAGAAACTAGAATCGAAGGGCCATGGCAAATGAGCCACCATCAGGTGATGGCTGGAGGGACCTTTTTTTTTTTTTTAAGGGCCACACCCATGGCATACGGAAGTTCCCAGGCTAGGGGTCGAATCCGAGCTGTAGCCGCAGGCCTACCTCAGCCATAGCAACAGAGGATCTGAGCTGCATCTGCAACCTACACCACAGCTGACGGCAACGCTGGATCCTTAACCGAGTATGTGAGGCCGGGAATCAAACCTGCATCCTCATGAATGTTGGTTGGGTTCATTACCACTGAGCCACAACAGGAACTCCGGAGGGACCATTTTTGAGTGAATGGAAGATGCGGCCAAATGTTCAAAGAGGGAAATGTGGAATCAGGAAATATTGGACCCGGACAAGTCCCTTGGAAAAGTCACTTCTCAGATAAAGGAACTAAGGATTAAAGAGTTTGGTGATTTGCCAGAATCCAGGTAGCAGTTTTTTGGTGGGGCAGAATCAGTATCCAGGTCTCCTGACTTCCAACCATACTCTCCGCTCTGCCGGGAGGACTTACCCTCTGGCACGGGAGGGGTAATGGACCGCAGACATGTGTTTTCAGAAAACAACTGGGCTTTGCATCGCCCACATTTCTAGAAACATCATTTTCTTTTCTAGGATAAAGGAAATGATGAGTTAGACCAAAGTAAGAAGAGATTTTATAAATCCAGCATAGTAAGGACTATTGCCACCTTCTTGTTCTTGTCTCAGATGAAATGCCCTAAGCCCTCCAGGATTTCTCCTTTGTGCTTTACTTTCTGCCTCTCCAGTCCCCATCCCATTGGGTTTTATGGATGGAGCACGGAAACCAGAAATACACGCAGAGCAAACATGGCTGCCCATTGGGTAAAAATGAAAGCATGTGTGCACATGCAGGAGTCTGTGTTCGTGTGTGTGCAGATCATGATGTGTAGCAAGTTCAAGAGGAG
Source organism: Phacochoerus africanus (assembly GCF_016906955.1). Taxonomy (NCBI): domain Eukaryota; kingdom Metazoa; phylum Chordata; class Mammalia; order Artiodactyla; family Suidae; genus Phacochoerus; species Phacochoerus africanus. The sequence continues at coordinate 43,996,830 of NC_062559.1, read as the reverse complement.
CACCAAGATTAGTGAGTCCTCCCACAAATAGCTGGGTACAAGATGCCCTTTATTCAACCCAGCAATTGCGCTGGAACCCCAAATTAGAGTCTTCATTGTTCTTTGTTGCCTTTGTTTAAGCTCAACACCAACTTTTTTTCTTTTTCTTTTTTTTTTTTTGCTATAAAAAAATAAATCTGAAAACAATAAGTCTTGTTCATTGACATAAACCGGCTGTCGGTTCCTTGTGGGACCCGTGCTGATAAAAACCAGGGAAAAACTATTTTATTTGCAATGTAAAGAATTTTAGCCTGTGGAGATTTTTTAGTTCAACAGCAGTAAAGGTAGGGACAGCAACCAAATAAGCTGTTAAAAATCTGTATCCCCCTGCCCTCACCCTTCTCCCAGTCCCGAGAGACATAATTAAAACTCCAGAAAGTGAGAAGCTGTTACTAATACTAACATAACTATTTAGTGCAACAGAATCATGTATTTGCCAACTTCAGTTTTTTTAAATAGTTCAAGCTGAACTTTATTTTGCTATTTCACATACAAAGGCCTTTTCTCCATGTAAGTGCTTTCATATGATTTGCCAATCAGCCTGTGAATAGTTGTCATGGGTAGACATGTTGGCCAGCAGTGGGGCCATGCTTCTTAGGGCCGCGATGCATGCATCAAAGTGCACTTCGCTCCTGCTGAAAATGATCTAATTGATGGCTCACCTATTAGCCTCATCCCAATTCTGTTCAGAAAGACTTGTCGCTCTGGCTGACTGAACTGTCCTCTGTAAGTTTTTTCTTTTTCCTTTCTAAGTGTTTGTGGCAGTCCGAATAGAGATGAGAGCAGATGGAAGTGTGCATATAGAAGAACTAGCATTTTTGTTAAGGGGGATGCAAACAAGTATCTAAAGATCTTGTTCAAAATTTGCCGGAAGGAGATAGGAAGGAAATAGATTTTTAACCTTGTTTTTCATGTTCTGGCACTACTGTTAAAGGGTCAGCTTCTTTCTTCACACACACACACACACACACACACACACACACACACACCCTGGCCTGACTGGCTTCCAAAGTTCTAGACATCTTAAGAGGAAGCCTGTCTTCTCAAGGTGTTATTCTCCGTTGTTGGGTTCTGAAGACGTTCAGCAGGAATTGTGTTGATTGTTTAGACTTTCTGAACTTTTAGTCAATTGATGTAATAATGTCACTGTATGTAAGAATCCAAGAGAGTCCTCCGCTGGAGCCAGCTGTCCTGGGAATTTCTAAAAACACTTGCATATTCTTGAAGGGAATCTTCTAGCTAACTGCAGGGCCTAGTCATGCGGGGTCACCGAAAGGGTTGGAGTGTATGTCCAATTTCTAGGTGGCTTTGTGTATCTGGAATTTCTATTCTATTCTAAACTGGTTAGCATGGATTTTCCTTCCCCATTCACTTATGGTGCACAACTGGTTCCCATGGTGACCTTTGGCCCCTACATTATTCACAGTCTCAGACACACACCCTCTCTAAACTGAATGGAACTGTAATGACCTTAGGGAAGTGAAGGCTTCTCTATCTGGGTCTGCTTATCTGTAATGGGAGATGATACAGGTAACTGCTTCAACCGGTGTTGAGAAACTGAATGAGATAATACATGTAATGAGTCTGGAAAGTGGTAAACAGGTTTACCAGGTACCAGGTTTACCATCTTCATCATCACAACTTTGAGCTAGAGGCAAATCTCTACAAGAATACTGTCCGTTGGATTCCCATCGTGGCTCAGCGGTTAATGAACCCAACTGGTATCGGTGAGGATGTGGGTTCGATCCCTGGCCTCGCTCAGTGGATAAAGGATACAGCATTGCTGTGAGCTGTGGTGTAGGTCACAGACACTGCTCGGTCCTGCATTGCTATGGCTATGGTGTAGGCCAGCAGCTACAACTCCCATTCGACCCCTAGCCTGGGACCTCCATATGCTGAGGGTGTGGCCCTAAAAAGAAAAAAAAAGAATACCATCCATCTAATGCAGCAAGCACACCCTCTTGGGCTAAGTGTGGTCTTACTGGTAGGTATGAAAGAGCCTTGAGGTGAGTGATGGCTGGTTATCTTTCTATATGAATACCTTTCCTTTAGACTTTCCAGAATAGCACCAGCGGAAGTGTTTTCAGCTTATCCATAGGAATTTCAGGTTTTTCAGATGTGAGGTCATTCTGGAGGCTAGACTTTATCAATGAAAATCATTCCCATTATGACAAAAATGCAGGTCTCTCTAGAAACATAATCTTTTCTATAGGCCCCAACATTCTACCCAGCTGCCCACTAGGAATCAAAGGATACGTATGTGAATGAACTTAGGTAGAGGGAAGGGAAGGTTACGGAGTGAAAGATTATGATCCAGTTTGAAGTTTTATTGGTTTTTATTCTTGATGGTTACAAAAAAAAGATAAAGAAAAGCCAGCAGGATTCTAGTGCACCTGACTGCACCTAAATTTTTTTATCTCTTAAGGCTAAATGACACAGACCCTCTATATTAGGGGTGCATGTGTGTGTTTCTCAAAATGCTTGTTAGACTTGCTGTCCCACATATACCATTTTGTACCAGTTTTTGTAAATTGCTCTTCGTTATGAGTGATGGCACTTAGTATACACATCCAGGGAGCATTTAGGCTTATTAGAGCAGACACATGAAGAGGCTTGGGGAAACCTCTCCCAGCAGTCCCTGGCCAACTCTTTGTTTTCAGATGGAAGAGCTCCAGTGCCATTTTCAAGATGGGGGTATCTAAACCAAGTTTTGCTACAACTTCCAATGGCTCCCTCCCCTTCTTGAGTCTCATGACTAGGTTTTGGCCCGGCCTTCAGACTGATAATAAAGAGTAATCACAGTGTAAGTAGAAGCCATGAAAAAGTAGGTGGCTCTAAGAATGATTTTTTTATCTTATTCTATAATGTATGAGTCTCTTGATGCTAAATTACTACTGTGATAACATCCTAATTGCCTTTGAATCTTCAGGAGGGAGATTTCAGGCTGAAGATATGATCTCCCTAGAGGTTAGCGTAAGCTGTAGTTGTTCTGTTGATGGTGATTTTACCTTCTTTTGAGGAAATCTTGTGAAGTATCCTGTTTGCTTGTAGGTTTTGGATAGAACTGATTGTTAGTGTGATATGATACTGTGGCCAATCAGAGTCGTTTTTCTGATCTTATATTCTGTTATGTGGATATAGCATGTGTGTGTCTGAGCTTATGTAGATTGTAGAATGTAGAAATGTGGGCAGAGAGAGAACATTTACTCTTCTGCTATGATTGTTTGGAGACTTTCGTTTCTCTGAGTGGTTCGAGGAAGACCTGGGTGCACATAACCAGTGTTTCTATGATGCTGATACCAGGCAACAGGTGGACCTGCACACAAGGCTGCTTCTGTCTGGAGAGAAATATCTTGGCCAGGGAGTTAGGTAAACCTGAAAGTCCCTCTTCAATGGAGAAACGCTTCCAACTTTGTTTTTTCCACAAGCGATAGTTCAGCCCAGAGACCCAAGAAAACAGAGAGGAAGTGGAAAAGATAAACTCCAGTCACCCCTTTCTAGAAAGGCCCAGGGCTGTCATCTCCTGAAGTATTTTGAAGTAACCATTTGAGGTCAAAGCCATCTCCACCCACACTGGGGCATGACTGCGTTAACAATGCAAAAGGCCAGCCTCTGAGCGCCTTGGGTTCAGGGTTATAGCGTGTGTTTTGAAGAGGGATGGTGCCCATTACCATGAGAGCATTAACCAAGGAAAGCAGAGAACAAAACTTTCACACTTAGAAGAAAGAAATCTTTCAGAGAGGGAAAAACGTTTGTGACACAGAAACCCAAAAGGCAGGATGAACGCACCACTAAGAATTTGAAATGTGTTTTCTTTATGGTTTCCTTTTTGTTTGTGAGCTGAAATAACCCTGTTGTGAGCAATATTTTATTATTATTATTATGATTGTTCTTATTACTATTACTATTATTGGGCTGAGATGTTATTGATTTTGCAATTAACAGCAATTGTAAATTTTCTAAAAAGTAGCCCTTGGTACAGCAACAATGGCACCAGTAACAAAAACCTTTGCATCTAAGTTTATTTGTTTTCATGAAAACGAGATTAACCTGAAAAGATTGTTTATAGAATATGGAAATAACAGGTAGTAACAGTGGTGGCTCTTGGTGGAGAGAAGAATGAACTAACTCCTATTATCTGAAGCCAAAAAAGAAATGTATTCAAAGGATATTTGGGCTCCCAGAATCAACCAGAGAGGGAATCGGCATTAGAAAGGGGGCAGAGATCAGAGTAGCTGCAAAGGGCCTAGAAAGCTTGTAGCACAAATAGCCTGACCAAGGAGTTCCCATTGTGGTTCAGCAGGTTAAGAACCTGACATAGTGACTGCGAGGATGAGGATTTGATCCTTGACCTCACTCACTGGGTTGAGAATCCAGCGTTGTTGCAAGCTGCAGCACAGGTCACAGATGTGGCGTTGCTGTGGCTGTGGTGTAGGCTGGCAGCTGCAGCTCCCATTCAAACCCTAGTCTGGGAATTTCCATATGCTGCAGGTACATATGGGGAAAAAAAATAGCCTCACCAGGATATCATAGCTGCCACCCTGGGCACTGCCCACCATCACTATTGGACACTGTCGCCAACAAGGCACAAATGACTCAGTCTGCCCTCTCTTGGTCTTACTTGCCCCAGATTATAAGCTAGGGTGGACCATTCACCTAACCAAGCCTGCCTCACATGCTCCACTACAACCCTACTCAAGAGGAATTCCCCCCAAAGGAGGAAGGCAGATCCTCCCTAAATGCTATATGTTGACCAGAGGTGATATGATTGAAATTACTTTGCTGATTCCTGGTCCTAAACATGGGAAATAGAAGCCTTAAAAGGAAAAGCGTCCTAGCCTATTATTAGAGGGTAGGGTCTAATACTAACACATTGTTAGTACTTGTAATTCAAAAAATCTGTAATTTTATTCTGGAGAAATAGAGAACTAAGCGATCCGGATAATTCTGATATAAATACATCAAGAAGAATGACAGTCACAACTGCTCGTCTTCCGTTTTCTCATCTGAATAAAGGCAGTGCAGAAGCACTTTCTGCCATGATGGGAATGTGGCTATAGAGCACTTGAAATAGGACTGGAAAATGAGAAACCAGATTCTTAATTTTATTTGATGTCACTCAGTTTAAAGATAAATAGCCACATGCAGCTGGCAGATAATATATTGGACACACAGATATCAGATGAAATCTTCTGAAAATCATAGCTATATAATGTCAAGCTGGGAGGAATTTTTGAGATTCCTGTAGAAAGTTTGAAGTTTGTTATTGTTAAAGTAGCATGGGTTGAATACAAGATAATTAGGTTTATACCTGGTGAGAGGGACTGGGAGGATGCAGAGACGGTCATTCTCAGTGGTAAGATAAAAGATAATCAGGCTCACAGAGAATTTACATTGAGATGGGACCACAGATTAGCAACAAAATGTGTGACTTCTTTTTATTTATTTTTTATTGAAGTATGGTTGTTTTGCAATGTTATGTTAGTTTCAGGTGTACAGCAAAGTGAGATATATATATTTTCCATTATAGATTATTTTACAAGGTTTTTTCCCATTATAAGTTAGTACAAGACACTGAATATAGTTCCCTGTGCTATACAGTAGGTCCTTGTCTGTCTCTTTTATAGTAGTATGTATCTATTAATCCCAAACTCCTAATTTATCCACCCCCCCCACCTTTCCCCTTTGTTAATAACCACGTTTGTTTTCTATGTCTGTGAGTCTGTTTCTGTTTGGTAAATAAGTTCATTTGTATCATTTTTTGAAGATGCCACATATAAATAATATCATATGATATTTGTCTTTGACTTACTTCTCTCAGTATGATAACCTCTAGGCCCATCCATGTTGCTGCAAATGGCATTATTTCATTCTTTTTATGACTGAGTAATATTCTGCTGTTTATCAATCCTCTATTAATGAACATTTAGGTTGTTTCCATGTCTTGGCTGTTGCAAATAGTGCTGCTATGAACATCAGATCTAGGTGTCTTTTCTAATTAGAGTTTTTGTCTTTTCCAAAGACGAAAGGATGGCTGGATCATATGGTAGTTCCCTTTTTAGCTTTTTAAGGAACCTCCATATTGTTTTCCATAGTGGTTGTACCAATTTATGTTCCCACCAACCGTCTCCACACCGTCTCCAGTATCTCTGATTTGTAGAATTTTTGGTGATGGCCATTCTGACCAATGTGAGGTGAAACCTCATTATAGTTTTGATTTGCATTTCTCTAATAGTTAGTGATATTGAATGTTGCTTCGTGTGCCTATTGGCCACCTGTATATCTTCTTTGGAGAAATATCTACTCAGCCCATTTTTTTTAATTGGGTTGTTTGGTTTTTTTGATATTGAGTTGTGTGAGTTGTTTGTATATTTTGAAAATTAAGCCCTTGTCAGTGGCATCATCTGATGTCTGTGATTTGTCTTGATATTATTTCATTTGAAGAAGAGCTAGAAGAACGATGGACTATGACCTTAGAAAAGCAATGCCTGACTTCTGACTCCATGCATAGATTAGAACACTGGTATGGGGACAGTGAACAAGCCACGCACTGTTAACTATTTGATTATCAAGAGTTACTAAAACGTTACTGGAATTTTCATAATATACTTGAGGCTCCTTTTATTTAAAAAAAAAGTTAGTCTGTGTTTTTCTGAAGTTTCTCTTATTTTGCTCTCTCCCTTTTTTTTTTTTTTTTCTTTTTAGGGCCACACCCATGGCATATGGAGGTTCCCAGGCTAGGGGTCAAATTAGAGCTACAACTGCCGGCCTATGCCATAGCCACAGCAACATGGGATCTGAGCCTCATCTGTGACCTACACCACAGCTCACAGCAATGCCAGATCCTTAACCCACTGAGCGAGGCCAGGGATCGAACCTGCAACCTCATAGTTCCTAGTCAGATTTGTTTCCACTGCACCATGACGGAAACTCCCTATTTTACTCTCTTTTTAATTAAAGCTACCTTGAATACTTTTGTGCTACCAATAAAGCGTTTGTGCTTTGGGAGTCTAAACATAACACTACCAGATGCTCAGTAGTGTTCAGGTAACTACAACTACCAGAGAGGAAGGGGCTGGTTTTCAGCAGGTATGCAGAAAGCCCACAGTGCTTTTCCTGGAAGCCATGGATTATCAGTGTCTTCACATATGTGGTCAAAGGTGAACTAGGTACAGAGCAGGTGGTTGAAACTCCCATGATTCCTGGCCACCAGCAAATCCTTCCTGAGAAAGGAAGCCACCAAAATGCCTTCATTCAATCTAGGACAGTAGTTGACAAACCATAACTCCAGGCCCAAATCAGCCTGACACCTGCTTTTATATGGCTCAAGAGCTAAGAATTGTTTCTACATTTTTAAATGATTGATAAAATTAAAGAAGACTATTTCATGACATGTAAAACTTAGATGAAAATTTTTTTTAACTTACATGAAATTTAAACTTCACTACCTACAAATAAAATTTTATTGCAATATGGCCAGGCCCTTCATCAACATACTGTCTGTTGATGAAGGGTAGAAGAGTTGCTGTAGAGACCATATGGCCATATGGCTGGTGAAGTTGGCACTTTACAGAAAAACTTGCCAACCCCTGGCCTTGGAGATGGCATAAAGTGGGGGTCACCCTCCAAATCACCAGAAAGTATTCAACATATTTGGATGGCATTTGACTCGGGATCAGAAAAGATAGTTTTACCTTTTCATGAGAGATTATTTTTCACCATCCTTCCAGTAAACTGGAAGGATAAGCTTTTTGAGGAATAGACCATATCTTATTATATCTTATATCCTCTGTTAAGCCTTACAAAGAAAAGGTGATCAATAGCTATTTGGAAATGCTATGAAATTGGGTTGTGATGATCATTGTTCAACTGTAAATGTAATAAAATTCATTGAGTAATAAAAATATATGTATATTAAAAATGGGTATTTGATGAATGAATGATCAAATGAATGATCAAATGGATAAAGGGAGACATGAGATAGCTAGATAGCTAAATAGACAGATACATACATATTCCTTGGGAACAAACTACTTACCTTTTTATTATGGCTGCATATGAAATATCAGAATTATTATAGCCTTGAAGTAATGATCGAACGAGCCAGCTAATTACTAGGAAACACGTAGGACAATAGCAAGAACAGTGAAGTGGAACATAAGCAGCTCTCTTAATTGAAAGTCGTCTAACCATTCGCTTTGAAAATGTGCTGACTCATGAGCATGTCCCACAAGATGTGCCAAGTCAGTAGGTAGCTCGTTGGCTCCCATTTACACCAGTTGAGTCGTGTACATATCAATAATCGGCAATATCTGCTAATGGTGCTTGTACTTGATACTGAAAATACGTAATCCAATTAAATTCTTGAAACATTCTGTGATCAGAATAAAGTGGGGGAAAGTAATATTTAAACACCTTCCCTGAGACAGGTGCTGACTTGGGCATTTCACCTACATCTAGAAACCCAGATTCTCTGAAGCAAGGTTTTCTTTCACATGCTTTGTAAATTATATCTACTTGGAACCACTGAGTGCGACCATAGCCCAGCAGACCTGCTCATTTTTTGCTGCCTTCAGAAGCAGTATTGAGTGCCTTGGTCAAATCAATTGTGTGGCCATTTCCATTTACACATCATTGAGCTGTCTGTACTGATTGCTCCTGCCAGGCCACAGTTCTGCTCTTTCAGTCATGTAAATTCACGTAGTCTCAAACCCTTCAAGGGAAATGCTAAAACCTCAAAACACCAAGCTCTGAAGAACTAGCCTAGCATTTTTTATTCATAAGAAATTCATGTTAAGATGAGGAGGAGCCTCATCACCATGCGATGGTGCCGTGCAGTAGCACCGGATAGGTGAGAACGTTCCAGAAGGCGTATTTCTTAATAACAAAGAAAAAGAATATCGCCAATTGTTTTCCGAACCAAGGACGCATTCACCAAGACCGGTAAACACCTTTGGTAGCAGATGGCTCTTTAGATCTCCAGTTCAATGATCTTTTTTTTTTTTTTTTTTTTTTAAGAGAGAAAACAAGCGGTGATTTTAATCATCTTTGATTATTGGATGTCGGCATATTGGACTAAAGTTTTCTGCTGCATTGATTTGAATCACATAAACATAAGCAAGGGAAAAGCAAAGTACCATGCTGAATGGGAACAAAACCCCCTTTGCAGGTTACTTGCAGTGGTGGCGGTGATCCAGAACTGGCACTGCTGGTAAAGGAGGGATGGGAATGTAAAGACAGCTCGTCGCTGGAAGACATGATTTTGCTTTCACTGTTTCTTTCCCTTCCTTCCTTCCTTCCTTCCTTCCTTCCTTCCTTCCTTCCTTCCTTTCTTTCTTTCTTTCTTTCTTTCTTTCTTTCAATTAGTAGGAGAAGCAGGTTTACACCTCCTGGCAAAATAACCTGTAAAACAAATATATGGTTTAACAAATAGACTTTAGTATGGGCCAGGTAAATTTTATTGAAAATCACAGTAGTGACTAGAGGCCCATTTACTGTTGCTGTCTTTTTAGCGTGTGGTGGAGACTATGCTAAAAATAACACAAAAGACTGTGACTGCATTCTTGGGGGAAGGGGCAAAAGGAGAGAAAGCGTGTTTCTCAGTGAAAACATTCAAAAAGTGGCCTCACCAGATGCCTTATTAATGTTATAGCAGCGTGTGTGTAGCAACATACAGAACAAGCCCTAAATGAACTTGAATCACAGGTTTAGGAAGACTTTGGGGCCTTTCTGTTGGTTTTAGTGTTTTTCTGGTCCATTTTCATCCTCTAGGCACTGGGTACCAACCTATGCCAGACCTAATATTTTGCTTAACTTTTTTTCTTAACTCTCATCACTGTTTGCCTGTTCGGTGTGTTGTTGGCATCGTGAACTGTGTACGTTACATTTGAGCTGGAATTCGTCATTCTATCCTCAGAAGTGCTACCCCTGTCTCTTGTGCTGTCACTCTGTCAAACTTAAAGTTCCCTGTTCTGTGTAGTGTGGTGGAGAATGGACCTGATGAGAATGGTAAGAGCTGTGTTTCAGTTTGCTCTGTTCCTTTACACTCCTGAACCCTAAGTCCTCATTTGTGAAACTGGAAAATTGACATTTGACCTATTTGCTTTTTGTAGTTAAAAGTGAAAGGCGCTAACATTATTATTGTGCAAAGTGGTAAAAATAACCAAATAGTGTACTTTGGCTGTGGAGTAATCTCTTGCTTCCCAAGTAATTAATGAAAACTTTATTTTAAAGGTAAACTTCTAGGAGTTCCTGCTGTGGCTCAGCAGTAACGAACCTTACTGGTTACTAGTAACAAACATGGGTTCATAATGGGTACTTGTAATGAGGACAGGAGTTTTTCCCTGGCCCTGTTCAATGGGTTAAGGATCTGGTGTTGCCGTGAGCTGTGGGGTGGGTTGCAGACGCTGCTCAAATCTGGTGTGGCTGTGGCTGTGGTGTAGGGTGACAGCTGTGGCTCGGATTCAACCCCTAGCCTGGGAACTTCCATATGCTATGGGCGTGGCTCTAAATTTTTTTTTTTATTAGAAAAATAAAGGTAAACTTATAGCAAGCCATGTTTCAAAGTTTTTATTCCTTTCTCATATCTAGTATTTTAAATAATGACTTTTCTGCTCTCAATACTAGTTATTACAGTTAGAATAACCGGATGACACTTCACAATTCACAAATTTCACTCCAAATGTGAAAGCTCCCATTTTCAAACTGCTTTACAGCTATAACGGAAATATTTTCACATCACGTTTTTAAAAAAGTTTATTTTAGTAACCAAAACTCTTAATGGTTCTAATTTTATTAATGTCAAAAAAGACTATTTATTAAAAGCAGATCTAGAAGGGAGGGCGAGTCCATGATCTCGTTCAGATAGCATCGTATTGAGGCAGGTGGTGTGGAGGAAAAAGGCTAGCTAGAGCAGGTCTGAATTCTATCTCCTGTACTTTCCAAGTGGTACTTTGTACACAGATTAGATGCTCAATAAACTGTTATTATAAAACTGTCCACCCCCGCACATCCACCTGGGCATTAATTCTCTTCGATTCCCCTTGACAATGGGAAGATCATGATGGATTCCTCTGATACCATCCAGATGTGCAGGTTCATTGCTGGCTGTCATGGAGGTTCAAGGAAAATGTGCCTTTGCGGCTGCCTTTGCACACATGCCCCCCAAGTGAAAACTGTGGCGATGGCTATTCCAGATTCAATCTTGTTGCGTCTATCTATAACAGTCTTTTTCAGTGAGGTGTGGGATGACATTGAGGCCTTTCCCCCCAGACATGAGTGAAACAAAAATTAGGAAGGAACCAAAATTAAGAAGAAACTAAAATTAGGAAAGTAAGTAACCCAGTGTGTTTGATTTGGCAGGGAGTCGGAGTAATTACTTTGGACCATTTCCATGCAAAATGTTAACATCGGATGGAAAGTATTTCTTTTAATCACAAGATGTGAAGGTACCACTTTGACAACAACTTTTACTCTGGAAGAACCATCCCTAAATAATTAAATGAGTTACTAATTGAAAAGTAGACCTGGGCATTTTCACTAAATGTCTATGAACCTTTTCCCTTTGAGGCACTTTGAGTTGATGGGATATTGAGGTGTTGGTGATTTTCTTGGGAACAGAAGTAATTCTGTAACTTGTCAGTGTGTTGACATGGCATGCCCTTTCAGATTTCCAGCATGAAGGCAAAGAGTGTTTTATTGAGCCTGACCGAACGTGGGTGAAAACATTCATTATACATTTATTTTATTTCTTTAGAAGTAGTTATTTCCATGATAGCCATTTCCTGATTTACACTTTGGGAAAGTATGAGCTTTTCCACTCATCCAGGAGAACATGATAGACACCACCTCACATTATTTGCCAGCCAGGTACAAAGATATTTTTCCATAACAACTATCTGTGAATGAATCCATAGGCTGCTCCAAAGACTCATTTCCAAATCCAGTAAAAATTAGGTTCAAGCGCAAACTCCGCCACCTAAAGGATGAGTAGAAGTAGCAGTGTGCTGGCAAACCAGCTTCATGCAGGGGCTAGTCCTGATTTTAGGGTTTACCAATTTTTGTGCCTCTACTAGTGTGTCCACTTCAGCATACCAACATTTTAAGAAGCGATTACAGGATTCCTAAATATTTAACAATTGGCTCCCCCCAAAGCTGGTCCAACTGGCTTTAGCATATCACAGCCTGTGAAACTGACAGGTGCCTGTCACTTGAGGTTACCTCTAAGAGCATGTGGATTTTCCCCATGTGCTCCTCTCCTGCATGGATTAACTCAGTCTTTCTTTTCCTGTAGCCAGTCCCTTACACCTGTGAAGTTTCCAACACACCAGACCTCTAATGAAAACATGGATTTATACACATAAAAGATTCTCTCTCTATCCAAGCAGTTAAAATGTAAGATACTCTAGCACATATTTCCTCGCCAATTAGCCAAGATGTGCTGCTTACAGGAGCCAATGCAAACGCACTCCTAGTTCTTAGCTTGCCTTGGAGTTTTGCTGACACCACCCTAATAGCCAGGTACTGCCAGCCTGTCGTGGCTGGTGAACTGATTTGATGCCTTTATGGATGTAATACAGTAAAGCGCTTTGAGGCTTGCAAATGGCACTGTTTAAATCAATACGCAATGATTTATTACATATTGTGGAGTGCTTATAAATATATTATGAAGCACTAGAGCACGAGAGCATCATAGGTTAGTGGGAGGCATGTGTGGGAGCCGTCCATGCGGTATTCTTCATTCTGCTAGCCAGATGTTGTGTGACCCTGGATGATTCATTTACCTTTTGTCATACTGCCTTTTGTATTTGAGAATGAGGTCACCAGTGATAAGATGGCAGGTGGTTTGAAGACATGGGGTGGCTTATGCCTTTCCAGCTAAAAAATTATTAGATTTTTGGTATCTCCCGCAGAACCAGGCATCACAGTGGATATCAACTAGGTATCCTGGCTGAAAAGTGAGAGATTCCAAGGACACACATGCATAGTAAAATTAAAAAGTAGATATAGGATGCTGACCACCAAGTTCAAAATTCCATGACCTCTCTAGCTGGGAGAGAGTTGTGACTAGGACCCAGGAGGAGGTTAGAGGTGAAAATCCAATCCCATTTTCCCATTTGTAACATTTTCTCTGTTTGAGTGGTGGGTACTGAGGTTTTTGTTGTATACTTTTTAAACTTTTTTTTTTAATGCCCGCACCTGTGGTATATGGAAATTCCTGGGCCGGGGATTGAATCTGAACTGCAGCTGCAACCTACACCACAGCTGTGACAGCCCTGGATTCTTTAACCCACGTCCAGCCCAAGTCACTGCAGTCAGATGCGTAGCCCACGGAACCACAACAGGAACTCCTACTTTTTAAACTTTTGCTGCATAAAAATTTACAGCAAAAAATCTTTAAGTAAAATAAAATGTCGAAAGTTTCTGTCAGTCATGATATCTGTGAGTCTAGCTTTTATAATAGTGTCATATTTACCAAGGAATGAATGGGAGTTTTTGCTTGTGTTTTTGTTTTACACAACCATGCAGTTTGGGGAGCTCTGAGTGTCCTCCATCAACTGAGTTTTATGCAAAGATCATAACAAGAATAACCCGCCAGAGTTTATTTAATCCCCGTCAAAGTCAGCAGCTCATTAACACATTCTAAAACATTTTTGAAATGCAGGAAATGGAGCCTATTGAATAACATTTCAATTGATTAAGGGAGAAAAAAATGGAGCTATATTGGGGACTTTGTCTAAAATTCAGCCCAGGTGTGCCCCTCTGTGGGCTGGTCGTATAACAATACATTGCAATTATTCATAACAATAATCAGCAAGGCACTATTGACAAAACCTGCGCTCGAATGGAGCATTAATTTATCTTTTTAGAGTTCGCTCAGCTGAAGATGAAAACAATGAAGAAAATACTCTACGAAGACGAGGCTAAGAGAGAGCTGAATTGGGATACTCTTTATGCCTAAAAAAATTAAATGTACCCCCTTTGGCAGAGTATTTCTCATTCCCAGAGGCACGACGGCCATGTGGTTTAGGTTCTTGGATGAAATTACTGAGTACAACATACTTATAAACTGTAAAGAGATCACTCTCAATTCTTTGCACCCAGTAATTTCTTCCTTGGCTATGAGAAAGGCAGTATTCTGTGTTAAAATCAGATGATGGTCACAGCAGCATGATGTATCAATGATCTGGACTCCGGATTCAGAGGGTAAAATGGGAAATAACCCACGTCCCACCCGGGCTCATTGGGATTTGTACCACAAGAAGATCGTCAGGTCAAGCACCTGACCTTCTGTCCCTGGAGGGAGGGGCCAAGTTGTCAATGAACAGGAGAGACCTAAGTATGTATTTCTCTGCTCTGTTAGCACCTTCACTCAGCCTGGGCCTTAAAAGAGGGACGTTGTTGCCATTTTATTCCAGAACACGTTATTTGTCATGCGTTGCTCCTTGATTATAACAATGCCGTTTTCTTACATTGTACATGTGCCTATAAGAAGATTTTAACTCCCCTTTTAGTATCCTTATTTTTTGCAAAATATTGCAAGATAACCAACTCGCAGGACAACACATGAGACTATTTAAAGGAAAGAAAGTAGAGGAAAAGGCACTTTCCTAGAGAATGTCAAACCATGGGATAATGGGATATGTTTCCAGGCAGACGTGATCCCAAACACACATCACCCCTTCTGAAAACACACCTGTCCCAACTCTAAGGACCAACCTTGTTCCCCGCATCTGCCATACTCACAAAGGGTCTCAAATGTATGGTGGATGTGGTTGTGAAAATCAGTTTTCACACCATGTATTGGACGAGTAGAGGACCACTTGAAAGTTCCGCGGAGCGTTCTCTGGATGATTGGTTTCCAAATATAACCTTTCAGGTCAGGAGGATATGCTTTCCTTAGTTCTCTCTAGTGGCATTAGAACTAAGGTGATTCTCAGTCCCTTAGGTCTCTGCAATTCTACTCTGCCTCACGCACACACCGCTACCCCACCCCTTGGCTACACATTAAAAAAAAAAATGCTCCAAAGCTCTCTATTCTGGTCACCGTGTCTCCTTTGTAAAGTAGTGGAACCAATCAGCTATCAAGCCAGCTGCTTAGATATATGCCAGCATGGCTCATTAGAGTGTAGTCATAAACTCATTCATAGAAAGATTCTGAAGGATGTTTTTATTGCTTTATTGTGCATATAAATCTCTTTGTTCACACACAGAGAACACTGAACAAAAAGATGAACTGCTGGTTCCATTTCTTGTCTGCTCACTGAGCAGGCACATGATGGTCTATCTTCGGTTACTCTTGGGTAAACAATATTAGTGACCGCGAGCACCATTCACTCCACACCATTGTCCTGCTTAATACAGAGCATGCAATATCAATAAACGTACTGATAAGGGTGGAGCATGGCTTGCACACCTAAGGATAATTATGGCTCCAGGCAAATGACAGGATGAGTTTTCAATTGCTTTTTTAGAGCCATTTCTCCTGTGCATGCCCCAGACTTTTGTTTTCCAAAGAGAGTAAGGGTCAAATTTCCAAAGTCAAGGAGTAAAAATTCATTTCATGACTAACTCTGTGGTTGGGTAAACCCAGAAAGAAACAGAATTAGGGTCCAAACAATCCCTCCTGTCTACCTCTGCCCATGAACAGATCGGAGCCTTTGTTTTGCTTTAAAGGCTTCTTTGGGGAGATTGACTTTCATGTGGGGTTTCACACAGACTAGAGGTGCTTAACATTGGTGGCGGAGGCCAGAGTCTCTGTTCTGTGCCTACAGTAATTATCTTCATTTGCAAGAAAGAGCAGTCCTTGCAGCTGCGCTGGGGAGCTCAGGCATCCTTGAATAAGCACGTCTGCACTCAGACACAGAGAAATGTGAGAGACACTATCATATAGACAGCTTGCTGAGGTCTGGCCAAGTAGCCCACCAGCAGGTTCGTGGCATTCCCAAGAGGATGCAGCCTGGCTTTCTCATACTCAGAGCTGATTAAAGCAAGGGGTGATGGGAAGGCCATGTTGAGTCTCTGGTTTGGGGAGGGGGATAAGAAAAGGGCTGACAGCTGCTGCACAACTGGAGACAAACATGGCTAGAGATAGCAGCCTCTTGTTGCAGGGAAAAAACAGCACCAAGATAGGCTCAAGGCTATTTGCCTTAAATGAATGCTCCCTCATTTGGCTGGGTCTTTCATCTTTCCATCTCACTGTGAACTAAATATGCATCGATAGGCACTAAATATGACACATATAGCATAACTGATACTAGGTCTTCAGGTAGAGGGATCTCCAAAATGGGAACGAGCATTTTATCTGGTCCTCTGGCCTCAGGACACTGACCTACTGATTCATCCCTTTCACAGACGTACCAGAGAGTCAGCATTTTAAATAACCTACTCAGTAAGTGTGCTGGGCGGATGAGATTGTTCCTGTTTATTAGGCACGCATGAGGAAAGCCTTTGCAGGAGATTATTCAATATCTGGAAAGTCCCCTCAGCAGCTGGAATCGGTTCCTGTGGCACTTTATGGAAACGGTGTTCAGAGCTAAATGCCTGATGGGATGTTGGATATTGTAAGCCAAGGAGGGCAACCTGGGTTCAAAAAAGCACTTTTTTCACTAAGGAAGAAGTTTAAGGTGTCAGCTGCACACTCTTCCTAAACCCATTTCAGGAGTTTTGTTTTGTTTTGTTTTTAAATTTTTTTATTCTTTCAATACTCTATGACACTGTCTTGTAGCCAGATATATCTTAGGTACAAAGAGCCTAAAGCCTTTGACCAAAATTTTATTGTTAATCCTCATAGTATCTTTTGGCAGAAGGAGCTGGAAACCATCATTTTGTGACAACACATTTTACAGTGTTTTTTGGGTTGTTTTTAAGCTGCTTCCTAATTTACACACATAAGAAAATCTACTGCAGTATGGATTATATTAAATTGAATTAAATGTCAGTATGATTTGGATATCTCTAATAAATGATGAGTTTTAAAAAACAGAAATGAAAATACAAATACAGTTGTTCAAGGTGGCAAACCCAGGGCAATTCCAATCTCCCCTTGAAATGAGAAAAAGTAAACATATTTGTATGTGAAACTGTAACAATACTGGGAAAAGACAAAGGATATCATTATTGGATCAAAAATTCTTAGAAATTTCTAGAAGATAGGATTAGAACAGAGGGAAAAAATGTAGCTGAAATTGCTGCCCAGAGTCTCTCAGCCATGTTCCAAACTTCAAGTCAGCAGTCCCAAAGAGTAGGAGTGGCCTTGGGACCAAAAAAAAAAAAAAAAAAAAGAAGTACATTCAGATGAATTGGGGATCTCCTTTCTCCTCTGTAAATGGTATCGTTTTTCCTTATGATAATGCCGAAAATGTATTCTCATAGAGAAACATAAGCTGTTACAGCTTATCTACAGAAACAAAGAGAAAATTTTCTAAGTGTTTAAAGGAAAGAAAAAAGCCCTGGTTACTCTTAAAAGAACAGGATTCAGAATGCCCTCAAACTTCTCATCAGCAATACCAGTGATCAGAAAACAAGGAACAGTTGTCCTCAAACAAACAAACAAAAACTGAGGGAAAACAATTTTGAGCCAGGAATTGTATACCCAGCCAAACTATCATTTATTCATTCAACAGTTTTGTGAATACCTACTGTGTGTTAGACATTCTGTTGTTCACAGGAGATACAACAGTGAGCAAAAACAGAATTAGTCCATGCCCTGCTGGAAATTGAGATAAAGAATCAAATAAATGCATAATTACAAACAGGTCTAAGTTCCACTATCTAGTACTGCCCACAGTGACTTCCAGGTAAAATATTATTTTATTAAAAACTGAGAAGTCTTACAGTAAAATGCCTGGATAGATAACTTTGTTTAACCTCATGTCTCCCCCTCTTCTCTCCTCCCAACATTCTTCTTCCCATTCTTATTCTTAGTAATTCGGTGGAACTCAATGTCCCCACAGCACACTCTGGGAAGTGCTCAATTCCAGAGAAAAAGCTATCCTCCTTGGCACTACCTACAAAGCTTTTCCACCGTGTGACCTCAGCTTATTTCCCCCCTTTTTCTCTCCCCTCAAACCCTACCCTTAGCCTTTCTCCATTACTTGCCAGGCCTTGAAGATGCCAATCACTTTGGCAATTCCTCGTCTTCTTTGGTGCTGTCTTCTGTCTGAATGCCTTTCAACACCCACTCACTAGCCTCAATTGAGTTTTTGCTCTAGGCTCATCTTAGTTGTAGGGGTGAGGGTGAGGTATGAAGAAGAAAATATGGCCCTTTCTTCAAGATCTTATTGCCTCCTGCTTCCTTTCTCCCTGGTTTCCAAACCCCAGTTCAGGAGTTGCCTCTTGAATAAAGCCTTCTTTCATTGCTTCCTTCCTCTTCAGCCCCAGTGCCAGTGGCCCTTCTCCTGACACAACATAACTCTGCTCCTATAGCATTTATTATGTCATATTTATTTACGTGGTACAGGTATCACTTTTGCTGGATGCTCAATATTTCTTAAATTAATATCCTGAATGGGAACAAAGATTTTCCTCTAAATAATCTCTCTTCTTTTCCCCAGCCTTCTCCCCCAGCTTCCATGGAACCTGGTCTCCATGTCATCGGAAGCTGTTTCCCCCTCTATCTGTTTGAAAGAACATTTTTCTTAGCTCATTATCTGTTTTCTCTTGGCTGTGTGCATACTGTCAGCATCAATTATTCACTAGGTTTAGAGAGACTAAACTTCATATATAAAACTCCCTGTCTTTATTGAAACAGAGTCACAGAATTCATGAGAGCTCTGGGATTTTCTGAATTTTGTTTTTCTCCTAAGTAAGCCACGGTTGACTGATTTTGTAAATTCATTCTGATTCTTTCTAGCTTTCAAGCACTCACTCACCTGGGCTTGTCGGGGGCTTCTGCTTACTCAGGTCATACCCTCTCTTGCATTTACACAAAGTTGGAAATTTAATACATTATTTTTAAGGGGAGGATAATGAGGATTTAAGGTGAAAGTTGTAGAAAAATTGTAAACCCTATAAACGACCACTGCCTTTCCTGTCGTAATAGGCAGACACGCCAGCTGTAAAGGAAACTGACCCGGACAGAAACATCACATAATAGGGAAACACAATTCTTTGTTTGGATCCGTTTCCTATGAGTGCATTTCACATTAGATCTGTGCATGCCAGCCCCAGGGACAAGGTGGTTGCCCCTTAGTGAACAGCAGGAAAACGGGCTGCTCTTCTGGCTGTGCAGACCCGTCATCCCCTAGAGGAGAGAGTACCATTGCAATGAGCGAATGAAAAGAAGCAAACAGAAGAAAAGACAGGTTGTTCCTCTGATGGTCTAGGGAGTTGAAAGGCTGCCTGACGGCCACGAAGAGCCACTAGCCCTGATTAAAAAGGTGAGAAGAAAACCTTAACGTGGTTTGGACAAGATGTTCTAAAGGGCCTGGCCTTTGGGGAGGCAGAGAGCCCCTGAGTACCTGCAAAGCTCTTATGGTGGGTGACCTCACCAGGTGGCTTTACCGCAGCTCTGCACTTGACACCAGCACCGAGAGGCGTTCCAAACACGATGTGGCTAAGTGTGCTCTCGTGCCGGCCTCGGCAGGAAATGGCGGTGGTTAAACTTGGCCGCTGAAACCTGTACAGCGCAGGCTTGTTGATTTTTGCTCCCCACAGCAAGTCTTTAGGGGCCAAACCATAAAGCTGACTTGTCATCTCTCTCTGATGTTTGATTTAAGCACTTACCTGCAAATGATGACCCTTTCACACACACACACACACATGCACACACGCGCACACACGCTCACACACACACGCCCCAGCCCTGAGGAGCAGACTCATGAACGCCACGCTGTGAGCTGTGTGAGGAAGTGTCTCTGGGGCCTTCCGCCCTGGATGAGTCCTGTCCCTGCTTCTCTCAAGGAGGATAATGAAGGGATGAGAAAGCCTTTGGTTTATGAGTTAACAGTTGTCTGCCCATTGGGTTTCACTCTCAGGTTTCCTAGTTAATACTCATTTGCTGCTGAGGAAGGTCGATGTCGAGAGCATCCGTTTGGTTGAAAGATCGCAGTTTCCTCTATTAGTAAAATCCTCTGCTGACACATTTCCATTTGGTGGATAGGCCAGCACGTGGAGGGATGTCTCCCCACCCCTCTGTGTGTGAAGCCTTGAGGGGTCTCTAAAGCAAGATGGGACCATGAATCCCTGGTTTAAGAGTCCATATTTCTGTTTTCCAGTTGGAACCATCTCTGGCTTCTAGACGGAGGTTTCTGAGACAGAACACCTGTTCTCATCCTGTGATTGGAGTCTCTCCTCAAATATTTCTGGTTATTTATTTTTCTTCCAGGGATTCCGTGAATCTGCTCTCTGGATGTGTGTGTGCTCATTTCTTCTATCCTTGTCTTTCCTTTGCTCACAAGAAATGAGGCCTTTTACACCTTGTCTTGTATTCTTTCTTGTGCTTTAGTCCTACTGCTATTTCATCGAAGGAGGGCTGGATAACAACGATTCCTTCCCCAGTGCAGGCTAAAATCTTTGGGGGGAAGGGTGTTTAGAGAGCCTCTCAAACAGCCTGCAGAAGAATTACCTGGAAGGCAATTGCGCAGACTCCTGGGCCCCATCCTCAAGGATTCTGATTCGCAGGTCTGGAGTGGGGCCCAAGGATTTGCATTTCTAACAGGTTCCCAGGTGGCGCTGATGCGGCTGGTCCCAGACCTCAATTGAGAGCTGCACTGGCCTCGAAACCCATCATACGGGACTTGTCAGCTTCCTTAGTTTCTAATATCTTTCTTTCTGAGAGCTTTCAACCTTGTCATGAAAAACAAGCCAGACCAGTCATCTCCTTGATGGAGGCGGAATTAACATTCTCGTCTCCCAGCTATGTATCATATCAAGGAGCACTGAGCTAATTCCCCTTCAAGTACGATTTGATAATTCAGACTCCAAATCTTTTCCCTTTTCAATTCCTTCCAGGGCTTTAAAAAATAGTTTCTGCCTATGGAAAGAGAAAAATATTACAAGTCACATTTTTTCCTTCCTCTCTCTCTCTTTCCCTCCCTCCAGCTCCCCCTCCCTCCCTTTCTCCCTTCCTTCCTACCTTCCTTCCTTTCTCTGAAAGCAAGGGGTTAAATAAATGAATTTTCCTGTTTCATTCTTCTGATTCCTCTTGTGCCTGCCCCTTTTCCATCATCCTCCTTCCTGTGTTCCTAGGCAAAGAGTAGCAATTGAGTTGGAAAACATGATGCCTGTGTATTTAACATTTTCTCAAATGTGATAATTGGTGATTTTCCTGAGGCTTGCCACAGAGGCTATTTCAGTACGCAGTTTGTTTTTATATCCCAAAGATTCACCAAGAGGCATAAAAGATTAGAAACAGAACTCTTTTAGTCTACATTCATGCTTTTTCATAGTAAAACGGGCAGCGTTTTTCAGGAGAGTGAGCAGGAAGGTGGGGGTGATTAATACTGGAAGAGCAAAGGAAAGGAAAAGTGAGTTTTAGAGATAGTATATTCTCCCCAGAAGTCACACAACATGTACAAATAACGAGAGTTCTGGAAGAAAGACAGACCTGGCTAAATATTGTGTCAGGGAAGTCTGTGATCTCAAGCTATTAAATATGGCCCAGCTCTTTCTGACTGTCATAATTCAGAACTACAGTGACACTGTGCTAGCAATAAGTGGTAATCTTGCTTTTGCCCAAAAGACTACGAAGAAGACAAAAGCTAGGAAAGATCAGAGAGCATACTGAGTTGAGATAAGAAGGTTATCTCATTTTTCTATGAAAGCTTCATGAAATGCTCAGCTTGACCTCTGCTGTGGGATAATGAATTTCAGCGAAGGGGGGGGGGGGGTGGGGGAGGAGTGAAAGGCATGGGTGGGGTGGTTTGAGTGGAAGAGAATGGGGGGCCCATGGCCAACATATCCTGCCTTGCTATAGCCCAGCTGAAAGGACTGGGCAGAGTCACATGAAACCTGATTGGAAATCTCTGCTTAATATATTAAAGAAACAACTTGCAGAAACCTCTCTCTCCCTCCCTTCCTTCCTCCCCCAAACAGTAATGAGTCCGAATTGCTAATAAAACATAAAAACTCAAAGATGTTGTGCATGGGCCATTTTTTTTTTTTTCTGAGCTGGTTATTTTTTATGTTAGTTTTCCCACAGCTGTGAGCATGCTATAACTATCAACTTACCAAATGCTCCAGTTTAAATGAAATTTGAAAGAATGTATTTAGGGACTTTTCAAAGAAGGTGGGAGAAAGAAACAGAGAAGTTTGAGGAATTCGGGAAGGATGAGGGGGAAGAATGGCTTGGACCAATAAGTGTCAGCAAATGGTTGTTGAAGGAACAGGTAGATATATTCCTCTCCTTGCAAAGCCACCATTCCCAGATTGTGCTCAGCCTGAATGGAAAGCAGGGCAGGGGTACCCAGTAGAATCTCATGCACGTTACTATGGACACGACCTAGCTTCTGAGGTTAGACTTAAGTAGAGTTAAGAGACGAGTCTTCAGTCTCAACAAAGAATGTTTCTTACACCTTTAGACACATACGTGATCCCACGTAAAGGGCATCCCACCCGTGATGGATCAAATGGTCCAAACCACCTACAGAAACGGACTTTGCGCTCTTTTTTCACTTCCGCCTCTCAAAAAATGGTAAACAGTCTCATTTGGAAATGTGCGAACGTTGGAACCAGGGGCAGTTGCCAAACGTTTAGGTGATAAACAAGAACCGCATGTGGCGAAGCTGAAGCGTGCATGTTATACCCGGGGTGAGCCGTTGAGCTCCATTACTCTGTGGCTTGGTAGCATCATTCAAGCTGCAAAACACCTTAGGGATATTTCATGTTCTGTGCCCACCCTTATAAATGTATATGACTCAATATCCCCAATGAGTAATATGGCTGGCGGCCATACCGCCTTCAGCTAAGCTCTTATAAGAAACAGGGCTGGGCTAGGTCGGTGTTCTTATGGGAGACCTCCTAAGAAACCCTGGAGGTGTCAGCGATGATTCAGTGGGTAGTTCCCTGCCTTGAGTCAGTCCCAAATCACTTTCTTTTCCTGCTGTTAACGGGTTTTTACATATGCAGGTGCAGCTTTTTTGAGAATCAGTCCAAGGCCTCTTTTTCATTTTTTTTTTTTTTAAGATTTTTAAAAATTTAAAATAAAAGTCAGAGCACGGGGTGGCCCAAAGAAAGGGAAGGGATGGGAGCAGCAAAAGCTGGAAATAAGTGATCCTCTGAAGCCAAACCCATGTCAAGAAACTCGCAAGGACGCCCCTAATTATTTGATGATTTCTGGGACCTGGTTGTTACAAATTATGCTTGGAGCCAGTGGGTCATCAGCCACAAGATTTGAGGATCTGCTCTTCGAGGGAGAGAGTGAGACAAGGACTGATCCTCTTAGGATCTGGTAGAAAGTTCTGATTTTCCCCTGAAAGATCCACCCTAAACAAACACAGATGATTTGCACAGCCCCATCTAAAAGTTCTTAGATGTATGCTGTCACTGGGTGGACCAGATCAGTCCCAGAGTGACCACTGCAATGCCAGCCAGAGCCGTCAAGGATACTATTGCTTAGTTTATGTTCCTGTTAGCACTTACCTTGCCTTTCTAGTTGCTTGAAACTACTATCAAGCTTTGTTGAAGTCAGTTAAAATGCTACCATGACCTTCTCTAGAAACTGCTCTTTTGAGGGTGTTTAAATTCTTTTTTATCTTTTTAAAATTATTCTTGTTAAAGTATCATTGATTTACAATGTTTCATCAAGTTCCGTTGTACAACAAAGTGACCCAATCACACACATTTCCCTGTGCTGTACAGTAGGATCCCATTGCCCATCCATTCCGAATACAGCAGTTTGTATCCCCAAACCCCCATCCAGCCCACTCTCTCCCCTCCCCCCCACCGCGGAACTCCAAGTCTGCTCTTCTTGGCCATGATCTGTTTCTGTTTTTTGTTTGTTATTTTTAGATAGGATCATCTGTTTCGTGTTTTAGATTCCACAAATAAGTGTTATTATACGGTATTTGCCTTTCTCTTTCTGGCTTCGCATAGTATGAGAGTTTCTAGTTCCATCTATTTTGCTGCAAATGGTATTAGTTTGTCTTTTTATGACTGAGTAATATTCCATTGTGTATACGTACCATATCATCTTAATCTATTCATTTGTCAATGGACATTTAGGTTGTTTCCATGTCTTGGCTATTGTGAATAGTGCTGCTGAGAACATAGGGGTACATGTACCTTTTTTCAGTGAGAGTTTTGTCCAGATATATGCCCGGCAGAGGAATTGCTGGATCATGTGATAGCTCTATATTTGGTTTCCTGAGGTACCTCCATACTGTTTTCCATAGTGGTTGTATAAATTCTTAAACATATAGAATGTTTTGGGGTTTGAGGAGTCAAAAGCACTTGCTAATATGTAAAAGGAACTGTGGATATATTTCCTTTCTTCAATGAAATACGCTTAGACTACTTCTATCCATATTAAACCAAGGATATGAATAAATCTGCCTAAATATTTTCTTTGGGATAGGAATCATTTTCTAAGTAAATCCTATTGGATGATGTTTAAAAAAAAAAGAGAAAGAAAAGAAAAAAAGATTAAACAGTTAGAAAAAAAACCTTCTCAGTGTTACATAAGAGAAGAATTTGTTCTGTTTATTTGTAAGTTTGCAAAATATTTCTAAGTTTGCAAATAAAATAAACATTTTTCTATACAGTTGTTTTTGAAGTCACATCCAGCCCATCTCCCCAAGATGACAAAGCCCAGGAAACAAAAACAAATATCTGTTCAATGGAGTTTAAATTAATCCACATTTGTACTTTTATTTGAGGGATGTGTTAGACTTTTTAAAAACTGCAACTGGTAAATACTCAGTTCTTATCAATAGTTGTTTTTTTTTTTCTAAACTTTTGCTTTGCCTTTTAAAAGAAGTTACAGTGAATAAGATAATTAAAGGTTTAAAAACTGCATGTCTGCCTTTTGGTCACATTAAGTTAATCATATGTCTTCTTGCATAATTTCCCCAGCCTGGAACATTGCATAGTCATATACAAAAATCAAAACTTTTTCATAAAATGTTCTACAGTCAGGTTATATCCTGTTTGAATCTCTATTAAGCTCTACTTATTTCAGAATTCATTGTGAGGATATATAAAGAAAATTCCTGATGTTTTCCTTCCTATGTCTAAAGCATGATCTCACTTTATACTGTTCGGTTTTTATTAAATTTCTTTACTAACTTAATGCTAAAAGATATGTAAGAAAACTAATAAAAAGCAAATCACATCTTTTCATTTGCAGGAAAAAAAAAATCAGTGTTCTGCATTCCAATATGAGAGATCACGTCATACATTCCTTTTCATTGTCTGAGTTTTGAAAACATCTCTGGATATGTCAAACTTTCTTTTTTAGTAGTCATGTTTATCATATATTGGTAACTATACAAAATTCTATTGTAATTATGCAAATATGAATGTAGAATTATAGAAGTATAATACAATTGCTATAGTCAGGAATATTTGTATGTTTTCCCCTAAAGTGGCTACAGAAGAAAAAAAATTATTTCTTATAACCTTTGACATCCTAAGAAAAGGAGGACAAAACACAAAAATTAAAACAAGAGAAAGTTTACAAAGATTTAGGATTGCCTGTAAACAAGAGTTTGGGTGAAAACAGACTTTATTCCAATTAAAGTCATGGAAAGAAGGAAATAACCTGATCTTTTTATATTATTTTT
Source organism: Phacochoerus africanus (assembly GCF_016906955.1). Lineage (NCBI taxonomy): Eukaryota > Metazoa > Chordata > Mammalia > Artiodactyla > Suidae > Phacochoerus > Phacochoerus africanus. Next base: position 43,971,070 of record NC_062559.1, on the reverse strand, counting down.
ATGGTATGATTTCAGTCTATATCAGAGCCTCATTCTGTTGTTGTGCCTCAAGCACTCCAGTGGGTGAGAGTGTGAAGTTTCTTTTCAAATTCACTGCAGTACTTACATCCAGGGACTCCCGTTATCTCCATCTTACAGGGATCAGGGCCTCCTGTCTTTCTGACCTCAGCTGCCTTGGTCATACCCTCCATCTTGCCCTGCTCTGATGTCCCATTTGGTGGTACCCTCAGGATGCTGCACAAGCAGTGCACCAGTACTGCCCACCAGTGATCCTTAGGCCAGCAAGAATACGTCTGAGGAGTGCCCATCAGGGCTCAGTGGCTTAAGATCCCAACTAGCATCCATGAGGATGCAGGCTGGATCGCTGGCCTCACTCAGAGGGTTAAGGATCTACCATGGCCACAAGCTGCAGTGTAGGTCACAGATGCAGTTCGGATCTGGTGAGGCTGTGGCTGTGGTGTATGTAGACTGGCAACTGCTGTTCTGATTTGATTCCTAGCCTGGGAACTTCCATATGCTACAGGTGTGGCAAGAAGGAGAAGGAGGAGAAGAAGAAAATATATATCATTTATTTTAAAAAAAATGACAAAAAGCACCTCTGACTTGAGGCACCAGGAACATTTTATTGAAGTAGAAAGCACTTGTTTTGAGCCTTAAAGAAAGGATAAAACCATGAGGCCCTGGAAGATGTTTCTAGCAGAGGAAACACCATGAGCAAAGTTGGAGGTGTAAGAAAGATTGGGATATATTATATTGAGAGAAAGCAACATGTCCGATTTGGCTCTAACCAAACCTTATAAACTATATGTTGGTGAATTGTGGCAGATGATTCTAAAAATATAGGATGCAACCAAATAACTGCAGAACACTTTGCTCCTGTTAGCAATTGAGAGCTTATTTTTTGAGCAAGGGAATAAAATTACATAAGCCGCATTATGGTGGTATCCTGGTGAAGAAGAGAAATTAGTGAAAAAGATGATGAAGTCTGTAACTGAGTCAACAGTATCGCACCAGTGTGAGTTTCTTAGTTTTGATCAATGTGCCAGGGTTCAATAAAATGTGAACATTAGGGAAAACCATGAGGGACATCTGGGAAGGCTCTGGATTATCTTTGCAACTCTTCTGAAGATTATTTCAAAATAAAAAGAAACAAGAACAAAACACCACTAGGGACTTAATCTCCAACACAGGACCCTCGCATCAGGGGCGTCAGGGGAGGGTTTGGTTGTGGCTACAAGCCAAGCTCCTAGAACAGAAGTAAAGCATTTGTTGTTTTGCCCTAAGCTCTGGAAGTCTGTTTCCTGTGTCAAGAATCTTTGTTTCTGTAATTTCACCTGCTCCTGGGGCCTGCTTCTTCCTGTGCCTGCATAAGGATGTACCTCTCCGCTGGAAGCCGAGGGCAGCTCTGGGGACCCAAGCACCAGCCCCTGTGTGGAGTCCCAGCTCCTGGGGGGCTTCTTTTCTTGTTTTCTTTGACCAGTTGTCCCTCTTGATGTCATTCTGAATATTCTCTGCTGCATACGAAAAGATGCATGTTGATGCATTAACTGTAAAATGTTTTTAAGACCAGTTGGCACCTCATTTGAAAAGTGCCTGTTTGAGTTCACTACCTTTTCATAGATGCTGTCAGCGGACCTCCACCTGAGCTGGGAATCCTAGGGGCTATTAGGTTTCTGTCCTTGGAAATATTTTCTGTAGTCATTAATGCGGATTAAGAGAGGCTGACAGTTCACCCAGCATAATATAAACAGATTTCATCCACAAAAACCTGTATCCAGAGGGGAGCATGAGGAAATATGTAGCTGATATGAAGTAACTGTTCAAAGTTTGTTTTTAATTCCTCCTATCTCCCATGTGCCATCTAAAAAGCCCGAGAGGACAGATCTATACAAGCCCAAACAACAGAAGTTCGCTAATATAGAAATAGGCAGGCATGTGCATATTTACACCATGTGCCTGTGTGATTTCCACCAGTCTGTAGCAGCCTGCTTTGCTGATGAAGTTATAATTACATTTCCTACCACAGCCTCTTATCCAAAAGCGTGTACTAGATTGCTTGAGTTATTTAATGACATTTATTTCGAAATGAATTCAGACACTTCCTATGTAGAAATATGTTTCCTGCTTTTCATGGTCTTTTTCCAAAAAATGGAGGCTCTCTTACAATTAGCTTTAGCATAAGCATGGTTTGGGTATCCTGGGCCAGTCTTAGATGTTGCTAGCTTCAACTAGAAGACAGCAATCTTTTTTTTTTTTAATGTAATGTTTTTTTTTTTCCATTCTAGCTGGTTTACAGTGTTCTGTCAATTTTCTACTGTACAGCAAGGTGACCCAGTCACACATACATGTATACATTCTTTTTTCTCACATTATCATGCTCCATCCTAAGTGACTAGACATAGTTCCCCAGTGCTACACAGCAGGATCTCACTGCTAATGAAAACAGCAATCTGAATTTTGCAGATTGTCAGGAGAAAAGCAGGAGACTTTTGGTCTTTTTCCCTGGCTCCAGTGCTTCTCAGATTCGGATAGTACTTGGGTTATTCAGTTGCCAGTCTGCATGGGAAGGTTCAAAACCCTGATAGCGAAGCCAAGGAAGAAGAATCGAGCCTTTCAGTTCTCTGTTTTAATAGCAGCCTCAAAGGAAAAGCAACAAGGTGTGGTGGATTAGAGTGGGAATGCATTAGTCAACTGCTGGATTTGGGACTTGACTCTGTCCACGTGCCGGCTGTGTGATCTTGGGCATGTTACTTAACCTCTCTGAACTTTCGTTTCTTCATGTATGAAAGAAGGATGAGAATTGCAGCAAGATTTGCTTTTACAGTTTAGTGAGAAATTGCAAACTAGCTTCTAGCACATTGGTTAGCATTTAGTAAGGATTTACTGATTAGGTTTTTTTGTTTGTTTGTTTGTTTTTTAATAGTCACACTCTCAGCATATGGAAGTTCCTGAGCCAGGGATTAATCTGAGCTGTAGCTACCTGTGCTGCAGCTGCAGCAACACCAGATCCTTTAACCCACTGCATGGGGCTAGGAGTCAAACCTGCACCTCCACAGTGACCCGGGTCACAGCAGTGGGATTCTTAACCCATTGTGCTACAGCAGAAACTCCCTGATTAGCTTTGCTGTTTATAATAATTTTTATTACACTTCCCTGTTCTTCCTACCTCCCTCCAAAGTTCAACCATGTACTGCATGCCACTGAACTGTAGATTTTAAAAAGGTTAAAATGGTAATTTTGTTTAGTTTTGTTTTGTTTTGTTTTTAGAGCTGCACCTGTGCCATATGAAAGTTCCCAGACTGGGGTCAAATAGGAGCTATAGCTGCCAGCCTACACCACAGCCATGGCAATGCCAGATCCTCAACCCACTGAGCGAGGGCAGGGATTGAACCCCCATCCTCATGGATACTAGTTGGGGTTGTTTCCACCACACCACAACAAGAACTTCTAAAATGGCAAATTTTACATAGTGAATGGGGAAAAAAGTTCCAGCCACTACAGCCAACCAAATGCAAAAATCAGTTTTCGCAATAAAACAATACACATCCAGGAGACTAGACAAGGAGAAAAATTATGGGGGAAAAAACACTGGACTAAGATGCCAGAACACCTGGGATCTAGTTAATAACTCTGTGTGCTCTTGGCCTAGTCAGTACACCTTTGTGACCTCAGCTTTCTCCTTGGGAAAAGTTCTAGGAGGATTAAATGAGGTAACAGATTGCTTTATAACAGATAAATTGGCATGATTGTGGCCAGAGTCCCTATTGCCTTGTATCCACTTCTAAGAACAGAGCCAGGATGTTGTACAGAACTGCAGGAAAAGTGTCCTGTTCATAATGCATTTATTTGGTTACAAAAACATCAGGGCATTTAATAATGTGCAATGAAATAGGCCCTGATAAATTCTGATTGACAGAGACTGGCCGTCTTGACTCAGTTAAGGGGAAATGCCCTGGACCCCAGCTGTGGATTCAATGGGCCATTTCCAATGCCCCTCGGCTGACATCTTGTTCAGAGCACAGCCTCCACTCCCAAGAGCCCAAAGCCAAGAACGAATTAAGGAAAATCACCCAGCGAGACTCTGTCTCTACAGCCCAGAGATGCCAGCAGCTCCTCCTCCCCTCCGCATCCCCCACCTCCATCCAGGGTGTAAAAGAAAGAAAGAGCTCTAAAATATGCGCAGGGGGCCGGAGGGTGATTTTGAGCTAATGACCCTTTTCCATACTTTAGTTTCTTCACCTGCAAAATGAGGAAAGTTGGACTTCAACATCTTCATGGTCCAACACCCTATGAGGTGTTTTTTTTTTTAAACAAATATGAGGTTGTTTTTAACAAATATGTATTTTAACGAATATATCAAATACTTTGATGTTGTAACAAATATTTGTAACAAATACTTTGTGCCAATATTTATACAAAGTATTGTAACAAATACTTTGAAAATTGTAGCATATTTTTCTGCTTTTCCCCTACATTTAAACATTGTAGCACTTGGCCTCACAATTACCTAGGCTTCCTGTACCCCAATACCCACCCACCCTCTATCTCCCCCCTTTTGCCCTTTCTAAATCACATCTGCAGGGGAGGGACAGATGTATTTAGACCCAAGGCCACAACAGTTTAGGAAAATTTGGATTTACCTGGAACAGCTTAAGGATTTTCATAAAAACATCCACCATTTAGCTTTCAAATTTTTAAATGTATTATTTGATTTTAAGTGTGGGGTGGTAAATTTGTCAAGTCTCCATTTTTTGAAAATCCGGGGCCTCCCGGGTCTAGTATAATGGACAGCATCACACATTCCAAAAGGACCTCCCCGTTTTAAAACTTGTCCCAGGATACTTGTTTTCTTTAGAAAATGTCTGCTGGAAAGCAGCTTTTAGAACCTATTGAGCAGCCCACATTCCCAAAACCCCCTGGGATCATCTCCAAGTTGGAAATGTCTTTGAGGTATTAAAATCACATACATTAGTAAAGTTTATTGTTTAAAAACATTTTTGTAGGATTTTCTTTTTCTTTCTTTCTTTCTTTCTTTCTTTCTTTCTTTCTTTCTTTCTTTCTTTCTTTCTTTCTTTTTATTAGGATTTTCTTTTTAATCTAGCTCCTGAGCCTTTGAGACAAAAGAAGGTCTCCATCTAATGCTCATGGATAATTTCAATTTTCTCATTTCTGCTAAATCTCAACACTGGTATTGGATAAAGCAGAAGCCCTTGTTGACAGGAAGTTTATCTCTTGCTAATAAAAACTACACATATTTATCTGGGTGTGAGAGCCATGTTTTAACTCCCTTGGGAACAGCGAATTATAAAAGGGGAAGGTACCCGGGCAGAGGGTATTGAAAAGCTTTGGCCCCCAGATAGGATTTTTTTTTTTTAAGCTCCTTATCTTTTGCTGCTTGCAAATAAAATCTTCAAGTCCTCCTCACTACAATGAGTTCTTTCTGGATGGTTAAGAGCCTGGGGAGAAGGGGCCCGGTGCTTGCAGGAAGGTGACAGGCATGATTCTCTGATTCAGCTCTCTGTTGCCTTTTAATCTTTTCCTAAGCAGCGCACGGCCACAAGAGGGACTGGACAGGTGGTGATTCTTAGCCAATGCGTACTTCCTGGTCATCTGAAGTGATTATTGTACTTATTATACTGATATCAAGACTCTCCTCTGCCTCTTTCCAGATTTTTCTCCCACCTCACTAGCTGATCCTGCCCTGCCCACCTCTTACTGCAAGGGTGGCCTGTGTGACTCAGTTCTGAGGCTCACCCAGTCTGTGGCTTTGAAGACGGTCCATCAGAATTGATTCCTGATGGATATCTTCAGCCTTAACCGCCCTGCTGAGCTCAGATCTTCCTGCCTTTCTGATTTTTCCATCTGTAGGTCACTGGACAGCTCAGATTTCACTTGTCCAAAGCAAAGCCCTCCCCCTCCCCAAGTCATCTACAACACCAGTCTTCTTCCTCAAGGCCGATAGCAACCCTTGATTGGGTCAACATTTCGGAGCCCTCCCTGATGCTTCCTCTTCCTTCCTCCTGTGCCGACTCAGGTAGTGCAGCTGGCGCCACTTCCATCCCTCCTGGCTCTGCCCTCTCCTCACCCATTTTCTGCTACCAGCCTCGTGCCAGTCTTCATAGCCACTCATCCAGACTATTGCACAATCTCTCGACTGTTCCCCAGACTTGAATTATTACTCTCGGGCGGTGCATTTTCCATACAATGGTTAATGCAATTTCTTGCAAATACAAATCAGTTTAGGGCACTCCCTTCTTTAGATTTACCAATAGCTTCTCTCTGCCTCAAAAGAAAATAGAAACCTTGTCCTGTGGTCCTCAAGACCCCTACCTGCCTCTTTCCCCTCTCCCTCTCCCTCCCTCGAGGCCTTCTTTCTTTCCATGCAGGAAACACACACAGTCCTTCCCTGTCCTGGGAGATCAATCCAGTTTGTTCTCTTGAATACTTTCTCGTCCATACCTATACCTACCCCTCTGTAGCTCATTATTTGCTTCTTAGGTAAAAATGTCGTCTTTTTGGAGCAAACTTCCCTGAACACCTCATCTAAAAGACTTCCCTGGAGTTCCTGTTGTGGCTCAGCGGTAATGAACCCTACTAGCATCCATGAGGACATGGGTTCAATCCCTGGCCTCACTCAGTGGGTTGGGGATCCGGCATTTCTGTGAGCTGTGGTGTAGGTCCCAGACCCAGCTCTGATTCCACGTGATCCCAGCCAGCAGTTGCAGCTCCGACTGGACCCTTAGCCTGGAAACTTCTATATGCCTTAAGTGTGGCCCTGAAAAAAAATAAATAAATAAAAGATTTCACTACAGCCAATATCCCACCTCATCACCAGGCTTTGTTTACTTCATAGCTGTTATCACTATCTGTAATTATTTGTGTGTTGTTTACTTGTTTATCCTCTCTTTCCACCCATTAGAATGCTGTTTCCCTGAAGTCTGAGACCTTGTTGGTTTTGCTTTCTGCAGTTTCTCTGAAATCTATAACCTAAGATTCCTCAGCATCCTTCTACCAAATCACCTGCCTCCCATTTTCTGTCCTAGTGCCTCCAGTACCATCATGAGACCTTGTGGCTTTGTGTTTCCTTGGGTTCTTGGTATATATTATGCAGTACAGTTGCCTTTATCAGCTAAAATCTTTTGTGAGATGACTTGAAACCAGCGAAGAACAAAAGGGCATCAGGAAATGTCCACAGAGATATCGAAAGGGGAGATGAGAGAGAAACAAAAGGATCTCAATTTTGCTGAGGTTTGGCCAGGCCAAGAGATATCAGGTAACACCAAATAGCCTTTGTTACAATAACAGCAACTTTGACAAATTAATATGAAGTTGCCCCAGACTGAGTTATGGGGCCTTCCAGACTCAAAACCATCTAACCTTGCAAAATTGTGCTACCCTGTGCAACCTTGCACCAAGGATACTGTTTCAGTTTGGAATAAGGTTCGCATGCGCTCACACACTCAACAGGCAGCTCAGATTTGAGACATGGACGACTCTGGGTTCAACTATGAGAAATCAGCCAGAAGGACATTTTTTCCTACCAAATGGAAAGGGCAGTTTGCCGGCCATTATAGACTATTCCGTTCTGAAAGGAGTTTAGAGACGGTGGCTACTACCCCCAAACTATTTCATTCAAAGATTAGAGTCATTAATAACAAACAGTATCTCTTTGTTCCCCAAATCTTGGAGGCCTTCCTCTTCTTGTCAACAGGAGGCTTCTCTAAGTCAATGGATGTAAAAAGCTTCATCAGTTGTCTGAATGGAAGGGGCATGATGGCCCCTGGCTAGAAGGGTGGTAAGTCACCAAAGAAATGCTTAAGACACCGCTTTGCTTTTGGCGTCACCGTCATTATTTTTGATGTTCCCTGCCCTTTATCTCTTAGAACATTGCTACCTCCTGTGACAGCCTTATTTCCCAGACATTCAGCACCTACCAAGGTTTTTCCTCCTGTCTGTCCCCTGGGCAGGCGGGTGGTGTCTCTTTAGTGGTGCCGTGACCATATTAATATGGCAGAGAGTTGGTCTAGCAGAAATTACAAGGAGCATCATTGTAATTCAGACATTTAATTCCCACTTAGAGCAGATGCAGCCCTTGATGACTCACGGGTCCTGATCCTCATTCCCCTTCATCGGTCTCTCTTGCTTTTGGGTTTGCGGATGGACTGGCACTTTACAAGGTTAAAGATGAAAGACTTCTGAAAAAAGTTGTACAACATCCTTTGGAAAAAGTGCTGGGTGAAGAACACCAGAGAAGGAGACTCTGTGCAGAATTCCGTGGGCTTCTGTGGTGTACCGAACCAGGACCGCACGTTCAGTGAACGTTCTGGAAGATAACCAAGTCGGGCCAAAGGTGCGGGTGGGCTGGTACCATGAGACTTACGCTTCAGTTACCACTACTATTCCCTTCCCCTCCCTGAAGTGCCCTCCCTGTGGTTGTCGTTAGAAGACTGGAAGTATTGCAAAGTAAATATCTGGAAGCATTGATAGTAAACATAGGAGAGACATGCCTTGCTAAGCCAGCCGCAGGTCAGGAAACCCTAATCTTATCGGGGGTCCTGGAGACCATAATTCCATCGACCATTTAGACGGCGTTGTGTTACTGGGAACACAGATGTTTTCTTTCCATCCCTTTTTAGGCGTCCTGTTTTGGAGAAGCCCTTTTCTAAAGGCTTGATCATTTTAGGGCCAATTATTCTGCTTTTTCCCTTTAAAAAATTGCAGCTCCTTTAGACCCTGAACGGCAGGGAAAATACACATGTAAACAAACAGTTTTTCTCTTCCCTAGTTCATTTGTTTGTGGTATTTCCATGACCAAGGATGACCACTTCGAATGCAGCCTTTCTTCAAGTGTGGTCTGCGGAGCACTAGCATCAGAATCTCTGGAGCGTTTTGCTTTGTAATACATTCCCTTCGTCCCCATCTTGGCTGTTAAACTTTTTGAGGTAGCGCTTGAGAAGCTGTGTTTTAACCTGTTCTCAGGAGCACCACACCTGAGAACCACTGAGCTAGAAAAAGACCCTGGTCTGCTGGTTGGTGATGGCGCCTGGCTGGGGGGTAGCCTTTAAAGGATTGGGATTCACCTGTCCCTGCCTGCTTTACTTTCCCTGTAAAAGGGCATAGATTGAAGTTTCATACAAAGAAAGTGTGTTTTTGTTTTTTGTTTTTTTGCCTTGAGGATTTTTCACCTGAGGTCCAAGGTTAAAAGCCGGGTTCCCAGCTGTCGTGAAATTCTCAGGGAGGATCATGGCTCATATGCATGAAAGGTGTGTTCCAAGCAACTTAAAAGTGTGCTTTCCAGTTTGGGTAGGAGCCCTGGGCACCCTGACTGGCCCAGAGGGTGCTTGAATCTCTCTTTCCTTCCTATTTCTATTCATGGCAGAGGAATTCTAAAGCTTATGAAGAATGAGAAATTTAAAATCTTTTATAGCCAAACCTAAAGACCCCTTGGGCATCCTAATAGTGGCTTTCCCTCTCAGAAGAATGGAGAGGACAAGACTAAGGTATTTATGAATCATACAGGCACATTGAGAAGGACAGGAACTCATACCCATGCCTGTGAAAGCATCCCTGTGATGGTTTTCTTAATTGAGGTCGGAATCGCAGTATGCAAGGCAGGGTTAACTGCACCTTTCTGCCTGGCATTTCTGGTGTGAATACAGGCACCACTGTCATGCACAGGCCTGAGACCAGGGACAGCAGAATGTGGAAGTGGGTTTGGAAACCCAAATATTATGTCAGCAGTTTTCTCTTTCATTGATTCTCTCTTATCAAAACCAACTTTTTAACTCAGGGGCTCTGTTAATAAAAACATAGATAATTTCATTTGGAAGGCCCAAGAGCTTCATGTTTGGGGTTTAAAAAAATATATTCTTCTCATCCCCTCCAGGCAAGAGTGTTAGAGGGTTCATTCTCTTGCAGAACACCCAGTGCTGGTGAACCTCTCTGCTCAGAGTAAAGGGAGGTCAGTTATTAAAGACACGCAGAGCCCTGGAGCTGGAATCTCTGTGAAAGGAAAAACAGCCACAAATAGAATTCCCATGTTTAAGCCTTCCTTCTTATTTCTAATACCCTCCAAACCTCTTCAAACTCATTCTCACTTTTGCAGGGTCGTCTTCTTTTTTTTTTTTCATTTTAAAATGTTTAACAATGAAAACAGCTCTGAACGTATGGTTTGGGAGCTTTTATCCAAACAAGTAAGCCATCTTTTCCAGAAGGGTTTTTTTGGTGCAACTGCAAAGTATTTGGCGGGGTGGGGGCGGGGGGGATATTCAGAAAGAGACACCCCAGTGTTTGAATTGAAAATATGCAAAGGGTAACATTCCAGATCGGGGTTCTCAGTAAACAACGATGCTCAGGTTCTAGCAGGCACGCATTTCCCTCCCCTTGAAATGGGGAAACCCAGCAAGAAAAGGAGCCTCGGAAACCAGCGGCGTGAGGGCTCTAGGAGGGCTGTAAGTATGGACTTGGCAGTGTTGGATCAGGGTGCGGCCCCTGATGAGATTTCAGCTGCGATAATGAGGAAGAGAAGACCAGGTGAGGGGTATGAGGCAGGCAGCCTCGTCCTATGACCTGAGAGAGGGACTTCCATTTCTCACTTTCTGATGTTAAACCATAAAGAGTTTCCGGTTTTCTCTGCCTACTTCTCCCCTCCTGAATCTCCTAAGACCCACATTTCCTCTCCTGATGGCTGGGAACATGCAGGTTAACCCAGGTCTCCGGGAAGAGCAGTGCGAGTGCACTGGTATGAAATAGTGAGGTGTCACGGTCACACTCCCGACTTTGGCATCAGACAGCTTTAATTCAAGTGTCATCTCCACTGTGGCTTTCAGGCAGTTACTAAATCCCATGGGTCAGTTTCTTCATCCATAAAACGGGGATAATGAAAGTGCCTATTTCATAGCGTTCCTGAAAAATTAAAAGAATTAACATCTGTGGGACACCTAACACGATGCACAGCGCAGAATATGTGCTCAGTAAATGATGGCAAAGGGTGACACCACACACACACACACACACACACACACACACACACGCATATATGTTCATCTCTTGTATGTGTATGTAAACATTCATGTGTATATGTACTTTGCACATCTGTATGCTTCTGCATATATCATAGATATATATATGTATGTGTCAATGAAACATACCATAGCTACAAAACAATGGAAAAAACATCAGTTTCCGCAAATCTAACAGAGAGAATAGAGACGTTTGTTTCACATAAGCAGCAAACATAGTGGGAAAAATAGGATGGCCAGCTCAAAGACCCGGAATTGAGAAGACGGAAAGATAGACGGAAGTGACGCCTCTGAGGGAAAGTCCAGTCTGTTGCAGGGGTCACTGTGTTCTCCCCAGCTGGCCAGGTAGACCCAGAACTTGATATTTCGATCCTAGTCCTGCTGGTGCTCGTGAAGTACAGAGAGCTGTTAAGGCTTCACCACTCAGGGCCTGGACCCGGGCAGGAGGCTGGGGACAAGTGGGGTGTCCACTCTTAGGCTTGTATAATCACCACCCTGCCCTCGAATGCCCCGTGGGGTGACTGCCTCCCTAAATCTTGCAGCCTGGGAGTTCCCGTCATGGTGCAGTGGAACCAAATCCAACTAGGAACCATGAGGTTGCAGGTTCGATCCCTGGCCTTGCTCAGTGGGTTAAGGATCCGGCGTTGCCCTGAGCTGTGGTATAGGTCACAGATGAGCATTGCTGTGGCTGTGGTATACACGGGCAGCTATGGCTCCAATTCGACCCCTAGCCTGGGAACCTCCATATGCCACAAGTGCAGCCCTAAAAAAAAAAGGCAAAAAACCCAAAAAACTTGAAGCCTGGGCATCCCATTGGCTTCACCCTAAATGAACCAGTCACTGCACTTTTCTAAAGGGATGATGGGAATTTGGTGATGACTTCTCCTAACCAAGGTGACCCCCAGAGACCACCATAGAGGCCTCTCTCACTCCATCACATGCCAGCATCTCCTGAGCAGAGCAGGATTGTTCCCCAGCTGGTCCTGTTCATGCCACATCCTGGGTCCCCTCAAGACCAGAACATGAATTCCGTGCAGTCTGGCCACACCATTAAGATAGGACCATGTGTGTTCTTCTACCCACCCATGTTTGGACCTCTCCCATTTTCATTCTTCCCGTAGCCCTAACCCTGAGTTGTAGGAACTGGTGATTAGAACAGATACCCCCTAAGCACTTCACTGTATATGTAAGTCAGACCGTCATGCTCTGCATAGGTCTTAAATTTAGAGAGTGATGTAGGTCAATTACTTCTCAATGAAACTGGAAAAAAAAAAAAAAAAAAAAAAGAACTGACCCCACCATTCTTTGGAGATGGGTAAGTCCCGTGGTGGCAGTCTCCCTTTCCTTAGAGTGCCCCAGCAACCAGGCAAAAGGCACCCCAACCAGCAGGAGAAAACCAGTTCCTCTCACCTCGAGTTTCAGTTCCTCTGGATGCTTCATGTAGGAAACGCAGAAATCGTTTAATGTCAGCTGCTCTCATGACAAAGACCCTGGGGTGCTCATCCTGGCATGGCTGCCATGTGGCTTTTGGAATGGGGAGCAAGAAGAATTCTAAGGCCCTTGGAGGAGAAATGGCAAGGCCAACCGGTACATTTCCTAGGATTGCTTTATATTGTTTTTCTAGGTTTTCTAGACGCTCCAGATCTTAAGGCAGCCACAGAAGAACTGTAGTGAGAGTGCAAAAGGGGAAAAGGACTGCTAGGAGGGAGAAGATGCAGGGAAGACTGAGCAGCTTATGCAGCCACCCCTTCAGGTTCAGACACATTGCTTGAGGGCCTACTGTGTGGGAGTCAGGTGCTTACTAAGTGCTAGGGATGCCAAGGTGAATCGGCTGCCCTGAGGAAGCTAAGGACTCCTAGAAAGACAGGCATGGCAGTGGGCACTTTCCATAACTGGCTTATTGCTGGAGTAGAATCTGGTCCAGGATGCCATGGGGGCTCAGAGGAATGGACACGCCTACCCAAGCCTGGTGGTCCTGCCAGGTGTTCACGGAAAAGGTAGTGCCAGAGCCGAGGAGTTTATTCATTCGCTCATTCATTTTTCATTGAATGTCAGCTGCCTTTCTGCTATGGGGATGGGTTCGAGTGATGCAATGACATACGCATTTTAAAGTGGGAGAAGCTAGGTGGAAAAAAAGCATTTAGGTAGGCAGAATTGAGGATACTATTTTAAGGCTGATCAAAGGGCTCTTCCAATACCTACTCCTGAGGCTTCCTGATGCCTCCATCATTAGAAATGCATTCTTTTGCCTGTCACAGTAAACATTGCCACTTCAGAACATCAAAAATAGGTTTTGACACAGGAAGGCCAGCGAGTTGCCTGAGGGTTCTAGGAGCCTGAGCTGGGGTATAGGGATTACAGCAGGTACAAGACAGAAGAAAGCAAGGACTGACCACTCTCTTGCTTTCTCCCTGTTAGGACCGGGAGCTGATTAGAGCAGCCCCAACCATCCAAACTAGTGAATCCCACTGGCACACAGTTTAGGATCATGCTGCACGGATTGACCCAGACAGCCCCTCAGCCTCTGTCCACTACGGAAGCGCAGGACACCCAAGTTGAAGGGAGGGCTGAATGACACCACGTGGGTGTGCAGTGGTCTGTGACCGGAAGGTTCGCTGGAAGCAATTTGCAAAGGAGGCCTTAGAAAACCACCTGGATGGTTATTGTAAATTAAAAAAGGAAGAGATGCCACTTTTTTTCTGAATAATTTTTAATACTAGGTTTATGCCTGGGTACATGTGATAGTCATTAGAGCTTATTTAACTCTGAAATTATCTGGCCCCTCCAACTCCCCTGGGACTGTAGGAATCGTGGGTTAAATTTTAAAAACAATGTCTGAAAGAAGATGATATGCTTTTCCTTGAGGAGACTAAAGTCCAACTGAAAAGGAAAAAAAAAAAATCAGCTCTGTCTAGGAAGGATGATTAGCATCTCTTGTATTTGCTGTGTGTTTCCATAATGTATCTGCGCTCAGAAATTCACCCGGGCACACAGAGGGGCCTCGACGTGGCTCTGGTGCCCTTCGGTCCCGCAATCCACGTTGTGCTTTTCTAGTGGGGTGTTTTGGAGATAGCCCAAACGCATTCTGAACTCTGAGCTCAAATCTCAGGGGTTTTTCACTTCTTCGGAGCCGAACATTTCATCAGGAGCTGAGAGGACGTGAGTTACACCGAACAGCTGCGCGGTGCGGTACCCACCACCCTCTCCCCAAGGATGACACGTTCGGAAAGGAGGGTGTTGTACGCATTCCTGAGCAAGCCAGCTAATCTGGAGGCCTCGCCTGTTGGCCAGGGGCTACTTCTAAGAAGGCTCCCACTGGAATTACAGCATCTTACAACTCGGATCTGCAAAGCCCCCTTCTTCAGAAGAGCAGCAAGGACACACGGAGGGGCCGCACGGGGTGGGGGAGGCGACCAGAGGGTCCAAAGGATGAAAAAGGAAGCTCTTGAGTCAGAGGGGGAATTTCCTTTTGGGAACAGGATATTCTCTATCATTAACGGCTCACAGGAAGGGAAAGAGAAAAGCAGGGTTTCTTTTTGGGGCCCGGGCGGGGGAGGGGGGGAGAAACCCAACAGCCAGTGAAAATGCCTGGAATGGCGGGGAAGGGGCCACTGTTATGTTCGGAAGCCAAGTGCACATGTAAATACTCAGACCCCTTTGAACTCTGACGTGGGTTCCGACTCCGGCCAGCCCAACAAAAAAGGTTTACTGGAGTGTCCGTGTGGCCCACGTGTTGTTGGCTCAGTGGCATCTTCATCAGCTACAGAGTTCTCGGAGTTTGGCTAGAAGCCCTGAACCCACTGGCCCCATCAGTCCCTGACCAGAGGCACCCTCACCACCCTGGAATCTCTTGGCCTCTTCCTCCTCCCGGCAGGAGCAGAGGTGCTGGGGTGTCTCATGACAGGTCTGTACCTGGCCTTGCCCCAAACTGCAGTCTTCTTTGTTACTTTCCAAGGAAGGCAAAGGAAACAGATCTTTACATAATCTTTACCTACAGCATAGGGTCCCTTTTGCCTACATCGCTGGGGGGGAAAAAAAAAAGAAAAGAAAAAAGAAGAAGCAGGAGCCCACTGAGTAGCAGCCTCACCCAGCCCCTGGGATACATTCTAAGAAAAAGTCCTATATAAAGTATTTCCCCCTGTGGTTACAGGAAGATGCCAATTTAGAAAGCTGTATTGCATATCCATTTTGATATGCCTAAAATAATAACATTTCCATATGAAATCTAAGGAGATTTTTAGGGCATAGAGAAGGAAAAGTGAAAGCCCTTAGCTTTGTATTAGCCCACATGGTCAGAGGCTTTTCTAAAAAGGCGAAAGTCATTTTTATAAAATCTTGTCATCCTTTCTTGAAGTGGAAAGGCTGGTAGGCTCCGAGGCAAGATTTTGTTTTATTTATTCGCTGCATCAGAAGAAAAATCAATAGCTGCTTGGCGAGTCAGACGTAAGTGAGTTATACAGGCCACTGACATGGTGGACCAAACTTTATAACAACCACATTTGCCGCTGTCAGGCCACGGGCTTTGGTGGCGCCAGCTGTAATTATGGCTGATCACCTCTAATTCAGAGCTGCCTGCCTTGATAAAGGTGTCACTGGAGCAACTGTGGCATCAGCGTCAATTGGGGATGTCGTGCCCCAGGGCAGACTGGGAAAGAGAGCTCTTCCCCACCCCAGCCCCCCGGGTCAGGAAGACCGTTGGGAGAACCTGGCTTTTTAACTCTTTCGCCCTGAGTTTGATGATGTTCCCTAAAGCTCTGATTGAAATCCCAAGGCACCCGGATGAGCAACAGCCCTGGCCGATGGCAGCAGGTATCTTTCTTAAGCTAAGAGATTTCTCTGAAAGCAGGTTTAGAAGCTGGGATCTTCTCTGCCTGGCACCCTGCAAACAGATCAGGGCTTGTATCACCTACTGAAGTCACTGATCACAAAAGCCAGGAGTGGCAATTGACGCTGGCAAAAGCCACACATAGTTAAAAAAAAAAAAATGCGATGCCATGCCTGTCTTCTGCTTTTGTGGTATTTAAAAAAAATTCTAGCGAACTTCCCATTTTTTTTTTAATTTTTTATTTTTTTTCTTTCTGAAGGAGGCATTAAGGGTGAGGGGGGAGAGAAAACGGAGAGGAGAGAAAGTTTAAAAAGACCTTGCTAACCAAGCCACCCAGGGTCTGGACTGTCCTGGTGAAAAGTCCCCCAGCAGGAGAGGAGTGACGTGAGGACCAGAATTCCACAATTAAAAGGACTTCACAGTCATTGGTGAAGGATAATGTTTGACTCCCTTCCCCCACCCCCACCCCACCCCCCCACCCCGCCACCCCAGGCTGTTTTTCCTCCCTCTGTAATTAAAAAAGAGACACACTCTTAGGGTTTGTTCTCCCAGTGTTTGAAAAACTCACAGTCAGCATCCCCTCTCCCCGATGCTCCCCCAGCCGTTGGGGGAACTCACCATAGCTTGTCTTCATTTTGACAACTCACCTGAGAGTGGAGGCTAATCTCAGGAAGCCAAGCTCTGTGTTGAGTCACGAGGGGTTTTTTGTTTTTGTTTTTTGTTTTCCCCCTTCTGCATGTAGAAGAGCAGCCCACCTGGGCCAAGGGAGCAGTGACTGATCTCCCCCTCTGGAGGGCTGGATTTGGCCCAGAAGCGGGTTTGCCCTTGTTGACAGGGAGGTCAGAGGCGACGCATCTCTGGAGGGCTGGTGGTTGGCACTCAGCAACAGAAAATCCCATCCAGCTCCAGGAAAAAAAGAGCCGTGGGCCATGGAAACGTGTCACCTGGTTCTGAAGAAAAGCCTGGGCTGGTGACCTGTCTCGGTTACTCCTGCTCCGTCCTTCCCCCAATCCGCTCTTTGACCCCTTCGCCTCCGCCTCTTGCGTGTGTCTCCCCTGTGACTCCCCCTCCTCCAAACTCAAGGACTTTTTTTTTTTTTTTTTTTCTTAATCGGAACCAGTGGATCCCTGCCTGCACAACTCCCGGGTCCCTGTCTGCGTCCCAGGCAGCTGTTGGGCCAGCCCCAGGCGGTACTGTTTCCCTGCTCTGTTTACTGGTTTCTAAGGGCAATTGCACCACTCAGGCTCCCTGAGTCTGGAACTCGGCCTGGGGCTGTTTTGGTTACATTGAAGTTTTTGCTTCAGTTCTGCCAGATTTAAATGGTGACTTCACCAGCACGGAGCTAAAAAGGAGAAGGGGGAGGAGGGCGAGCCCAGGAGAAAGAGAGTGAGCGAGCCGAGCCGGGCGCTAGAGAAGGGCCAGCTCATGACATCATCGCTTGGCCTGGAATCAAGTGGGAAGGATGTGACTCACTCAGGCTAGTTAAGCTTTGGCTCAAATTCTACACACACTCATTCCACAGCTCTCATGTTCTGCACCTCAGGAGGGAATTCAGCCTCAGTGATGTCCATGAGGTTTGTTTTTAATTTTATTTTCTTTCTCCCGATTTTATAGATTTTGGGGGGGGGGGTGGTCCCTACTGCCTTCTTTCCTGGAGTCTTCGTCCTCCTCCTCCTCCTCCTGTCCCCCCCACCCTTCCTGCCCGTCTTTGTTTCTCCACTCCTTCCTTCTCCTCTTCCCCCAGCCCCTCCGCTCCTCTTCTGGTCCCGAAGAGGCATTTCTTTTCACTTGGATCAGAGTTTTTGTTCCAGTAACGGCAACCTGCATGAGTTGAACGGAGGCTGGGTTGGGCACACACGCAAAAAAAAAAAAAAAAAAAAAAAAAAAATCGGAGCGAGCCGGAGGGACAGGCGCAAAAGGGCCACACAGAAAAAGCGAAGTGAGAAGGAGCAAACTCTTGGGCGAAGTTTCTTCGCTGCGGTGTCGCTCCTAATCGGAGGAGACAGGGAGAGAGTTAAAATGCAGGAACCAATCGCTTGAATGGTGATGTAATGCAAGAACCGCAGGGTAGTTAAGTAATGTGAGAGCCAGGGGGTCAGGGTTGCAAAGCATTTACCTGCTCTCAAGGGGTTTTCAGTTTATTATCAATTGCAGGGACTGTAACTGGCTTCAGACTACAATCTCTAATTATTCACAGACGCCCCTTTTTTATCTTTTATTATTAAAAGTAAAACTATATTATGGTGTTTGAAAAAAAAGTGATATTATCACAGCTGTGTATTATTTTCCACCAGGATTCTCTCCCTCTTTCTTTCTGAAATGGCTCAAAAGGGTTGTCTTTTCGTAAAAGGTCGAAGGAAGTGAAGTGACGGTGGGAGTGGGGGGTGGCTTTTGAGGGAAACTGGTGAATTGCAAATGCCTGGAAAACTCTTTGGTGTGCCGTGCTGAGTAGAAAGAGTTGTGCCACTGTGTTTCTTCTCAAGACTGTACTGTCGCTTTTTCACATAATAGATGATGCTCCCCAAAGCAGCTACAGCCCTTCGCCTATCTGTTCAGCTCACGTTAGCTGCAGTTAATTTTAACTTTCTGTTTTTTCACATGCCAATGAACTTAATCCAGTGCTAACTTTAAAACGTGTATGTTCTTGAATTATTTTCCAAGATGATACTCTGCGGTCAAGGGAGAGATGATGAAAACTTCCGGACTGATTGGTCTAGAAACAGCTAGTTAATATTTGTGAGGAAGGAATTAACAGGAAACAAATGGAGTGAGGGACAGGCGATGGTGTTCTTGATGCTTTAAGGATCCAGGATACCCAGAGAGAGAGAGACTGTTACGTTTTGGAAATTATTACCACGTTTCTGTGCGTTTCATAAATGTATTTAGTGCCATGATGCTCGGTCTGGGCCCAATGCTTTCTGAAACCACCCAGCATTATTAGATAGTTGTCAGCTGAAGGCCTCCACACCTGGAGGGCCAGTTCAGGGAGAGAGTCTACCCTGACTCGTGGCTACTTCCAAACGTCTCTGACTCAGTTAGCTTTGATCATCATACAGCTGGATGCAGAGTGAGGCACGGAGCATGTACCCGAAAGGTGTTTCTGTTTATGTATTTAATGCACGCTCGGGATATAACTAATCATGACTTTTTATGGGTCTTCTCCCCTCTCTCCTTTTATCAGGGGCAGGGGGGTGGACAGAGATGGAGGGGGGAGGAAAGTGGGGAAGAAACAGCGTGCTGTGGCGGAGGTCAGGAGGCCTGAGTGCTAAGCCTGATGACCTTGAGCGAGTCCCTTAAAGCATCATTTCAAGATGACAGAGCAGACAAAGTGGGCAACCAGCCCCCCCTACCCCCACCCCGTGTGGAACCAATCTAAGGTGACCTCGGAAGTCCCTTCCAGCTTGAAAGTTCTGTGTCTGTGTCCGTGTTCTGTAAAAGTTTTGCTAAAAGGTATTTGGCACAGCCTTTCAGCGAAAAGTACATTTGAATTCAAGAAAGACACGAGCTGGGGAGGGTGAAGGGGAACGTGTCTTTCCCCACTTTGAAGCTAGCTTTTTGTTTTTCGCATTTTGGCATGAACGCTCCTCTTGTGAAATCCTTAGTTTCCACATGCAACCTGCGAGGAGTCCTCAGTGAGAGATAATTACCTGGGTAAGTATGTCCCAAAGAAAGGCGGAATAGAAAGGAAGGCCCATCAACGCAGTCAACTTGTCGAAAAGATCCCACAAGGCCCTCTGATGTGTAAAATGATGCTGAAATGTAGGAGGCACCTGTGCTTTGTGCCCTCATATTCATCTGCATATTCAGAATAGTACTTTTAAATAATTTATCCCCCCCCAAAGATTTTGTGACTCCTTGATACGTTTTGGTAATTTTAACATAAATTCAAGGTTTTAGATGAGATTGAAGGCTATTTAAAACCTTCAAAGAACTTGAAAGGCAAAACTATATATGCGCCTGTTCGAAAGATAATTTTACCAAACAATATCCCTATTCTTCAGCCAAAGGC
Source organism: Phacochoerus africanus (assembly GCF_016906955.1). Lineage (NCBI taxonomy): Eukaryota > Metazoa > Chordata > Mammalia > Artiodactyla > Suidae > Phacochoerus > Phacochoerus africanus. Next base: position 43,951,215 of record NC_062559.1, on the reverse strand, counting down.
CAGGGTAGTGGCTTTATTGTAAAGTATGTATTTATGGGCCCAGCTTAATTGTGCACAGGGAATGATCACAACTATGCCTGTGGGGGGGAGGGGGAATTACTCAGAGCTGAAACGAAACCACTGCTGAAGGTTATTAGTCATTGTGCAGGGTTTGACGAGTGCCAAGTGAGTGCTTGAGACTCTTCAGGAATAAAGAGGGCATGGTTTCTTTTTTTAGTGCATTACAATTTATGTTGACTTGGCTCCGAGGTGTTCACCTATAATCAGAGAGGTCCGGAAGGACTGACAGAGAGGCCAGGCAAGGAGTGTGAGCCCGGCTGTGAGCCCAGGTCAGACTTGGTCACCCCACTTCCTCCCTGGGATAACTCAGGAGGGTGAGGATCACCGGCTCCCCTGTTTGGTGATGGTTTCGTTGGGAGTTTTAATTTTGATTATTGCTGTTTTCAAATTGAAATTTGTATTGCGGTCCTTGTAGCCCGACATGCACCTGTAAGAAATCACACAGAGACCCCGGGTACCATTCACCCAGTTTTCCCCATCGGTGACATCGGACAAAACTAGAGTAAATATCACAACCAGGATATGGACATTGCTCTAATTTACTGCTCTCATTCAGTGTTTCCTGGATTTACCTGTATCGTGTGTGTGTGTGTGTGTGTGTGTGTGTGTGTCTTGTTTTTGTCAATGTGAAAACCAAGGGTCAGACTTGCCCTGGTTCATACGAGCTCTAACCTGTTGAGTCCAGTCCACACAGGGTCTAGCTCTAGCTTTGCCATCACTGATAAACCTTCCTCCACCGTCAGGACCACCATGGAGCTAATGGCTGTGCTTGTCCGTGTAGGATCTTGGTGACGTGGTTCATGTTTTACATTCCCTCGGGGCATGGCCTCGATGGAAGCTTTGGCCTCCACAGGGGTCTTTGGGGCCATGCCTCACATATTAGCAAGTGAAGGCAGGCGGCGGGGCTTTGGTGGCACAACAGAAGAGGCACAGATCTATACAGAACTAAGGGATACCCACTGTCCACGCTCAAGCTTACCCATAAGTTGCAGCCAAGCTCAGCCTTCTTCCCCTTGCCCTGCCATTTCCCCCTTGGTGGACACATCTATGGCATGCAGAAAGGGGGTGACGCCAGGAAGTCAGGTAGCCATTGATCAGAGAAGTAGTATAGAATCTTCTGAAAAGAGCACGGCTTTTGAGGTCAGAAGTTCAAGTCACTCTTTTACGTGCTAGTTGGGCAACTTTGGCCAGTCACTGAAACTCACTGTGCTATAATTTCTATTTTTTTGGTAAAATGAGGATAACCATACCTACTGTGTGGAGTTATGAGGCCTGGAGACATATTTTAAGGGCCCTGGCACACAGTGGGATCACAGGAATGCAGTCTCAGCTGCTGCCATCATGTGGATACAGGAAGGGGTCCTATGGGGAAGTGTCTGTGCAGGCGACCAACTGCAGACTCTGGCGGGCATCCTGCTCCCGGCATCACTCAGACTTCTTCCTTTTCCAGCCTCTCTTCCCTTCTTTTTATTTAGAAAATCAAGCAGGTCTGAGCTCAAGTCAGGTACTAGAAGCAGAGGTAAAAGGTCCATTCTGATTAAAGTGAGATGAGGAGAAAACCTCAAAACCTGCCAAGTTTCCAGTGACCTGAGTGGAAGGAGAGAGAACAATGCAGGTTGGAAAAAAAGACCCTCGCGTCCCCATTCATGCTCAGCCGTGGCTTTGTGAATGGGAAAATGGAGTGAATTGGAGAAGAGCGAGTTTGGTCGTGAGAACTGGATTGCATTTGGGGCTTGACAAAGAGGATTTCTCTGTGCAGTAGCACACGTGTGTGATGCATGTCTTTGGTCAGGTGAGGCTGCCTTTGAAGCCTGCTGTCTCTTCTCACATATCTTTTCTGGTCGTAAAAATGATGTTTTGGAGATTGAAGAGAAGGGGATCCCCAAGGTGGCAACCGTTATGATGGTGAAGTTGGTGGGATCATGCCACGGTGATGGGACCCAAGACTGCCATCAGGGGTTCTATTCCACGTCCCCAAGTCTCTGCCGGAAACAGGCCCCAGGCTGTCTCAAGCTGCATTCTAAAGATGTTGTCTCAGATTTTCCTCAGTATGCATTGGGCAGGAGGGCAGGTCCACACTCAGAGGCAGAAATGAGTGTGGATTTGAGTTTGAACCCTGTCATGGGTCTGACAGAAAGTAGGGTGGGGACACCTGAAACTGTGTTTAGAAAAGTAGAAACGGTGGATGGAACATGGGCTTCTTCTTTCTGCTCTCTTTTTGTTTGGTCTTCTTGGGCCTCTGACCTTCCAAAGGGACTCTTTTTGCATTGGGTTTGCCAAAGCTGGGTGTGCAAGCATCTGAACCAGCAGATAGAGCACAGAGATATGGTAGACAGCAGAGAGGAGGAAGGGAAATGGGCCGCATTGATAAATGGGGGCCAGGCCAATAAAAATCCTCTGGCCCAAATCAAAGTTTGTGAATTTTGTACAGATTTTGCTAGTCTGATGAAACTGTACGTTAAGGCTTGGTGCCTTCAGAGGTGTGTATTTCACAAATTTTGGATGCAACCACAGCAGTTCCTTGACTCCTTACATCCTGGAAAACTGAGATCGACTTTGACTTAGGACTCCAAAGTCCACGACATAGTACACACACACTTTATAACCAGTCCATACATCGTTTCTTCCTGTGCCTACCCCAGCAGGAGAGTTTATTTAATGATGAATGAAGCAACGCTGCACCCAAGAAGAATTAATCAACAGTTTACAATCATTATGGAGGGTGCGACAGCAGATGTGCAGTAGCCAAGACCCATCTAGCTCTCAGCAAAATCTTCCCTTTTTCCACACCATACCAGAAATTGAATTTTACCTTATAACTTGTTTTCCTTGCTGTCTTAATGACCGAAATAGAACTGGAGGTGTTTGGAACAGCCAAGCCTGGAAAAAAACAATAATAAGGCTTCAAAGAAATGCCAAGGTATCTATTAAAGCACAGACTCAATCACTCATCGTAATGGGAGAAGGAAAATGGGGGCCAAGAGACTATGCTGGATAAGCTGGAAGGCCTGCCATTGAATTACAGTATTTTAGGAGCCTGTGAACTTTCAAAATCAAAGATCTTTAAAGAATTGAAGTCATGTGGAGCTGGATACATGTGCTGACACGGCAGAGAGGCCAGCTGGGCCTCTTGTAGCCTCATGGGCCTGGCTTCCCACTTTCTGCCCCTCTGCCCTCAGTGGGGCCCATCTCACTGCTAAGGAAGGGTGCCAGAGGAAGCTTCTTTGCAGAGGCAGAGCCGGATTGTTCAAAATCTGCAAGGCCCAAGTGATACGCTTTGAGAATCCTTTTGGAGTCAGGCAGCTCTGTGTTCCAACTCTGGCTTTGCCACTTGTAGCTGCGTGATTTTTGACCATCTGTTGAAAGTTTCTGAGCCTCAATTATTTCATCCATGAAATGGAATCCATGAGATAATGACTATAACACACTTAGCATAGTAAATGTTCAGTCAGTGTTATGCACTTAGCATAGTAAATGTTCAATACGTGGTAGTTATTTAATCATGGGACTAGTGGACTCTTTTGGAAGTCTGGATAATGGTATATTTGGGGCTTTAACTGCATAGAGAGAAACACTGTCGTCCAGCGGTTCCTTCCCAGCAAGGAAAACTGAGTCCCGAGATGCCCGGGAGACTGTGAGCAGGAGGAGAGGTGAAAAGAGAGACAGAACACAGCCTCTCTTCTGTGGGACCATCTCCTCACGGGCCAGAAAATGAGGTTTAAGACCACACGGTAAAACAGTTCATTTCAGAGCCAAGAAGACTTGGGTCTTTTTCCACCCCCCACAGCTTTTAGTTAAGTAGCAGATTTCTTTTTCAGATGTTGCATAAAGCAGTTCTTCTTTTGCACCTGCCTCTTCTTGACATTCTTATTTACCATCATGCTTCAGGCAGCTCAGCAACGCTCTGCAACAAAGGGCTGAGGTCCTTTAATTCCTCTGGAATTAATCATAATAACAGCAATTATGATAAACCCATTTAGTGTAAATGGACACGTAAATTACTCTTGCGTTGCATTTTCACCTGTAGTTTTTCCGCTCTCACCAGCATCCACCCTAATATGGGTTATAAAGTGGCTTCTCTCAAGCCACATTACCTTCCTTAGTTCAGACTTTGCCCTAGCTCAGTACAAGGCTGCCTTGTTGACATTGCCTTCCCTTCCACCGAGGGTGAAGAGGGGGCTCCGGTGTGCAGTCACAAGGGATGGCATTTGCACTGGTTTTACTCTGGGCATCCAGAACTCTTAGTGGTAGATTAATAATCCTGTATCCCTCTAAATGCATGGATAGGCGGGAACGTTAGAGATCCTTCAACTTACTGAGTCCGAAGTTGAAGCCATCCTAAAATGTGACATATTACCTGATACCATAAAGCTACTTGCTGGCAGTGCCAGGACCTGGTTCCAACACGGTGAGGAGCATGTTTCTGCCCTGCCAGGCTCTCGGGCTTCCTGGAGCCCAGCATGGCATCTTTCTGCTCAAGCTTATGCTTCTCAGTCCCCTTTGAGGCTCTTGAGGATGGTGTGGTGGGAAGAGCACAGAGAAAGACCGAGAGGTGCAGGGGCCAGAGGGGCAATGGCCAGGCTTGGAAAGCTGGGAGTCGCTCAGGCACCTGGCTGTGCAAAGACTCCACCCTCTGGTCAGGAGGGAGGGGAGGGGGACTAGATAGTTTGCCTTCTGCCTCCAGCCAAAAGCTCCCCAGTGTCTAGTTAGTGGGTGGGGCGTACGTCCCTAGTCCATTAGCCAGACGAGGTAAATGTCCAGGAGTCAGGCTCTCTCTGCTTCCCCCATGCTCTGCTCTCTCCCTTCCTCCCTCTGCCTTCTCTGGCCCCCCTCGCTGCTCCACTGAGTGCGTGTCTGATGAGGCCAGAGCTTGGAAACCACCCCAGATCCAGCACCCACCCACCTGCAGGATGTGACCTCTGGGCTCTGAAACTTGCTGCTTCCTCCCTCTCCCTCCCCACCTAGGGAACGGTTTTGGACCACAATTCCCAACCCAGCCCCACTTTGCACTTTAATCCCAAAGAGACTCCAGCACTTTGTGACCACAAAAAACTTGTCACTTCATTACGATTCTGAAAAAAAAGGAGAGAGAGAGAGAGAGAGAGCGCGCGCGCAAAGGGTAATTCATAGTTGTTTTAATGACTTTGCATCCTTTCCCATGGAGGCAGCTTTCAGCTGTTAGGCACGAAGGACTCCAGCGATGACATGGAAGAGTGCGACAGGGGCAGCATTTTTCATGATGCTTTATCACAAGATTCCTCACAGCCAGTTAATCCAATTAATCTTCCCACAGTAATTATCCAGGTGCTGTATGGTTTGGCTTCCCTAAAGTCTCCAAAGCTCTGTGGTGTGGAGATGAACTATTGTGCCTCCCGACCTCGAAAGGATGTTTCTAACTAATTGATGATTGTTAAGTGCTCGGCGAATGCGCTTTGGAAACATGCTGGAGCTAATATGTCTGGATCGTGCCCCGTGCAGCTGCACAGTGTGCAAGTCGGAAATCATTCTTGCCATTTGTAAATCATGTGAAGATGATAGGACCCTTTCTCTTCTCAACTAGGTATCTGTCCCCGCATGTCCCCCTCCTCTCCGCATCACACATTTTGTTCTTTGTTCTTTTCTCCCAATCGGTGTTAAGCTGCCTTTGGTGAGACAGGCCGGTGATTCTTAGGATTTCTTCCCTGAAGTAAGAGGGTCCATCATGCTGGATCTTCCAGCCACGTGGCCTTTAATGAGGCAAATGGAAAACTCCAATCGGCTGAACTGCCAGTGAAAGAAATGTGATTTTCTCTATGGAAAAGGGCTTTTGAAACTTTTTTTTTGCTATGAACAATAGTAAGAAATATATTTTATAGGAGTTCCTGTCGTGGCTCAGCAGTTAGTGAACCCAACTAGAATCCAAAGGACACAGGTTCCATCCCTGGCCTCGCTCAGTGGGTTAAGGATCCGGCATTGCCATGACCTGTGGTGTAGATTGCAGACGCGGCTCAGACCTGGCGTGGCTGTGGCTGCAGTGTAGGCCGGCAGCTACAGTTCCCTAGCCTGGGAACTTCCATATGCCGAGGGTGTGGCTCTAAAAAGACCAAAAAAATAAAAACCATTTTTTATATCGCAGCCCAGCATATGCACATGTATGTATGTTTACATCTGTGTGTGTAGGTCTGTGTGAGGCAATACTTAATCTTTACTGTGTATAATTTCTTGGATATCATATCCTATAAAATACTAGTCATGTCGGATTAAACTGATCTCACCAATTCCTCACTAATTGACCTCACTAATGAACTGCAGCCAGAGTTCAAAAGGCATCGGCGCCATGGAAAGGTCAGTGGAGGACTGGACAAGGGTCAGGAGACCTGGGTTGTGTTGCCAGCTCTGTCCCAACGCCAAGCTTCCGTCCCCAGACCTCAGCATCCTCATATAAAATTCAGATATTTGTTTTCAAAGTGAATTTTCCCTTAGAGTCCTTTTTAAAACAATCTTCTTATGTGGAAGCCCGGTATGAAAAACTAGAGCCTCCGATTGGCCCATAGCTTCCGTCTCAACACATGCCCCCACCTTCACCCTGAAGTCCTTGAAACACCATCTTAATATCACTGGAGCAGAAATTACCCAAGTCTCTTCTTGTTCTGGCGTTCATTGATTATTTTATCTCCTAGGTAATAGGTTTATCTCATGAAACACACCAAATTTTACTTCCATTGATTCTGAGCTGGGATTTTGCAAGCGGTGATCTCCAGAATCAGTGGGTATTTTTGTGGCAGAATCCCAGTTCTTGCCCACTTCAGTTTTATGGCTTGTTCATAGGCCTCCTGGGATAGGCTTCTTCAGGGAAGGAAGAGTTTGAAAGGCCTTCTGTTGATGTGCGAGCAGGCAGACCTAGGATGTTTATTTATGTCATTGTGTCTGCTAGTTTCTTGCCTCCTCAATTCGGCAGGTTCTTGATTCTTAACGCAGCTCCAATCATTTGGCTTACAGCTGGTAAAATACAATTTTCTGGTTCTCAGAAAGAAAGGCTTTTCAGACTTACAAAAAGAGAAGCTCATAAGACTTCTTGAACATCAAATAGCTCTTACAAAACACCATTTTGATGAGTTAAGTGTAAATGAATCAGAAACATACGGATTAAATTTCCCTTGAAAGACACATGGGTTTAAGAATTAAGGGGGGAAAGTGCTTGGCAGGATGGATTTCAGGTTTTTGCCAAACCTCAAAATGTTTGAAAAATGGTTTGAGACATTTTTAACTGAAGGCAAAATGCCACGGAGTTCACCCATCCCAGACATAATAGCGAATCTTTTTGACAACAACTTTGTGACAAGAAAAAAGGCCTATGGGGCTTAGCCATTTTCCCAGTTCTCCTTTTATACTGCCCCCTAACCTCCCCCCTACCCTCCCCCCAAAAGCTCCACATTTCTAGGGCTAGGAGAACGGTCTGATTGACAAACTAAAATTTCAAGTCAGGCAATTACTGGAAAATAACCCCAGTACTCAAAAATTCTTGGATTTTTTTCTCCCCATACTACCCAAAGTCAATTATACCCCTTTCTAAGTGGAATAATACACTCTAGGGATATGCAGCATTTGGTATATTTTATTCGCTGGTGTCTAGAGCAATGCACAGTTATTTAGTCATTTGTCTGACATTATAGTGCCAGCTTCTTCAGAGACGGCGAAAAAAAAGTTCACTAAAAGCAAACAGATTGGAGGGAAATATCCATTGGTTTATTAAAACAGCCACAGTGTGGAAATGCTATATATTATAGAGGCAGGGCCTGGGTTGAGGTTTTCAAGTTGCTGGGAATGGTCCTGGAAACTTGAACGCTGTTATAGTTTCTTTACTCAATAAGCTCTATGAAAACATCGCCACACTTCAGAATTCTTTTTTTTTTTTACATTCTTCTATATAATTTTAATTTTTGCTGTTTACTACAAATCTGTAGTGCTCTTTTGTTTTTTTCAAATTCAACACATTTTATCATATTTATAGTTATACAACTATCATCACAACCTCATTGCAGGACATTTCCGCTCTTCAGAATTCTTGCTGGCAGGTGGAACCTCAGGAGCCATGTATGAAGGACCCACGGACCAGTTCTCTGATGAGAGCGGTGCATCTTATGTATGAGGCACCCCCCCATTCTCTTTTACTAGCTATTCCTGTCAGAAGCCGGCTGATGCTTTTACAGTCTCATTTTTCACATGCGAAAGCACAGAAGGAGTAGTTTTATGGGCTCTGAGCTGCACACCGCAAGTCAGGGAAGGGACCTGGGAGAGAAGGCTTGAGCTGGGCCATTTGCTCTGTGACGCTACCTTGTCTTAAGCCCTTGTTTCATTTTCATGTTTAAGCCGGGAGGACCAAGGTTTGCTTGCCCGCTTCCTTCCTTCCTTTCTTTTCCTTTGAAAGAAAGGGGGCATTCAGTGACTGCCAATATCGATTTAGAAACTAGGGGACAACAATATACTTTTCAAAGGTTTCAAGTCAATGTGGTCCACCAAAAAAAAAAAAAAAAAAGCTATGCTGTCTTTCAATCTGTATGTTTAACTCTATGCTGGAAGTAATGGGAAATCTATTTATTAACTTGGTACTACAGCATCTGACACTGTGTTTTGAGGTAGGACTTTGCTCTTCAGGACCTAAAATTAATTTGTCGCAAAAGGAGCACCCCAAAGGGAGTGTAAAATTCACAGGAAATGCAGAAAACTAGCTTCAGTACCTCCAGTGAAAGCGCTGCATCACAGTGATTGTTAAAACTATCTATGAGTACCCCCCATCTCATGCCTATTTATATTGATTGAGCTCAAAGTAGGAAATACATGAAAAGTAGGAATATTGGAGAGAAAACTCAGTGATACCAGCTTTCTGTCTTGGAAGGCTTCTGAGTCCGAAAAAGGAGGGCCAAATTCTGGCTCCATTTCACCTTTTCTGAAACAGCTTAATATAAGAAAATAGGGCCAAGAAAGGTTCCTTTGATTTTGGAAAATGCTGAGACCCTGACCCATACCCTAAATCTCTCTTCCTTTTATTCCATTGCTCACTACCTCAAAAAGAATTGAATTTGCACAGTTCTGTCAAGTGGGTCTTTTCGTTTGTAACTCAGCCATCTACATGAAATACTGGAAAATCAGTTTAAAAAATTCTCAATGTATATAGTCACCTACCTACCCTGTTTGTCATGTACGGGGAATCGGGCTGAATAGTCGCACATCAGATAGCATGCCTTTTTCTAGATAGGGATTCTTAGCACCCAGAGAGAGAGTTTCATCTCATGATAAGCTATGCACAACAGTAATTATTTAATATCTTCTTGGCCTGTCTGTTTGTACTCTAATAACGTGCTTTGCACAGATGATTAACTCTGCTTTGAACCCCTTCCACCAATATCCCTTCTCCCTCTCTCTCTCTCTCTCTCTCTCTCTCTCACACACACACACACACACACACACACACACACACACACGTACATGAATGCACACACGTGTACACATGCAGTGAAGGGGGTTAACGTCTCCTCTTTCCTGGAACAATTCATGTTTCTCCTCTCCTAGAATCCTTCCCCTGAACTCCCCAGTATCAGATATCAATTGGCATGGGGGGTGGTTCTCCCATTACACCTGCTCTGACTTCCATGCTTTATCTGTTTCTCTCACTAAAGGACGGAATTCTTAAGGGCAGGGATGATCTTTTATTCACTCTGGATTCCCAGCACAGTTCCTGAAACATAGCAGGAGCTGAGTAAATGTTTTAAAAAAAAAAAACTTGAAAAATAATTTTAGTTGTGTTTCTGTTGGATTGTATTCATACTGAAGCCACAAAAAGTAAGTGGAACTGCAGTGGCCCCTCTGCAGGCCCTCTGGGTCCTTGTAGAAAATTCAAGCAGTAAAATGCAATGAAGTTTTTGCTTAGATGGTGCGTTCTCGGCTTGATTTCAATTTTCTTCCCTAACCTATGTTTATCTCCATGGTTTTATTTATATCTATTTCCTTTTGACAAAAATAGACGCTCAAAAAAGTGGATTGACCACGCAAGAGGTGACACTCTTGACTCGTGCCTGGGTTCACAGATATAGTTAAGATGCTGCCCTGCCTGTGGATATCCAGGTCGTTTTCTGAGTCATCTGACTTCAGAGTTTTCACTTTTTTAGGGGTATAATTAAGATCGGTTCCCAGGGATTTAAAAAAAAAAAAGTGAGTAAAGCAGACAGTCTATAGGTCCAGATCCATATAAGGAGATCTGTGGGCACCTGCCCAAATTGAGAGAAGCATTAAGAGCTATTCAAAACCTACTGAAATGTCAACACACTTTTGAAAAGAGTCCATTAGGGATGCAAATTTGTGGTTCCCTGATTATGATAAGCACTGGAAAGAAAACAGTGAAACCCATTAGGAGGTTTTGAGAACTTGGTTTTGAAGAGTAGGGAAGGCAACTCTAGTTTCTGCTAAGGGCTGGGCTTCGAGCCCTTCTCCGCATTCTGAGCCAATAGTTCTCATGACTTAAATGGTCCTAAAAATTCCTCCATTTTTGGAGAAAGCCAATTAACTCATCTGTAAACGGGCCACTTTTGAAATTCCATCCATGTCAGATAAAAATTTATTTTAATAAGATTCATTCCCCGGATTACAAAATGTAACTTGTTTGTGTAAAGGATCTGACACTAGACGCTCACATCAGGCTCTGATGTGTTTTGGTGTGTTCTTGCAGGGGGGTTTCTTATAAAAGGTTAAGTGTAATTTAAAACTTACAATTCTGTGTTGTTTTTTACAAATCAACTCACACACTTAGGGGTATGTTTCTATTTCATAATCATTTAGGGCTTTTCTGTGAAAATAACTGATTCACCTAATCTGAAGGACGCCCTTAATTCTGGCTGTCTTGAGTTGTTCACACATGACGTCAAATGATATTCAGCGTAATGGATAAATTAAATTGGGGCATAATTTTTGGTAATCGCTCTCAATGCGAAAAAAAAATGTAATTGATTTTCCCATCTTCCTTGATCTAGAAGGAATTGTATCAATTTCCAGGACGTCATAAAACAAAATATTTAAAGTATGTTTCAAATAATAAAAAAAGAAATACTTAACTTAATAAAGATGTGGAATCCATTTATGAAGAAAAACACTGGCTGTGGACCAACAGGCCAAAGAGTTTGCCAGAAGTCTGCAGTAGACCGTCATCCTTGTACGTCCACTCGCTCCCCAGTCACTCCTGAACCCACTCCATATTAAGAAAATGAATTTTCTCAGCCACACTGGACTTGGAAGTCACTGATTTTTGTTTACTTTGTTTTTGAGTAAAAAACCAGAAGATCTTTTTTCAGTTTCCTGCCTTATAAGGAAAGCAATCCAAGGCACTTAAACTATAGTTCTTCATGCCCTATTTTAATGGAAGAAGTTTGGTTGGCATATATATTTGATGCTTGGGAACCTTACCTAAAACTTAGGGGTTTTGACTCATTTGGAGAGCTTTAACAATTGGAACCACTGGCCGAAAAAGAAAACACTTACCTGTCATAAGAACAATTGAATGCTTCAGCATTAACCTAGAGCACAAAGTAGAAGTCCTGGAATGAATATTCCCATCTGGCCTTTGTGCTCTTCAAAAGAAGGACCCCAGGCCTCAGAAAGGCAGAAAGATCTATGACTAAAGGCATGTAGGTGATTACTATGGTACTCACTTATGTTGGATCAATCCTTTTAACTTCTAGAAAGATTTCTAGCTATATTATGGTATTTGTCTTTCTCGTTCTCCATCCAAATGGGGTGGACGATTCCAGAAAATAAGCACAGATTTTCCCAGTGGTTAAAAGAAATCAGAATAACTTTACCTCTGGTCTTCAAAAGAGAGAGAGCCTCTGCCATCAGGGAGATATGTGTCTAGTGGGAAAGACTGGCGCTAAATAAATAATTGTACCTGTAAAATATTGTTAGAAAAGCGTGAAGGAGTAGCACATGGAGCTGTGTAGTCCTCTCGATTAGAGGACCTGCAATTTGGGGGTCAGAGAAAATTTTAAGAAAGTGATATTTAAACAGAGATCTAAAAGATACATAAGAGCTGGTCAACAAAAGAGCCAATGGCTAATCTGTCCAGGCAAAGACAGTGGGATGTGTGAAGGTCCTGGGGTAGGAAAGAGTTTGGCACATTCTGGGAAATGAACAAAAGTCAGGATGGGTGAAACATATCAAGTCAGGGTGGAAAGTAGTAAGACATCTGAGCAGTGGAATGCTTACAGGATGATTTTATTAAATCCTGAATGCTGAGCAAAGCCGTGGGAGAACATTGAGCAGGTAAATGTCATAATTAGGTCATTCTGGCTAATCCAGTGCAGAGACTGGATTGGAGAAAAGCAAAAATGGAGACAGAAACTGGGAAGAACCAAGTGAGACTAGTTGGTGTTTTGGACTGGAATCTTGGGAGTGGGGATGAAGCTAAAAGGATGGATTCCAGGTCTATTTGGAAGGTAGAATGAATAGAACTTGGTGAATGATTGGAAGTGAAGGATGAGGGATGTGAAAGTTAATGCCTAGATTCCACTAATTCACGGTTATCGGATATATTTAAGAAGGTATAGAAGGTCCCATTGTGGCTCAGTGGGTTAAGAACCCGATTGATATCCATGAGGATGTGCGCTGGATCCCTGGCCTCACTCAGTGGGTTAAGGATCTGGCATTGCCGCCAGATGCAGTGGAGGCCGGTGGCTACAGCTCCAATTCAGTCCCTAGCCTGGGAACATCCAGATGCTGCAGGTGCAGCCCTAAAAAGACAGGAAAGAAAGAAAGAGAGAGGAGAGAAAGAGAGAGGAAGGAAGGAAAGAAAGAAAACATAGGATACTTTCTAGGGAGAAGGTTCTAAAGAGGAGACACTGTATTAGTTAGGGTTCTCCAGAGACAGAGAATCAATAGGCAGTAGGCTAGGAAGATATATGTGACTTAGTATTTAAAAAATTGGCTTATGCCAATTATGGGGGCTGAGACATTCCATGTTCTTCTCCCTGTTAGCTGGAGTCCTAGGAAAGCCATGGTGTAAATTTCAGTCTAAATACCAAACCCCAAACATCGGGAAGACAGATGGTTTAAGTTCAAGTCCAGTGGCTGGAGAAGGCTGATGTCCCCATCAGGCAGGGGGTGAGGGGTCGGGGCAGGGCAGGGAGGAGACCCTCTCAAACTTCCACCTCCTTTGTTCTTTTCAGGCCCTCAGCAGGTTGAATGCTGCCTATTTACCTGAGGAGGGCAGCTTGCTTTCCTCAGTTCACCCATTCGAATGCCACCCTCTTCGGAAACACGTTCACAGACACACCCAGAAATAAGGTCGAACCCGATATTTGCACATCCCGCAGCCTAGTCACGTTGACACGTAAGAGGCCCCGTGGACAGGCCCGTCCATAAGGCTCCATGTAGGCCCTTAGAGCTTGTTATCTCAGCTCTTTAGCAGGTAGGGTCAGATAGTACTTACTCCTCGGTAGTGAAAATGGTTTTCCTGGCAAGTCACAGGCTTGGAGAACCTTGATCTTCCTCAGAACGCCCAGTGTAGTCCCATCCCAAAGGGCCTGATGGTACCACAGTGAAAAGACAGAACTGCTGCTGATTTCGGGACCTGCCCAGCCTCTCTCAAAGAATATTTTTCTGTTTAATGATAAGGACTAACTCAAGTGCCCAGAAGAGTGAAACCTTTATTTCAGGCTAATCAGAAGGATCATTTTTCATATGTGAGAAGAAATGGCCCCTCCTTTTAGCCCTCAGGACTTGTGGTTCTGCCCTCCTTGGCTAAGTGGTACTTGCACCCAGGCATCTTTGGAGGAAAAAGAATGTCCAAAAAGAGGCTAGGGACAAAGTACCCATTTGTCTGCAGCTTTGAGGAAGACCCACTCACAACCAGTGGGCTGCTTCCCCAAAATAACTAGTTCTGGGCTTCTCCATGGGTCAGGTTATGCACTCTTGAGCATATCTAATTAGATAATTTTGGAGTCAAAGTGTCCTTGAAGATGATTGACTCAGCTGCTTTATTTTATTCATAAAGAAATGGAAACGCAGAAGTCTTGAGAGCACAGCCTACAATCGCCAGGCAAACCCATAGCGGAGGAAGGGAAGTGACACACTTAGTGGCGCCTTCAGATTCAAAGCCATACCATGAAGGGCTCAGTTCCTTCACTGTGTCTTTTGTATGATGTTCAGATTGACACGTTCTGTTCCGGTGAGCGACTGATTTTCCAGGGGCCTGAGGAGAAACCAAGCTGTCGTCACACACCCGTGGAGGGATGTCTGGGGGAAGGCACGTGTCCTATAAATGTACCACCAGTCGCTTTCTATTTCTGTTTCTAGTAGGGACTTACTGTCGATAGCTAAAATTGACATTTACTGTGACCATAACCCTACCACAAATTAAAATCAGACCCCACGTCCCTCTGGGGAAGATGTTTATTAAGCTGTAGGAAGACATCTGAAATGATACCAAATTACATTTAAACTCGAAACCCCAAATACCACATTTGTTTGGGAGCAGGACTAGGACTGTCTGGGGAATAATATGGGAAACTGAGCAAGTCACTCTCTTTGGCAAAATGCAAGGCCACCAGGGAAGGGAGAAGTGCCTTCGAAGAGATGCTTTATACATAAAGCCCTGTGTGGCTTTTAACTAATCATTTAAGCCTAAACAAAATTTCCTCCGGAATGAGCTTCAAGGAAAAATAAGCCCTTTAAAACGTCCATGCCTTTACAGCACAGACACAGATGTTCCGATTGTTTTTATAAATATACTGAGAAGGAGGTTGAAAGAAATATCACTGCAAAACTAATCTATCAAAAGGCAAACCCGCCTCCAGGGTTGGACCTGGCTGATACAGACAAAAGTATGTTTGGGACCAAGAGTCTTCATATCACTTTTGCGTTGAGCATGTAGACGTCTGAGGTCTGTGGGTGCTTGTGTGTAGCGGGTGTGTCTATATACATAACATGGTCATTATCTCAATCTCTGAGCCTAACAATAGCACCAACTCGGCCAAAGAGAAGCTCTGCCTCAGTGGTTTTTTTGCTTGTATGTCCAGCCCATGAGTAGCTTTGAAAATAGCAAAAGCCGGGAGTTCTTCTTGTGGCTCGGCAGGTTACGAGCCCGACTGATATCCATGAGGATGTGGGTCTGATCCCTGGCCTCGCTCAGTGGGTTAAGGATCCATCGTTGCTGAGAGCTATGCATAGGTCACAGGTGCGGCTTGGATCCTGTGCTGCTGTGGCTGTGGTGTAGGCTGGCAGCTGTAGCTCCAGTTCGACCCCTAGCCTGGGAACTTCCATATGCTGTGGGTGCAGCCCTAAAAAGAAAAAAACAAAGGGAAGGGATGGAGGGAGGGAGGAAAGGAAGGAAGGAAGGAAAGAAGGAAGGAAGAAAGAAAAAGGAAGAGAGAAAGAAAATAGCCAAAAGCCTAGTTGCTAAACCCTTTGAGATCTGGGGATGCAAAGTGCAAAGTAAATGCCAAGTGTCATTATCATGAATTTTATTGCTATTTTATTAAGTGTTCCAGACTAATATCAATTTAGCTCCCTGATAAGTGCTTCTACAAAGTGGGAGGACTTGAAAGGTAGCTCAGGAAAGTGTGCCCAAGGAGGACACACAAGTTTCATAGAAACTCCACCCCTCCTCCAACCCCCCCTTGCTCAGGTCACTGATACGGTGACTGTCCCTGTAGGGTAGTGTTTCAAGTTATCAGGATCCTTAAAAAAAAGGTCTGGCATGGATGAGTCATAGGAGTGTTGCTTCCAGGAAGCGAGAGACCCTGTACAGTGAAGTAACCTCATTAAGTCATTCAACAAACCTCCATAAGTCTCCTGTTGTGTGCCAAGCTCTGTGCCCCCTGACACTTTCCCTCCAATCTAAAGGAGAGCCTGAGGCATGCAGCAGACACTAGCCTAGACTGGAGAAATCAACAGGTTTCTCTAAGAAGATGATAGGCCAGGATGCACCAGGGCTGCCAGTAATGGAAAAGACATTCAGATCCTCCTAGAGGCCAGATGTTTCTGAGTCTTTTCCCCAAACCACTTCCCCCTGAAGCGGAGGAGACTATAGGTTTACTTTGTATTTTTAAAAGACACTCACTGCAATTTGGTTTTCTGAAATAGATGAATCATTGCTTGAGTAGAATATCTGATCATCTTGCGAGGGACAAGCACACACAGAATGTTGTACCTGGTTATCGAATCATCCTCACGCCGTACCTATGGAGTGGCTCTACTAGTCCCCTTTGTGCCAGTGAGAAAACAGAGGCGTTCAGTGGTTTGTGCAGAGCACACACGCGTGGTGCGTGGCAGGGCCAGCAGGCGACACAAAGCCTGTGCCTTGTCAGCTTTATTCGATTTTCTGGTTAATGATGGCAGCCAGCATTATCTCTATCATTTCTGTCAGCCACTCTGACTGGAATAAGTGAAAATAATAGACCTAATTTAGGACTAGGAGAGGTCTGCCAGTTCCTCCTCCTCCCAGGAAACCCTGCCAGACCGGGACAAATCTATTTTTTAAGAGCCTAAGAAGAGGAAATTCCAAAACCTCAGTAAGCCATTTAATTGTTTTACACCCTTCGCTCTCTGGAGATGTTCTTTCTTATAAGTTAAATCCCATGTGCTGTTGCTGTATTATTGTTATTATTCCGCTCCAGTTGGGTTTGAAAGTGACTGGTCACCATGCTCTGAATGTAGCCATTTGGAAATTTGAAGCTGGTTGTCAACATCTCCCAGTCTGCTTTTTCCTTTTCCTTTCCCAGTTAGGTCTTCCCTTCTGGCCTTTTAGCATTTTTTCGCGGCTCCTCCATCCCCCAAATGATGTTCAACCCCTGCCTGACCAGGGTTTCTTTCGGATCCCACACCGCATCCTATGGTTTCTGGTTATTTGGTTACAGCCGTGGTTTGGAATTGGCAGTTGTTAGGTTGTAACCTAGTGAAGAGTTTGCCAAGCCTCGAGGCCACGTCTCTTTCCTTGTCTGTGTTTCCCCAGTGAACGTGTTACCCTGCAGCATCTCAGTTACTTTATCATTAAGAACAGAACTTGAGAAATCAGGCTTTCAGCAGCTGAGGGTTGCCGAGCCCATGCCTGTCACTTCAGCTGCCTGAAGCTGCTCCTGCCTTGCTGACACATCCCCTCTCTTGCCAGTTTAGCTGTGGAGCTAATCATTTCTATCACCTCCCCCTAAAGAGCTGAAATAATCCTGGCGAGCGGCAGGGTGGGACCTGTCATAAATCTGGTCTCCCAGGAGAGCCATTTGAAAACTGCCCGAGAGACCCTGCCTCGTGACCCAAGAAGAGGTTAGATGGAGACATTAGTGGGGGTGACCTAGCAAGGATGAGTAAAGGTTGCCCAGATGATCCTTGCAAGAGCTCTCTGTTTTTGCTGGCTGAAGTCTTTTGCGCTTGGAGCTCCCGTCATTCAGCAGCAAAACTGAGCTGTCTATTTGGAACATGAGTACTGGGGGATTGTGCTGGGTGTGGAAGATGCCATGAATTACGCACTCAAATATGGTAACTGACCAGCCGAGCATCCAGAAGAAATCAAAACGGGAATTGCCGAACTTAGAGTCAGGGGGAAGGGAGCATCTGTAAGTGCAGGGAGCTCTCAGCCTCTGCAGAACATCCAGGCAAGTGTGTTAGTGAGTGTTTGCATGAATTATTCATGTATGGTGAATGAATGCAAGCAGCAGTCACATGGAAACAACAAGGCTCATAATCAGAGGGCTACTTATTTGTCCTTAGGAAGCAAGGAAGAAGCTTATTAACAACTCACAAACAGGAAGAAATTTTCCTTAGAGATATGTTTCTATGGAGAAAAAATTTCCCTCCAGCCAGCTAGATAGATATATATCATTTATTTGAGCCTGCATTCAAAATCTTTTATATCTTTTGATGTGCATTTACTTGCCTTTTCTAAGTGTAACTTTATGAATAATTGATGCAACTGAGAAGTTATTGGCTAATTGAAAAGCCATCTCTTCATGTCTTTAAATCTGACCCATGGCTAATGCCAAATTGTTCAGCCATTTAGAGTTTTTTATAAAGGGTCTTTATAAAGAGTCTTTTGCTCTTTACAAGGAAAAATATCAGATTTTTAAAAACTTTTTTTTTTTGGACAATAATGCATCAGAAACCAATCAGCCATGTTTTTGGTTAACTTAAATGAATCAAGCTGACTGCATGGCTAATTCAGATTAATGGTGCAGAAATCAGTCATTAAAGAAGAAGAAAAAAGAGATTGATTGACTAGCCTTAACAGAATAGCCATAAATTCGCATCTCTCCTTCCATCACTACTCTCTCTGTTTAAAACATTTAAAAGCACCAGTAAACATCTCCTCTGCCTGAATACACGCAGCACAAATGCTATAAAACCCAGCAAAGGCTCCAGCAGGAGGCAGCTCTGTTAGCTCTATGACATTTTATTATGACCATTGGCTCTCTCACAGTCAGGCTTTCATTTAAAGAAAGAGAAGTTACATTTCCAGGATATCAGATACTACATCTATATGATAAAGGCGGCAGTAGTACAAACTTGATTTTTTTTTTTAAAGACCTAATTTTATCTTCTGTGGTAAATTTAATTTCCAACACCTCTGGCCATAATGATTACAAAAACGTTCTTGTCAATATGGCTAAGTCAGTACAAAGCAGAGAGGTTTAGTTGACCATGATATGGGTGTAACTGGTACCCCTGGACCCAGAGCTCTGGACATTATAAAGTGCAACCTTATTGCAGGGCAGGCATTCAATTTTTAAAACATTATATAGGTTAGAGACAGATGAGTGTTTCTGAATTATTTGTGACCTTTTCTTATGAAATGCCCCCAAAATAATTTCAAATGGAAATTAATTTAATTCATGCAAAAATAAATGGGTCTAGAACTCATCAGAAAGCTCGAGGTTAATCTAAGGGGCACTGATCAAAAGTACAGATTACCTTGGAGGTAACCAACTATGCTGGTTCAGAACAGAAGTGGGTTAGATTAGGCTGTTAATATAAATTGGAGTTTCACTTACAACTTGTAAGTCAATTAAGTTCTCATTAGTTAGCAGAGCAAATTTATTGAACGCTATTCCTGCAAGGTCCATTGCTAGTGGAAGAAATTCTTGATATCTATGCTTTCATTAATTCAAGAAATATTTATTAAATACCTGCCAGGTATTGTGTGCTTCCTTAGGTTTCAGAAGTATCTACTTTAGTAAACAAAGCGGACACAATCTCTGACTTACAACGTGTATTGTCTGGTTGGGAGCAGAGATATTTTTTAAAATCATTTAAAATCATTAATGAATAGAGAAGGGGTGATGGTAAACTCCGGGAAACCATGAAACATACCTGTTTTGTTTATCATCATATTGTTACCAACTGAATGTTTGTAAATGAATTATTATGCAAGTGACCTAATTTGCCAAATCAGTTTTTCCCCCTCTGAAATGAAAGTGTACAGAATCTGACAAATATTAGGTGCTTAATTGGTTTTTGATGATTGATTGAATACATGGTGATAAATGTTACTAGGGAAAAAGTACTAGCTACTAGGGTGCACTGAGAACACTCCAGCAAAGGCCCTAGCCTGATGGCATTGCCCAGAGAAGGTTGCAGGATTACTTGTGTCCAGGGTCTATAAGGAAGTCATTATGGCAAGTGTGTGGAGCCCAGGGCCATGAGCTGGGGAGGCAGCGAGGGGCCAGATGACACAAGGTCATGGAGCCATGTTAAATTCCATCACAAAGATGTGGGCTTACTGGCATCTCTGATGAGCTGGAGCATTTGCTATTTTGCACTGGAGATTTTACTAGCTTTTCAGGACAAGATGGAGGCTAAAGCTGGGTAGGAGACTGGATGCACATATAAGGCACAGTTCTCTTCCTGGACACCCAAATGTCTGCGTCATCAGATGAAGCGTGGGGGTGGGGAACAATTGTTGCAGGGAGATTCCCCATCTTTATCAGAGGTCCTTCTTGAGCGTGAAGAAGCTTTGAAAGAGAAAAATACATATTTTTATTGAATTCTGACAATTTTTGCCTTTTCTAAGGCTATTTCTACTTTGCCTCAAATTCCTCATTTTTTAAAAGGGGAACTACTGCATTTGCCATCCAACTTCAGGAGCTTGGCTGTAAGACTTGGTACAGAACATGAACTCATTCAGAAAGATACAAGTAATATGATGTCTTGCACGATGTGGGCCAGATAGCTCTCTTGTTTTCCTAGTTGTTGCTTCTGTTGGATTTTTGTCATTGTTTTCAGGAAAAACAAGATACTAAGGACTGATCTCTGGGGACCTGGTTTGGTTCCATTTTGAGGAAATATTTTCAAGGATCCTTTCTGAGGCATAATGTGAAGGCATTTTGCAATTCTGTAAAATTGTTGGTGGAAGGAATCCATTTGCCTCCATAGAAGGGTTTGGGATTCTAAAGTTGATGGATTTTAAAAGAAATAGCTTATATATGCAGGGAGTTGGGGACATTTTTATATCTGTTAGATTGTAATTCTTCAGTTAAAGCTAAGGACTGATGTTCTTTTTTTTTGCTATTTCTTGGGCTGCTCCCACGGGGATATGGAGGTTCCCAGGCTAGGGGTCGAATCGGAGGTGTAGCCACCAGCCTAAGCTAGAGCCACAGCAATGCGGGATCCGAGCCGCGTCTGCAACCTCCACCACAGCTCACGGCAACGCCGGATCGTTAACCCACTGAGCAAGGGCAGGGACCGAACCCGCAACCTCATGGTTCCTAGTCGGATTCGTTAACCACTGCGCCACGACGGGAACTCCAGGACTGATGTTCTTAAGCCACAGTTTCTTGGTAAAAGTGTTGTGATGAATCGGTTGTTTGGTCAGTGTTTCAGAAGAGTAATAATAGCAATAACCACAACTAATTTTGTTAAGCATATTCAATATATTTAATATGTGATAACTCATTTAACGTCATGAGGTAAATATCCCATCACCCCATTTTACAGTTGAGGAAACTGAGGCACAGAGAAGCCAAGTAACTCTGCCGGAGGTTACACAGCTACTAAGTGGCGGAGTTGGAACTCCAGCTTTGGCAGGCCAGCTCCTGAGCCCATCCATGTTCTTCACTACCCATTTCACAATGTAGTTCTCACCCAGGGAAGAAAGGGACCGTATTGTCTTTCCAACTCACATGCTACTTGCTTGTGCCGGCAATTTGCTCTCTTTATGAAAACAGGAATTTTACAATTTTTAAATTCCACTTCTAGCCAGTCTCTTGGGATAGACCATGATAGAAGATAATATATAATATATATAAAAAACTGGGTCACTGCTATACAGCAGAAATTAACACATGAATCAACTATAAATATAAATAAATCACTGTAAATATAAATAAATATATACAAATATAAATCGTTACAAATAAATGTTTATTTATAAATAAACGTAACTGTTTATTTATAAAGAAATATAAATTTTAAAACTCTAAATATAGATACAACACTATAAATCAACTATACGCTCATCAAAATAAAATTTTAAAAAATTCCATTTAGGAGACGAATGAGCATTTCTCATTACAAACCACCCTCTCTTAAGATTTAAATAAGCATTTCTTATTACAAACTGCCCTCTCTTAAGATTTAAGAGTGTTGTATTCCCCTCTTCAGTTTCCCCATCCTGGTAGAGGCTCGTTTGCTAAGTTAGGCCACAGTACCTCATTTAAAAAAGGTGCAAAGGAAGCAGAGTTTTCTTTTCTTAAGCATACACAAAGACAGCGGGCAGTAGGCTTTCTCTAGTCTGTTTATGAAATCCTGTAACATTTAAATGAGAATAAAACATGGGCCCCATGGAATGGATCGTGTCCATTTTTTAGCAACTTCTCTCCCTTTTTAGGAACCCTGTCTCTTTGGGATTTATTCATGTTTCAAATGTAGCGGTGGTATTAAGAACTAAGTGCTGTGCTAGCTCAGTTTCATTTACTATAGACGTGACCACCTACTACATGCCCGGTGCTGCTTGAGGGTTGTGGACGCATCAGTGAGCGATAAAGAATATGCCCTTATCATAGTAGAACATACAGTCTTGCTAGATTAAGACCATCTCATTTTCAACTGGATCCCTAGAATCTGAATTTTAGAGTGATTTCAAGGCATTTCCAGGTGGCCTATTGCCTGATCCCTTCATCCAACAAATGATGAGATGGAGAACCTACAAGTTAAGGAGTCAGAAACTCTAATATCAATAGCACCTGGGGCCTCTGCTCCCTGAGCACTATTCCTGCCAGGTTATTGCTTTCAGGCTCTTTTTTTTTTTTTTTTTTTTTTTCCAGTCTGTCCCCCCCACCCCCAAGACCAAGTCCTTTTGTTGTTTTATTTTGTTATCTGCTCAAGCTTTCTTAGATACCTGTGATCTCTAATACTGATCTCCAAATTTTCCAATGTAATTTTTTTGGTATCATTTGCTTTTTCCCTTTGTCTCTCCACAAACCTGGCCTCTGCCTGTTGTTAGAGGGTAATAAGCAATCTCAGAAGGTCATGGATCTTTTGAAAACCTGGAAAGGAAGAGCAGTCTGCAATGACCCTCTTGAGATCTTCGAAACACAAACTCTGGCTTGTTAAAGATAGTTAGTCTTGGAGTTCCCGTTATGGCTCAGTGGTTAACAAATCCGACTAGGAACCATGAGGTTGCAGGTTTGATCCCTGGCCTCGCTCAGTGGGTTAGGGATCCAGCGTTGCCGTGAGCTGTAGTGTAGGTCACAGACACGACTCAGATCCTGTGTTGTTGTGGCTGTGGCACAGGCCGGAAACTACAGCTCCAATTAGACCCCTAGCCTGGGAACCTCCCTATGCTATACCCCTAGATAAGACAAAAAAAAAAAAAAAATATATAGTTAGGCTTGCCCAAGGGCGAGGAAGACCAGCAGACAGAGTCCTTCTTTACAACCACCTCTACACTGAAACACATCCTTTGGTGGGAAAAATGAGGACATGAAATCCCTCGCTGTGGTACCCATCATTCTGTTAAGGACAGTGAAAACACAGTCTGTCATCCCTGACATTTTAATTGAAAGAAAAGCTTACATAGATTTCAGCCATAAGCAGTATGTTTATACAAGTGTATGAAGAGGAATCATCTGTCAAGTTGGAAAACTCTTAATGCTGCGAGACTCCGTTTAGTAATTGAACAATCCAACATGAGCTCACACATCTTACCTTGTTCCATGCCTCAATAATTTTTAGTAGAAATACTTTACCTAGAGGCATAGGGTTATTAAAAAGGAGGCTCGGCTTGCTCAAAGTCTGGAATTATTAGCTCATGGCAAC
Organism: Phacochoerus africanus; assembly: GCF_016906955.1. Lineage (NCBI taxonomy): Eukaryota > Metazoa > Chordata > Mammalia > Artiodactyla > Suidae > Phacochoerus > Phacochoerus africanus. The sequence goes on along the minus strand of NC_062559.1, from coordinate 43,927,887 downwards.
AAGCCTGCACTGGAGAAAGACTGTTGGGTCTTTGTTTTCACAACTTTACTGCAATTTGCCGTCTTCTTTTCAGAGCCTAGCTGATGTGTCGTTTGGGAAGTTTTTTTGTTTTTTAAAAGGAAAAAAACACAATTTCCCATGGATGAGTGACTTCTCATATTAGCAGTATTCCAGAATTTTACTACTTCATTGGAAAATCCAGAGAGGAATGTGAGTATCAAAGGAAATGGACCATGGATTTATTTTAGTATTAAAAAATCAATAATAACTTAGTTTTGGGAACCATCAAGGTGGGATGAGGGAAGCCCTATATTGCAAGTTGAATTTAAGTTCCGCTTTTTTTCGTGACCCATATCACCCTGGGCACATTTAAATGTTTCTGAATTCAGCTTACTCCTGAGCAAAATGGGCTTAATATGACCTGCCTACCACATTGTGTCAGTTCAAGTCACACGAAGGTGAAAATATTTAGAAAAGTATGAAGCGATATATAAGTGCAATATAATTCTTGTGCAAGCACAGTGTATTAAATAATAGCTATTTCTATATGCACGAAGGGAATTAGACAATTAAAGCAATTATTCCAATACCACTCTTGCCTCAGCGTTCTCACTACTCTAGACATAGGATTATTTATTGGGCCGAGCAGTGTAATTGCCTTATTCTAACCCTTTGCATATCTAGTGATAGGTAGGCACAGATTTTTTTTTTTTTCAGTTTTTGCAGTTTTAAAAGTTCAAGCAAGAAGCCTAGAAAACTCCATAGGCTTTGTAGGTGGGGTTGAGGAAATTATTTATAGAATCTATGTAAGACAATAATTCAGAATTACTCAGAATTCAAATATATAGGGTCCTCAAATAATCATTTTTCCCTGCAAGTATACATTGCTAATTGGTCTGATTGGTATCATCAGGTAATTATTATTATAACCCCAAGGGAACCCAGTACCCTGAAAGACTTTCTTAATTAGTGCGAGAATATTTGATATTTTAAAATCCAGGAGATCTGTGCCTGGCATAGAAATAACTTTCCTAATAAGAACGGTGAAGTAAATGAAACATACCATTTCCCCATTAGTCTGTACAACTGGGAGTTTCCTGTGGTTTGGGAAAGAATGAAAACTTATTTTAAATTAATTACTTTTGCATCATCCCTGGCATACCATTAAGTTGTTTCATTGATTCCTTTTTTGAAAATAACCCATCAATAAAAACTGATACCCAAGATTATCATTAATATGTTGGAAACAAAATGTAAATGATGACAACGTGTTACCTTTGTTCGTGAGGGTGACACTGCCCATCAACATAATGGAATATTTTTAGTCGTCTTTCCTGTAACAGTTTTTGCTTGTCCTTACCTGTCTATACTCAAAGCGTTATCCCTGGTGACTTGCTAAGCAGACATGTGGTAGAAGGTTGTATGTATGTATGTGTCTGCAGAGGTCTGTCTGTCTCTATCTGGGTATCTAAGATGAATGGGTGAATGGATGATTAACTGTCTGTAGGGTTTCATTATGAAAGTGGGGAGTTCGTATTATTAATCTTGTACTTGGAGGAATTTACCATTATTAAAAATCGTATACTTTAATATACGGCTATTTTTTTTTTTAGCAAAGGACCCAAACAAAATGTTAAAACTGGAGGATATAAAACAAACCTTGTCTCTTGACTGGGTGGCATTTTATGCTTCTCCGTCTTGAGCTCTTTATCCCTGAGTGACATAGACGTTAAGATCCAGTGACATGAAAACTATAGAATTTTGGAGCCATTAAAGCCAGCCATTTCCTAGAACTGTAACAACACAAGGACATGGACCTGCAAAGGCCTTACTAATCCTTACTGTTAATCCGTACGCCAGAAGTCTCAAGCGTACCTGTCAAGGAGTACCCATAGTACTTCATTCGCTTTTCTGAAAACACTCGTTTCATTGTTCCAAGCTTCTTACGTTAGCCTGTCTATGCAACCCCTCTCACAACACGTTCTGTTAATAGAACTGATTGTAATTTTGCTACAGTCATGTTAACTCTGGGTCCAAGTTTTATATTCGCCTCTATTTTCATGTATACGCCTTCCTCATCATGTAAATCTAGGAGTAATTTGGACCAATCCCTCTATGATGTGTGTGACTTCGATAGCTAGCTCTCTTTCCAAGGAAGAGTTCAGGCACAAAGAACGGAAACTTTGGAATGGTGAAAGCAATGCGAAGGACTTCCCCCCATTCAGTCTCCACGTGTCCCTCATGGTAGACAGGTGAGCTGCAAAGAAGAGACTTCTCTGGACCGGGGAGTCCTACCCTGAAATACAGGAAGGCGTTGGAACGTCGCTCTGCAATCCTTACCCAGTGTGTAGCCCCCCAGTGTGTAGCCCAAGGGGATTTTTTTTTTTTTTTTTTTAAAGAAAACACATTAATCCAGGAAGCCCGAGTTTCTGTGATGACGTTCGGGCTTAAGATGGTTCAACAAGGAAGACTCAGAGGTCCTAAGGGGTGTTTTTCATTTTGTTTGATTTGTTTGTTGTCTTTACTTCATGGATTTAACATGTATACAGCTGTCCAGAGCAAGAGCTTCAGGAGCTTGAGAATCTAGCCAGGGAGGTCACTTGTTTGCCATTTTTAATAAACACAAATAATTCCCTTTTTTTTTTTTTTCCTCAGCCCCATAGTCCCTGGCTCATGAAATCAATGTAAGGGCCTGAAACTTTTTTTTTTTTTTTTTTGGTAAATTGAAGGAAAAGCTCCAACTGTGTACCCCTCCCCACCTCAAGAAGTGCCTACGCAAGTCTTGCAGGTCAGGCCCTAGTCAGGTTCTGTCAAACAGCCTAACACTTCGAGTTATTATGAAATGAGGGGGTGGGGGTAATTGGGGCCCAGCCTCCAGACTAGCCTCGAGAAAGGCTCACTGAATTGCTGTGAACCACGATCTGGCTACTTTGATTTGTGACCTGGCTTTTTTTTTTTCATTCACAGTGGAGAACCATGACAAAGTCAAAATGGATTATTTGGGGGAAATTATGAATGAAGTTGACTCTGCAAATCCAGTTAGTGAAAGTATATCCAGGCAGGCTTCCAGGCAGAGGTGTGAAGTGTGGGCAAAAACAAATGCATGCAGATCTCAGGCTCTAAGATCCTCCAGAGGGCAGAGACTTCAGAGTAAACACACAGAATTTCACCACCAGGTCTCTTTCCAAAGATACAAAAGTTGTTGCAGATTTACCGACTTGCTGTCTATTGAGTATCAGTTAGATAACAGAGGTCAGGAAATGAAGTGGAATTTGATGTATTAACTAGGAAACAGCAAAGGAAGCCAGGCTTGTGTTATACTTGTGATTATTTCCCTAATATCCTCAATTATGTGGCTCCCATCAGAGGATCTGATCTGTTGCTCGTGTAATGGTATTGTCCCTGTTGGATCTGGACCTGGGAAAGAGGCAGTGAATCTCCTGCCCAGGCTTTGGGAATAATGTTTGCTTTTTGTTTGTTTGTTTGTTTCCAGGCCTGTCCCAGGCTCTCTATCTTCCCTGCTACATCTTCACAACAGACAGAGACAGCCTATGCCAGCCTCCATGCCCGGGACCCTGCCCAACCCCACCATGCCAGGATCTTCCGCCGTCTTGATGCCAGTAAGTCCTTCTCACTTCTGTCGAAGCTTGCTCCCCTTGAGGGCACAAGAAAAGCTGAGATCTAAGCTGATGGGGAAGAGAGTGGCTTCTTCTGGATGGGAAGTCAAGCTCCATGCTGGTTTGCTTGAGTGCCCGGTGGTGCGTCCCTAGGCGTCTTGCTGGCTTCCTTGTCCTTCACTGCTTCCCTCATGAGGCAAGGTCCCATCTTCCTGCCGGTGACAAGTGAGCTTGTCATACCCAGGAAATGTAATTTGTTCAGGGACACAGGGTTTTAGGACTACTCCAAAGTCTATAGCTTGGGCCATATACGCAGTGTCCTTAAATTGCCGGCGAGTGATCTACCAGGACTCAGAGTGGTCATTATTGTAATAACAATAATAATGATGGGGAGTTCCCCTTGTGGCTCAGCGGAAACGAATCTGGCTAGTATCCATGAGGATGTGGGTTCGATCCCTGGCTCTGCTCAGTGGGTCGATGATCTAGCATTGCCGTGAGCTGTGGTGTAAGTTGCAGACGCGGCTCGGATCTGACATTAGTGTGGCTATGGTGTAGCCTGGCAGCTGCAGCTCCGATTCAACCCCTAACCTGGGAACTTCCACGTGCCTTGAACGCAGGCCTCAAAAGCAAAAAAAAGAAAAAACACACACACACACACAAAAAAAAAAAAAAACAAAGCAAAAAAACCCCAAGACTGATAACGATGATACAGAATAACTGATAACATGTATCCACGCTTACCGTGTTGTGTTCTAGCTGTGCTTATTGAGTGCTGACCATGTACCAGTCACCCTCTAAGCATGTCAGCAATACGTGAAACAACCTTCTCAATTAGGTACTATTACTATCTCCTCTCAAATAGATACTATTACTTTTCAAATGAAGAAAGTAAGGCAAGTAACTAACTTCTTCGGCTGAGAGCAAAACAGCTGAGTTTCGAACCCAGGAATTTTCCTTCCCTGGAGCCCACCCTCTTGACCTTGATGTGATCCAGACATTCTTAACCTTTGAGGGGTGCGCTGTCATTACCCTTATTTTGCCAATGAGGAAACTGAAGCACAAGAGGCTGAGGAACTTGGTTAAGTGACCTGGTCCCTAAGAGCTAGTGAGTGACAGACTCAGAATTTAAATCCAGGTCGTCTGACCCGCATTTACACGCATATGTGACATTACACTGCCCTTTCTCTGAAGACAACAGGTTGGTGCAAAAGGCAGATATGGACTGTTTCAGAGTGAACTTTGCTCTCCGGCCACAGATCCCCGCCCTGGACGTCTTCCTCTTCCCTGGCGTTGTGTTTTGGTGCACGTGGCTGGTGTTAGGACTCCCTGGGCCACGAGAGTCCTTAAAAGTCCTAGAGGCCACGTGACAATCCAGTTAAACCCCTCCCACATCAGCCATGTTTCACAGAGCGTTCCAGCATTCTAAGGAATTGTCCGATTTGCTATTTCCTTTTGTCCTCACAGCCATCCTGTGGGAATAGGTTCACAGGCATCCTTTATTTATGTATTTCACCCGTGGAAAGCCAGAGAGTCAGACACAGAAGCGAGTTGTCTAACGTCACACAGCTTGTGCGTGAAGAGTTGGGACTAGGGTGCCCTTTCATCTCCTGCCGAGCAGCCTGCATCATCCCAGGACGAGCAGTTTGCCCATTGATCCCAGTGGAAGCAGGGGGATGGAGAGGGGCTTATAGTGGCCCAATTGTGGCGACAGGGACCTGCCCATTGCAAGTATTCAGGTAGTTGAGGCTAGAAAGAGTCTTTGTAAATTGGGCCAGAAGGGCAGGTGAGCTGACTCATTTTACCTGCGTTGCTCACCATAAACATCTTTTTTTTTTTGCTTTATTTTTTTTTAGGGCTGCACCTGCAGCATATGGAGGTTCCCAGGCTAGGGGTCGAATGGGAGCTACAGCTGCTGACCTTTGCCACCGCCACAGCAACACCAGATCCAAGGTGGATCTGTGACCTGCTGCACAGTTCAAACGCTGGATCCTAAATCCACTGATCGAGGCCAGGGATCGAACCCAAGAACTCATGGATACCAGTCGGGTTCGTTACCGCTGAGCCACCATGGGGACTCCTTCACCATGATTATCTTTAAATGAAGGAACCCGGCACCATCGATGCTGTTATTCACCCCATTAATTGCAATAACATTTTTACCACAGACCGTCTTCATCTAGGCTTTAAATCCTTCTTGTCCAAAATAGTTTCCTTTCGGAAATTCTGTGAATTGTCCATAAAAATATCATCCCATGATTTTTTTTTTTTTCCCATTTGACTAACCTGTGTACCATTCCCAGGAGCAAAGATGGGACACTTGGGCTGAAAAGGCCCAGAGAAAGGGTGCCTGGCACTGGTTTCCACTACATCACTTCATTGTACAACTTGCCTCCTGTTGATACCTTATTAGGGAAGCAAAGGACCAGGTGTGTGTTAAAGAGCCAGTGCGGACAGAGTCAGGGCTGCTGTCCCCATAGGAGTTCCCAGACCCATGGCTGCCATGTGGATAGTGCCAGCCTAGAGCAGTGGTTCTCAGCTGGGGGCAGTTTTGTCCCCTAGGGGACATTCGGCAATACCTGAAGACACTATTAGTGGGTTGTCACAACTTGGGAGCAATGCCACTGGCATTTAGTGGGTAGAGGCCAGGGATGCTCTTAAACATTCTGCAGTGCACAGGACAGTTACCCCAACAAAGAATTAGTTGGCCCCAAATGTCAGTAGTGCCGAGGTTGGGACATGGTGATCTAGAGTGACATTAGTGTAGCTAATGAAAATTAATACAAGATATCTCAAAGCACATGCTGAGAGTTCTAGGCCCTAGAAACCTGAGCCTTTTCTTCCTTATTATCAAGTCTCCAGCTCCTGTGCTCTAACGTCGGCATGTCAAGCATAGTCTTCCCATAGAGTTCTTGCCCAGAGAAACCACACTTCTCTTGCTCTAGTAGATTAGTTAACGTCTGTAGGTCAAGGTGATTTTCTTAACTGATTTGTAGTGCGTGCTGTCAGGCTCCATATTTCACAAAGCCCTGGGTCTGAAACAAATGGTGAATGTGTTCCTTTATTCATTTCTTTCACACTTTTGTTGAGCACCTCCTATGGGCCAAGCTCTGTGCTGGATGCTGAGGATGTGGTGAAGGAAGAAGCAGGTGTTGCCTTCCAGGAGTTCACTGGGTCATGACTTAAGATCCTGAAAGTCAAATGCTGAAATAATTTGGGAGTATGAACACCCATTTATGAGAAAGCTCAGTGAACGATGGTCATTTTAGCTCCCATTTTCCAATTTGTTTTAAAGGAAAAGAAGCTTTAAAAAAAAAAAAAAAAAGGTGATATCCTTTACCTGGATGTTTTACCTGTAGGGCTCAATGTCAGTTATTATTTGGCAAAGCCACTCCCATCTTCTGACCTCTTAATTCTAGTCCACTTACTGAAGCCACACTCATGGGCAGAGCCTTGCTAGCACAAAGCACCAAATAGTTGTTTTGAAGAAGCTTTTGCTAACCCACTATAATTACTTAGGTGGGAAAAAAATTGTAATTTTTTAAGATAGAGAAATCAGCCTGTTTAATTTGTGAGTCACAGGTAGAAGTGGTCATAGACAGTAACTTTTCCAAAAAGTGGGAAGCTTGACTGACTTTGGATCCACAGGCAGCCAGCAGGCTCCTCTCACTTCTTTGTACAGCACGAGAGCTAGTAGCTTGAAAAACACCCTGACAATGGTGTGTACTGCTGAACCATCTTCCCGCAGAACACTGAAGCAAAAGCTCCTCCAGACCTGACTCCCCTCTAGGAGAAGGTCACTAATTGGACTAAAGAGTCAAATAAAGAGAGTTCCACTCTCTTATCCCGCAGCCTCTGGAAGTGGGAGTGGTTAAGTAATGAGCACTTTTTAGATAAACCTCAGTGACTGAACAATTAGCAGACATAAATGTACCTGATGGCACTGAACTATACCTCTAAAAAGTGTTAGATGGTAAACTTTATGTTATGTATGTTTTACCATGATTTTAAAAGATTATTTAAAAGATGAGCGTATGTAGGCTGCCTGGAGACTTAGGGTCATATGAGAGTGAATATATTCTGCCTGTGGATTCCTCATCTGCAGATGCAACCAACCATGGATTGAAAAAAGATTTTTTTTGTTTAATTTCAGAATGTTCCAAAAAATATATCTCTTGAATTGGCCAAGTGCTGGCAACTATTTACATACTATTTACATTGTATTTACAACTCTTTTCATAGTATTTACATTTTGTTAGGTATTATAAGTAATCTAGAGAAGATATAAATTTTATGAGAGGATGTGTGAAAGTTTTATGCAAATACTGTGCCATTTTATGTAAGGGACTTGGGCATCCTCAGATTTTGTTATAGGAGGGGGTTCCTGGAACCAATCCCCAGCGGATATCAAGGGACAACTCTATTTTACTTTGTTGAATTGAAGCCACAAAAAGTTTTGCTAGAGTGTTCTAGAAGGTTCTCTGTCATTAAATAACTCCTTTGGAAACAGTTTCACATATGCAGATGCTGCTAGATAACTGATAAGCTAATTCAGGACAAGGTAAGGGCTGATGGTGCCCTGATGTGAAGGAAATGCTCCCCAATCATTCATGAGAAGGCTTTTAACAGCTCCTCTGCCAATCCACACATTAGTGTTATAATTATACCCCTGCCCTGGGGTGGACACTGCAGGAACTGCTGTAATAGAGTCTCACCAACGGAAGGGACCTTAAAGGGCCATTTAGTTCACATGTGAGGTTTTCATCCTCCGCTCTTTGACGAGCTCTGGTGATAAGGAACCCTGCTTTTTCTAAGACTACCTAGGCTAACTGAGCAGAAACCTGGTTTCCTAAAATTTCCGACCATTGTTTTCATTTCCATCCTTTGGCAAATGGAAAAACTTCTGCTTTGAAGAAACAATTTCCCCCCTGAGGAAAGTCTAATTATTTGCTGTGCGATGTGAGTATTAAGTATTCTTGCATTATTTTCCTTCTTTGAAAAGTGCTGATTTTCTACGAAACAGAAGATATTAATCAGACACACCCTTCCCCAGCTGAAATAGAGATTTTTGGCCTGTCCACTTTTTAACAGGGACACCCTAGAGACAAAAACATGCCAGAATTCAATTCAGGTGTTTGGATGTTCACCCTGGACTCCATGGCAGAGCTGAAGGACAAGGGGGGAGAGTTGATCACATGACACACTACACCCTCCCTGCTTCCTTCACCTCCTCAGAGGCCTCTCCCTGCTGGGAGGCCTACAGCTGTAAGTCATGGCCAGGTAAACAGGGAAGAGAAGATACGCCTGGGGCAGCAGCTCAGATACTTATGCTGGATCATTTAGGCTATGGTCATGAGTTAGAGCAAGGGGAAGATGCACCGTATTTAAGAGGGTGGCCTTTAAAATGAATTTTTTCTTATTGCTAACATGATTCTCATTTCTGTATAAAATTTAGGGAGAAAAAAAAAAAAAAAAGCCCCAGGTAACCTGAGATAGCCAATTGGTATATTCTGTATCCCTCCGGCATTTTTCTATGCATATGTTATTCTTTATAGTTCTAAAAATAAACATGATGAGAAGCAGTTGGAGTGTTTGCAAAAATGGAAATATTCCATACTTTTGTTTGGAAATGACCTACCATGACAACGTAGTTCTCTCTGGCATCAGTCGTATTCTCTAGAAGGTGCAGCTTTGGATGAATCTTTGATGTGCTTGAGTTCAAGGCTCAGGAATACATTGCCTACCCTTCACCAAACCACAGGCTTTCCCCGGAGTTAAACGCAGAAATTCTAAACGGGTCCATTGGAAAGAGAAATGCAGCTTTGTCTGTGACCAACACTGCCTCTCTGAGACTTCTGATTCTCTTACTTTCCTTTCTCTTAGATGGAGAGACAAATGTCAGTGAACTCCAACCTCCTGGGAATGCAAGGTCCAAATCTCAGCAACCCCTGTGCTTCTCCCCAAGTCCAGCCAATGCATTCAGAAGCCAAAATGGTAAATAACAGTTATAATCATCCTTCTGTTATGGCATGACTTTTTCTTTTGATTTCTGCTCCGACTTCCAAAGTTCAGTTGTCAGGTAGACGGCTCCATCTTTGTTTCAGTGAATAAGTCTTTCTGTGGAAAGGCAGTGCAGGGCTTGGCTTTCTCTTTGAGGCTATTTGTTACTGAACCTAGTGAACCTTGGCATTGGGCGCCTGTGTAACAAGCATTGGATCAGCTTGTGGCCTCAGTGAAAGGGACATTTAGAAGTTCGGGGAGACCCAAAGGAGTTGAGGTGGGACACACCCAAGTGTGTGTATGTTTGCTCAAAAAGTGAAATTAACGAAAACAATCCAGAGTTTCTCTCCTTCGAGGTGGTTACAATTTCAGTGCTACTCCTCCTGTCACCATAGCCACCAAAACAGATGTGTGACTTTCAAGCACACACTATTATGAAAATATTTTTCATTTTTTTGTTAGAGTCGTCAGACATGACGTTGATTTGAAAGGACCAGAACCTTGTTTTCTCCAGGGGTAACTGCAGCTCAGACCGAAATGCCTGATTTTAGGTGACAGCCTTCAGTGACTTTTAATGTATGAGACTGATAAGCAGTAAGATCAGTCTTTCCAATCCAAGTGATAAATTCATGCATCCATATTCTACTAAATATTAATAAAAGCAATGCTTGTCAGTCTTGGCAATATAAAGTCAACTTGCTAGTTGTATTTGGTGGAATTACTTGAAGTAGTTCATTCAGTTTTCTCGTAAATTCTGACACCAGTTAATAAGATATCTGATGACAACAAAATACAGCAAAGTTTTTAGTATCTGATATTGGAGAAGGAGAGCTTTTGTTAGAAGTTGGAGATTTGTTTGGTTGGCTGAATGACAGCATCGGGGACCGTGTCTGATGGCTGGTGGGAGGATGTTATTGACATCTCCAAAAATGAGCTATCAAAACCCAAAGATTTGGTTCTCGGTGGCAGCAATTTTTTTTTTTTTTTAATGCCTGCTTTGGTCACTTTCTCTTGGAAAGTTCTCTCATTTGACTTTCAGCTTCTTAACCCAAGGGAGCAACTGAACTCCCAGTGTTGGCTGCATTGGGCAAATAAAATCTGTGGTTGGGAGAGTTCTCTTTGCTGTGCCACAGTCTCTGTGACGTGCCAGATGGCACCGGGATCTTCAGCAAAGCTCGTTAAATCTTTTTGGAATTGGCAAATATTTTTTCAACCCAAGCCCTGCTGAGCCAAACCAAATACTTATTGGAAGAGTCAAGTCCAAACTGGCATCTGTTTTGGAGACCAGAGTAATGCCATTTACATTTTTTGAAAGGAAAATTAAAAAAAAAAAAAATGAGCTGTGAAGGTACTTAAGAAAAAAACAAAATTAACATTCATGTGTATGAATGTGTTCTGGGTCTGAGCATCCGAGGCTACTCCTGCAGCTGGGTTATTTCTGAATCATCTTGTTTGGTTCAGGGTCTGTATCCCTTTTGAGGGACCTCCCAGACAAACTTTAGGTGGATGCAGAAACACAAGTCCGCACCAGATTTCCCTGCCAGCTGAGTTTCACTGGAGGTTTATGCCACCACTCGACTGAAGAAGTGTCCTACCCCTTCCCTGCTGGCAAAGAAGAAAAATGCTTCCAAAGGGAGGACAGGTTTATGGCTATTTATATACAAATGAAATAGAAACATGATGTGGCAGATTAATAGCGAATAATATCAGCAGAAGACAAAGGGGAATTGGTCTGTACCTATAAAAATAGTGTTATCCCGCAAATGTTTGTCAAGTTGAAGTTTGAGCAAGCGTACTACTCTACTGACTCATGTTCTACATGAATGAATGTTTCCAGATCCATGATGTCTGGGTGGATGAACTGTACCATGGAGTTGGGATTTAAGGAGCACAGCTTTCCCCTCTGCTCCAAGCTCCCACTCCTAACCCCATTATTGCCAATACAAATTTGGATTATTGTTGATCCAGAGGGGAAAATGGTTCTATCAGCCACTTATAGTTTGGAAAAATAACATTTCTAGTAGCTGGAAAAGTGCTAAGTGAATGCTGTTTAGTACATGACTCAGCAGCTCAGTTTTTATTTCTGCTCGCTTTATTCGCTGCAGATATCTCTCATTCCCGTCTCCTAACTGTACAGTATTTTCTAGCAGCTTTGGGTCGCTTAGATGAAAAGCTTTTATAAACGACAAAGTAGAGAAGAAGAAAAAAGTCTTCCACGATTTTAATGTCAGCCAGAGCCTCCCCAGGTTTCTCAGAACCATGGGCTTTGTTGTTCTATGCCTAATTTTCTTCCTGTGTAAGACTGGAATGGATTCCAGATTTCAACTAAGACTCTTGTTTCACTGTTTTCAAGGACTTTTCCAAAGGTCACACATGGGCTATTGTGATGAAGAAACTCTGTGGGGTGTGTTAGAGCCTAGGAGAAACCAGAGAGCTGCCAGGGAGCTGTCACCCACCCCACAACACTGCAGACCTGTTCTCCTGGGGCCAGTGGTGTCAGAGTGTCCATTTTACACTCCTTCTTGGCCACTGAAAAAGCCATCATCCTGAATCTCTGTTGAAACTCTGAGGTCCTGGAGGTGGATTCAAGTTTAAAACAGAATTGCTTTAAATGTACAGCTTTGTTAGAAGCTGTCGGACCAGTGATGGCTCAATAAAATACATCCATTGTCCTTGCTCCAAATCAGTCATTTCTATTGTAGGAGAGAGCAAAATAAGGGTCCCCAATAAGCTCCGTGGTGTATTAATCTGTGACATTCTAAATCAAGAATCACGCATGTTCTTTTGATTTAATGTGTAAGTATCAAGCAGTGTACCTCAAGGCAATGTAGTCACATCTGTCCAAGCTGATTTTATCATAGTTCTAGCAGATAATAATTTAGTTTTATGGATCTTTTTCTGAAGAATTAAGCCAACAAATGTGTGGCTTCACCATTATGCAAGTGAATCTGTGAATATTGGACTTCATTTGAGGGTCAGATCAGACTTAGAGCTGTGATAGCCTTCCATCTTTCTAACCACCCTGAATAATAGGCACTTCCTCCCAGATTCCTGGGATCTGTAGGTGTCTTCCAAGAAAGTGAGGTCTGCTGGAAGGAAATGGATATCTGGTGGATCGTTTTAACACTCAAAGCAGGGAGGGAGGGAAGGAGAGGGATGAGCAAAGAGGAATGGAGAAGGAGATAGAATGAGTCGGGGAAATGCTCTCTAGACTGCAAGCTGTTTTTAGCCTCTGCTGGGTGCACGTGATTCTGCACAGATGTGGATGTGCTGCCCTTAGAGTTGTGTAGATTTGTGTTTATTTCTATTCGTGAGAGTTAAACCAATTCTAGCTAACCCTGAAAAATGTTTACCTTTTCTTTTCTTTTTAAAGAAGTCAGTAATACGGTTGGAAACTCAATAAGAGATGAGGAGAACTTGTCCATACACCTGTCTTGAGTCTCAAGTCTCATTAATGATGAGGTGAAGGTTACCACGTTGAAACTGACTGAAATGAAGGATGCCATATAAACACCCATTCTTAGAGGGCTCTGGCTGCTCTGCCCAGATTGCACCTTCAATTTGGATAGGGATAGTCAAGCCTATGAGGTATGGTTGCCAGAAAGAAGGTATGCATAGCTATGACCTGATTTCATCCTCAGCACAGCCCCCTAACAGCAATAGTGTTCCCATTTTACAGCTATGGCAACTGAGGCTTTAAGAAGTTAAAAAACTAGCCCAACAACATATCACCAAGCAAAAGCTAAAGTATCAGACACGAATGACAAAGCTTTTTCATCACAGCATAGATTCTTTAGATAAAAATATACAGCTTCCAGATATCAGTGATCAACAGATTAAATCAAATTCTTTTTAGATTAATGTATATTTACATACTAACGGGAGACAAGGGTAATTTAGACCTCCAGATAATCTGGAAAGGATGTGGAATGGTTGGTTAGTTAGTATGGAACTTTCCTCTTGGCTTAATCAGAGCTCTGTGGCCTCACTGACTGATCCAGCTTCACTGCCTCTTATTCAAACACATTTTAATCTTGACATTTCTTGTTTTACATGTGTGTTTCTCCTACTTGATTGATTGGAAGCTCCTTGAAAATAATCCTTGCATTGTGTAAGCTCCATGTACTGAGAAAGGTCCTGTGAATGAGAACTGAATTTAATTGAGTTGAGGTGAATTAAAATTATGAGAAGGAAGCAAACCCTAGCTCTGGAAATGAGGGTGGGATGGAGCGGGTAGGGGGCAAGGGTGGAGCTAAGAAGAGGAGGATAAATTTTGTTAAATGCTAAGTATTTAGCTTGTAAAAAGTAGCTGACTACATTTGATTTGTTTGAAAGACATCCAGAAACAATATCCATCATATTTTTTCCTTGAGAAGAAAGCAGTGTGTCTCTTCCTTAGAAAACAGAACTTGGAATATCATTGCCGTCCTAGGAACTGAAAGCAATGAATACTAAATTCTGTTTCTTCCATTGTGATAGGCCAGTTGTGCTGTATTTTGGTCACTGACTGTTAATACTTCATCCACAGTTAGGTTTGCAGTTTATTGAATGAACACATAAATATATGCATTAATGAATGAATGAAAGAAACCAAAATGATTGGAGTTATCCAGTTCCTCCTTTGACAACTGAGGACACCAAAGCCTGGTAAAGACTTAGGGAGGTCAAGCCATCATTTAAACACAAAAGCTGGGTCCCAACTCAGACCTTCATGCTTCTACCCAGAATGGTACTTTTTCCATGAGCTGTACTGATAAATTACTAACAGCGCCTCTTTTTTTGGCTCCTAGTTTCCTCCTGGCAGATTGGCAGATGAGAACCAGGGTGGTATAGTGAGCAATCCATGGTTAAATCTCCACTTTGTTTTGAATGTCAACCTGGGTGTGTTTGTGTTTGCCTTTCCCCTCCCTAATTATCAAGCTGGATAACTGTTTGCCTACCGTGCCCCTTGGCCACCCACTGTCCAACAGATAAATCACAGGGAAGCCTGGCTCCATATGGAGTTGCCTGGAAAGTTTATACACATGAAAAGACAGTCTCCAGGTAACATCTCCCTGGCACTCTTGAGAAATGCAGTTCTTCAATTTGCCTATTTGCTTTCATCACCCCCAGCTTTGCTTCCTAAAAGTCCAGGAATAAAAAGCAGTGATAAATAGCATGTCTGCTTCTCAGAAGCTTTGTGGCAAGGCAGGAAATGCTGTTGGCTTGGAAGAAACTTTTATTAACGTTTGAATGGTGCCAGCAGTCCTGTGTCCCTGCAGCCAGTGATCAAAACACAATGATGGGCTGAACCAAGGTGCCCACTCTTTGAAGAATCCTTTTCCCTCACGGTCCAATATGCAGATGAATAGGAATTCAGTAAGACTCCACACTGACCACAGCAAAAATCTAAGCTCTCACTGCTATGTACAGTGGATCTCATTTTAAGGGCAATTTACCTTAAAACATCATAGTAGAAAATGGTAATTGATGACATTGATGAATCACTTGTGTATGTGGCGGAAATTATGTTAAACATCTTGCAGTGTATTAGCTCGTTTAATTCTTGAAGCAATCCACTGACGGAGGTACGGTCCTTCATCTTGTTTTATGAATGAATAATCGGAGAGATTGAATAACTTGCAAAGAACATACAAGCTGATTAAAAAAAAAAAATGGTGCTGGGATGTGAACCCAGGCATTGGGCGCTTGGTCCTGACTCTAAACCATAATGTTTTGCCAGCCAGGGGGATGATCATCCTGTGAGTTTATACTAGTAAAGCACTTTCCAAATTCTGAGTGCTTCCGTGCCCTTTGTCTCATTGGAGCCTCATAACAACCCTGTAAAGTCGACGGGAAAATGTTATTATTCTCATTTTATAAACACTGAGAAGTTCTTTGTGACTTTTCCAGCATTATCCAGTGGCACGATCAGGCCCTGAGCCCAAGTCTTCTTTGATTTCCACCCTGTTTCTACTACATTGTGCTGATTCTGACATCCCCATGATAACTTATTCTGAATCAAAGCAAATTCTTATCGAAGTAAAACTCAGGTGTATAAAGGAAGTCTTGGCTTAAATTAATAGCTGGGCTCAGCCTCTCTAGTTCTTATCATCTAAACACTGGAGAGCAGGCTAATCCATATTTCTGTCTGGCCAAGACAAGGGCTGAATTACAGAGCTAAAAGCAACAACATACCTCTAAGAGCTAATGGAAGCCCCAGGTCCTTTCTTTTGGCTGAAAGTATAACTTTGTACATACCTCTGCCTTGTTGCCCACTTAACACAATGTAGAACGTTTCATTTAGGAATACATGGTGTCCATTTTTTTTTTTTTGGTACAATGTAAATGATTAGATTATGAGATCATTGATAAGAGCTAGCAACCATTTATTTATATTTCTACAGAACAAATTCCTATAGGGTTTACATTCCAGGTGCTGATCAGAATTCCAAATACATGGGATTATTCATTGGATTATATTTGTTTTGAAAATGAGAATTTGAGAGATTATCTGTTGCTATGAGTCACTAAATTCCAAAGCAGGAAAGGAGCTCAGGGATTATTTTAGCAAAATTCTTTCCTTTGAGAAACAAAAGCCTGACATTCAAGTTAACAACTGGTTTAAGTTCATGTAGCTAATCAGCAGAAGAAATGGAATGGGAACCCAGATTCCAAGTTTTCAAGGTTAGAGTACTTCACTTTCCAGGTGCTGGTCAAGAATTGACACAGAAAGCCATCTGCTGGTTGCTGTGATAGTGAACCTTCTAAGCCAGTGTTTCCTGAAGCATTTTCTGCAGAGTTGCATTAGTGAAACAGAGCGCCTGGGGAGAAGAGGGTCAGTCAGCTTTTGTATGAAATAGAAATTGAAGTTCATCATCAGAATGCCTGAAGAAATGGGTGGAGTTCTCTGCAGTTCTTTCTGAGACTTTGTGGTCTGGGCTTGAGATCACTAAGCTGGTCTTATTGACCCCCAGGAGAATGGACATGCGCTGAGTTTTGCATCTCTTGGTACCCAGTACTAACTGCCTTGATTTTGCCTGCCACCAAGCAAAAGTAAACGTCCCACGTCTCACTGCCGTGTTCTTTGGGGCTTCGTGGATCTTCCTTGGGCTTTTGGAGATCTGTTTTGTGCTGGTGTGGAGGGATGACCAAGCTCTCTGAGCACCCAGCACAAAAGCGGTATTGAAATGGCCCTTTCCATGGGATATTCTCTTTTGGCTCACCCTCCTCCGCCCTCACCAGCGCCTCCGCGTACACACATTCAGTCTCCTAGGACTCATTGTCTTTCCAGTTTTCTTTCTTTCTCTTTCTGCAAGTATCCACCCTGCTTTGGTAACCATGGCAACAGGTGAAATACAATCCCAATATTTGCTCGCTGCCTCTGTCACCCAGCCCAGCACGCGCATCGCCGGCTCTTGTTTTTGTGTTTGTTTAATGTTCCCAAGCCTGAAGTCAGATGCATCTGGGCAAGGACACAGCACACGGTCGGTCTGGTTCGGAACACTCCCTCTCAGACAGTCTTCAGGCACGTCTTCTTTGTGTGTTTGTGTACGTGTGCGCTCGCGTGTGTCCCTGTCTGCTTTGGGACGTTGTGCAAATAAGTTCAGCTTGTGTCAGAATAGCGGCTGGGGGTGGGCGGTGGAGGGCGGAATTTTACAAATCTTGTTACAAGGAAGTTCTGCTTTGCAGAGATATATTTTGGTCTTTTTCTTGGAATTTATGTAGCTTACACTTTCCAAGATTTTTGCCAGCACAACTAACAAGAAAAGTTTGCTTTGCACTTTGGGATGATCGCTGTGCGTTGGTTTGGTTTTTTATGTGGGAAGTACAGAAGATTCGTCAGAAAATGTGTGCCCTGAGGGGGATGGAAGGTGGGGCTTTGGGGCACATAGAGAAGGCAAAGTTTTCCTAAAAGTTTGGGAGTTTTAAAAGGAAATTTAAAAAAAAAATAATAATAAAAGGGAGAATCCAATCTTCAAATCCAAAACTAAGAGAGAATGTATTTTTCCCATTGATATCTTTTAAAATGGTCTTTCTCCCCTGTTTGTTTGAAAATCTAGCTGTACTGCAGTATATGACCGATTCCCTTGCCTTCTTTGTAGTGTGGATAAGATGAATCATTAGGTTCTCAGAATCAATGAGTCCCAACAAAAACAGAAATAGATCGAGTATTTTTATTTCGAAATGGTATTTGCACTCACCAGGCAGGAGATATCTTCAAGGAGGACAAGATTTTCATTCAACTCTGGCCTTGGATTCTAAAGATTAAAGGTGCAACCAGAGAGGCAAGGCAGTGACCTGATTTCAGTAGGTAGCCAGCATCTCAAGTAGAGATTTCAGAGTTGGCAAGTGTTTCACTTGTACCCTTTCCTGGACTGTCTATCTCCCTTTTGTCACCTCTACATGGGAATGTGCCCGTGATTCCGGGGAACGGGTCCCGTGTCCCTCCCAGCCTCGCCTGCTCCACTCAGCTCCACACAACATGGTCCCTCTCCGAAAGCCCCTCCCAGAAGCCTGACATTTCTTCTGAGGACTTCTTGCTCTCTCTGGCTGCCTTGCCTCTCCTATCCTATTTCCTTTGCTCTGCAAACTCCACTTCTTTTCTTTTTTTCTAAGACTTAGCTCAAATGTACATTTCCTGCGAAGTCTTCTCAACCTCCTCAGGTAGACAGGAGCCATGCCTTCTGCTGGGCTAGTCTCCATTTGCATCTTGTTTATCTCTTCCTTGTAGAGGCTTTATTACATGTCATTGTCTGTGAACCTGCCCCATGGCCAGCCTGTGAACTCCTTGAGAACAGAGGCCAATTTGATGCCATGTCCCAGGGTTGGCAGCTTTCCTGAGTGTTCCAGGCACCCAGTAAATATTTCTTGATAGAAGGGAGGAGGGAAAAATCAGATAAACTTTTAGATGGAGATGTTACTGTGACTTAATACGCTGCCCTTTGGGCTTTTTTTTTTTTTTATAAGTTCCAGAGATAAGGTAGGACTTAACTCAGATGGTTGACTCACCAGCAGTAGAATTTTAGGACCCAATGGCAAGTGAGTGGGGGAGAGATATTTGAGCAGGTGAGAATCCTTGCCACAAATTTCCCAAATCCCTGCATTGGTATCTGGGGCTCTGCCAGCCACAGT
Organism: Phacochoerus africanus; assembly: GCF_016906955.1. NCBI lineage: Eukaryota > Metazoa > Chordata > Mammalia > Artiodactyla > Suidae > Phacochoerus > Phacochoerus africanus. Next base: position 43,909,159 of record NC_062559.1, on the reverse strand, counting down.
CAAGCACAGCTCTGTAGAGCAGCCCTGCATGCAGCCTCTGGTTTGTGTTCCCACTTGTGAAAAGTTTCACATGGTATTTTGTGCATTTTCCCATACCGCTCGGTATCTTTTGAAAACACTTCAACAATCGTATAATTTATCCTATGGATATCACATAAAATTTTTAACTTCCTTTATGTCTATTTTTGGGTATTTAGATTGTCTCTGCTAGAAATAACCCTTTGATTATAGAAAATAAATTAAACAAAAAGCTGATCTGAAATTATTTGATTACATCTTTGATTATTTCCTTAGGATATAGTCCCAGAATTAAAATTACTAGGCCAAAGAGAATAAACATTTTAAAGAATATATATATATATTGCCAAATTTCTTTTTTTTAAAATTTTTCCGTTCCTTTTTTCTTTTCTCCTCCCCCCCTTTTTTCTAGAGGGGGAGCATGCCCATGGCTTGTAGAAGTTCATGAGCCAGGGATCAAACCCGTACTGAAGTTTCGACCTGTGCCACCCCTGTAGCAATGCTGGATCCTTAACCCATTGTGCCACAGGAGAACTTCCCAAATTTCTTAAAATTAATACTGATCCTCCTTCCTTCCTATGTTATAGGAGGCCATCCATCTTACAGCATTTTCAGAAGTATTAAACATCCGGATTTTTAAACAAAATCTGGAACAGCTTTGGTTGGCATTTCTTACCCTGTGGGTAACGTTGCACATCTTTTTCCATGGTCGTTGACCACTTGATTTTCTTTTTTGATAATTTCTGTACTTAAGGCAACTTGTCTTAATTGGGGTGAGTCTTTGAATCCAGAGGACAAATGACAGAGCAGATTGTCCATCCTCTACTGCATTTTTTAAATTCTTAATAATTAGCCGGCATGGAGTTCCCGTTGTGGCTGAGTGGTTAACAAACCAGACTAGTATCCATGAGGATGTGGGTTTGATCCCTGGCCTCTCTTAGTGGGTTAAGGATCCAGCATTGCCATGAGCTGTGATGTAGGTCGCAGATGTGGCTCGGGTCCTGGATCCCAAGTTGCTGTGGCTGTGGTGTAGGCCGGTGCTGCAGCTTTGATTAGACCCCTAGGCTGGGAACCTACGTATATAGCCCCCGGGTGTGGCTCTAAAAATGCAAAAGACAAAATAATAATAATAATAATAATTAGCTGGCTTTATTACCTTTCTTTGTTAATTATATTTTTGTTTCTAAAACTAAATGCATGTCTGAAAGTATATTTCGTCGTTTTTTGGTGCTCTGTTTACCTGAGTCTTTTGCTTGGAAGCACAGTGTTTTGAAGGTTTACAAAAAATCTCTTTAAGCTTTCTGATTCTTATAGTTATTCAGCTTATTTATTGCAAAAATATTGGCTTCCTTGGGAGTATAAATGGGGCTCTCCCACATTTTCCGTGTCCATCTAACTGAGGCTTTGTTTATTTATATATAAACCTGAGTACCTTGAATAAACTGAAGATATGTTTGTGTCTCTCCCATTTACCTGAGATAGGATTTTATGGATCCTACTCGTAGCCCACTTTTGAGAAATCAACCTCTGACCATTTTAATTTCACCAGCCATGATGGAAGTATATGGATTTATATAGATTGAACTTTATCATTATTACTAGATGGTTAAATGTTGCTGAATCCCTTCTCAAGCAAGAAAAGTTAAGCTGAAAATACGAAACGGCTTAATTCCCATGGGGAGATGTTAATGGAGCATTATTTTAAGGTTGAGTGAGTCTTATGTTAACCAGACTGTAACCTCCTTACTAGTACCCAGGCTCCCTCAGGGGAGGGATCTGACTACCCAGCACATAGTTGGCACAGAATATCTCTTTGTCGAATGGATGGATATGAGTAATTACATAATAATATCAAACACGCATGGAGTGTTTATCATGCATCACGTGGCCATGCGATTTCCATGACGTGAAGATTTGGTGAGAAACTGCACTTTTTAAAGCACTGAGACTAGGCATTTACAAATATTCTTTTATTTAATCCTTACAATTATCCTATGAGGTAGGTGTTCCTGTTTTTACAGGCAAATTAACTGATGTACAAAAGACATAGCCCAAGAGCACTCAGCCAGCAAATGAGGGTTGGAACCCTAATCTGGAATATGACCCTTCCATGCTGGATCTCTGCTTTGGCAACCTAGAAACTGCATGGTGCCTGGATCCTTGGATGGGTAGAAATGTGGAAGTGGTGACGACTAATTGGCAAATATTTATTATTTGTGTCGACTTTGCACTAGGCTTCCTTTTTTTTCTTTCTTTCTTTCTTAAGCAGTAGACTCCTGACATTCTTGCGTGTTTTGCCCAGCATTGTTGTGAATTCCCAAAGTCGTGCCTGTAACACGTCATGTCCCTGCACCCAGGGCAACAGTTAGAGAAAACCACATTGCAGCCCTGACCCTGGATGGATGGCCAGACTGACAGTCCTATTCCTGCCGGGAGCAGTATAGCAAACAGTTTAAATCTGCACCCCAGCAGAAACTCAGATTATTGCTATATAGATCATGGAATTTGAGGTTTATTTTTTAACGTTGAAACCTGGAATGTTAAGTCTCTGTGTCTTTAACAATAAGGTTAATAATGACTGATAGCTCCTATTTTAAGATAGGTGGACCATTTTCCCATCTTTCATGCAGATGAGCAGGCTCTTGGGGCGTGGGGTGGGGGGGGCACAGCGATCATTTGGAATTAAGAATAAGTTTTTTTGTTTGTTTGTTTTTTGTCTTCTCTTTGAGAAGCAGAATGAACCACTTGTTGAGAACAAAGACCCTGGAATCAGACTGCCTGGCTTTGAAGCCTAGCTTCCCAACCTGATTGCTTAACCTCTCTGTTCCTCATTTTCTCAACCATAAATTGGGGCTCATGGTAGGGCCTCACTTACAGAGTTACTTTCAGGATTACATGAGGTAGTACAGGGAAATCATTTGGCACAGTACTTGGCACATAGTAATTTCTCTTTCTACTTTATATAATTTGTTCTTTCCTTCTTTCCCCCCTGCTTCAAAGGATGCTTATCTTTTCCTGATTTAATTCATGATGTTTAAAACATACTTGTACAAAGTCCATAGTTTCATAAAAGAGAAAACTGAGACTAAGAGAGATTAAGTACCTTACCTTTGATCATTCAGCAAAATTGTGGTAAACTCAGTTCTAGAATTCAACTCCTAGGTTTGATTAATGCAGTAAATTACTCTGCTGCTCCTTATAGGGACTTAGATATGGAAACCTTTGGGAGTTATACAGCTGTTGCTTTGAATTCACCAATTAAGTGCAATATGTAAGAATGCAAATGACTTCACAAAAAGTTTTTAAGTAGTTAAAAGCTTATTTTAGAAAGAGGAGTTCAGTGCAGCATATTTTTGAATTTCAAACACATGTTCTTGTTTTATGCTTTGTTAGTTCACAAACATATGAATATGAAAATGTTTTATAACATTAAACATTTTAATGTTAAAATAATATGGATAAAATTACACAAAAGACGAAAAGCTTACCAAGAAATATGTATTAAATTCCATTGCCTAAAATAGACTTTTACCATGTCGGTACAAATTACTTTAAATTATACAAATATTTGGAGTATGTCTAGCCACAACACTCAACTATGTACCCTAAAATGACAGAAGTGGTGCCATGCCAACTTTTGGCATTACTTTTTTCCCCCGCAAACACCTAGCCTTGTTGTTGGTTTGAATGGGGACTTCCCTTATGCTCTGCAAGTGGATTTGGAGAAAGTGCTGGTAAAGGAGATCCCCCTAGCCCCTTGCATGGAGGTGGTTGAGTCTCTAGGACATGGTTAAGAAGGCTCTTTGCCAACATACTCTCTGGAACAACCCTCCCCGTGATAACAGAGTGTGAAGACCTGATTATTTTCAAATCTGATGAATGAGTCCAGCTGTTCTGTAGACCAGTATGGGCTATGTGAGAACATGGGATCACAGCTAAAGCATGTTTATCTCACTCCATCATTGCAGTGAACTTTATCTCCTGGGAATTTTCTGAAAGAGCAAGTCTGGATAGAGTCATGGCTTAATGACCAAGAGCTCTACAAGCAAGTTGTTCCTCAGTCACAGTTACGTAGAAGATAGGGCTTGCATTTGCAAGGAAAGATAAGCTAGAGAGCCGTGCATGCTCCCTAGACAAAGATAATTTGTCACATCACCACCATTAATCTCTTAGTTCCCGCTCACATGGTTCTAAGAGATCTGTTTTGTAGATTTATTACGTATGAAGAAGCGAGCCAGTCCACTGAGCCATTGAAAAAATACCATGCCCCTCCAAAATGCCAATATGATATTTGGTCTTTGGGAATAAAACTGTGAATAAGTCATACCTCAAGCCCACAGGAACGTACAGTCCAATGGAAACATCAGGTGAATACACAGACAACTAAGTATACTGTGATGCATGTTATGATAAAGTCCAGTACGAAGTGTGGCAAATCCACCTTGCTGGTGACGGTGCTGAGCCTCCAGAGTGGCTCTCCAGGAAGACTTCTGGGATGAGTCAAGCTCCTGGGCTCTCCAGCACAGTGGCCACCAGCCACATGTGGCTATTTAAATTGTAAATTCATTAAAATAAAATGAAATTTAGAGCTCCATTTCCGAGTTTCTCTAGCCTCATTTTAGGTGTTCGGTAGCCACCTGTGACCAGTGACTGCCATGCTGGACAGCACAGATAAAGAGCGTTTCCAACATCACAGAAATTTCCATCTAGCAGCGCTGGTCTAGCAGACTGGAAGGGTGAGCGGGAAAGGTTTTCGAGGGAGAGCAAACAGAATGAGCAGAAGCCTGGGGATGCTCGAGAAGAAATAGCGTTAGAAAGTTAGCTTTAAAAAATTATTTTAAAAATATGTATGTGTGTGTTTATTCAAGAAGCATTTATTATTTATGCTATGCCAGCCTCCAAATAACATACATATTGAACAGGGTTGGGGGAAGTCATAAAACATTACCAAAAAACGATATTTGAGTTCAAAAGAAAGACTGATTATTGGGTGTCAGGAAGGGAGTCCTGAAGGGTCAGGCCAGTCTTCAGTCTTCATGAAGCTGTTGCTTTTGATCTGGGTCTTGAAGAGCTGTTAGGATCCAGACAGGGAGGTAGAGTTAAATTCCTTACCTTGGTTAAAAAAACATTCAAGTTTCTTCCAGCGTTAGGGTCCAGCAACAGCTGAGAAGCTGAGGGCTCTCCCCACTGGCATATTCATTAATGTCTTTCTCCTCAGACTGCCCTGGATACAATGGGGAGCTTATTCGGCTGTGCCAACTTACACGGAATCGTCTCCCTTCTAAATGGTGTTAGCATGGATTAGTTTAGGGAAGCTTGAGCCAGATCTTGTTTGCATTAGGTGGCTGAAAAAAGGACCCGGGAGCAGTGGGTATTAAGGATTATGCAAATCACTGGCTGATACGTAGGCTGGAAACTGGAGACTTGTGTAAAAGCAGCTTTTATATGCCACTAGGTGAGGGAACTTGGAAGCAGTTCTAGGCGTGTTATGGGCGGATGACTTAGGCAGATCCAATGAAAATATCAGTAAACGACTGTGTACATATATAAATTTTATTCTCTGGATTGTACAGTCAGATCTCATAAAACTCACCCCTGGCCACTTATTCCCTGAAGTTACAGACAATGAGCACTTCCCTTTTCTGTTTGGTATTTTCCCTCTGCTGGAAGTGTCTACCAAGTGCAATTGAGGTCTTGCTTATCACAAAAGCCACTTGGGCTTTCATTCCTAGGATTATGATAGACTTTGTTGTTTGGGAAACACCAGTCACAGCAATCTTTTTGAAGGAAGAGATGGACTCAGGGGATAGACAGAGAAAGGTCTCCATAACAAAAACTATTCTCAAGTGTGCTGAGACTCACGTGGAGATCAGGTTTTTAGAAATCGTGTAAAATGGTGAGCAGAACAAAGGGAAAGAAACAGTTTTGCAAATCACTATTCGAAATCTCCTTTAAAATGGGGTAACCCAAGCTTGCTTTTGTATCCCTTTTCAGTAGAAAACCCTCCATACATCTAATTCGTAAGGAAACAAAAAGGCGATTGATTGGAAAGATGGCATGAATGGTTTAGGAGACATCGAGAAAATTTCTTCCGTTATCACTCGGCGTGCAATTTCTAAAATGTAGTTCAATGTAGTTTGATATTTTTTCAAGCCAATGTGATTTCAGAGGACAGTGTTCTAACTGGATTTTATGCTTTGAGTTTCTCAGGTCTAAGAATACCTTATCAACACATTACCCACACAGTGGATTTTCTACGCACTTGTTAAATTAACAGATGTCTACTTGACTGGAGGTTGTTGAATTACCGAAAGTGCTGTGGGATTGAGCACCTTTCAAAAGGTTTATAGTGTTGCCTTTGGAACTCCAAGGTGGATCTTCTGCAAACAATTCTGTTAAAGGCAGGCCTGACTCTCACACAGGACTGTGTTCCCCAAGTGTGTTTAAAAATCAGTCATTCAGAACTCAAAACACAATTTTTTTTCACAAGAAATGTCAGAGATGGTTACTTTCCCAGGGCTCCTCACAAAAGCTTTTTATTCGTAATGTACCTGAAAGAGCCTGTCTACATGTGTTGAGAGAAGTCGTTGGGACAAGGCTTCCCTCCCACCTTGGAGACAGTGCTTTTTACTTGCCGTAGAGATTGAGCTTCCTGAGGTTCCTTGAGAAGGACAGGAAACACTTTTCGCTCTGAGAAGGAATCCTTGGAATCCTCTCTGGTCCAGGCTTTTGGAGAGCGAACTTCTACAAAGTCAAGATGTATTCCTTTTCTTAAAAAAAGACAACCCAATACCTCCGGAATTAAGTATGTCTTGAACTTTCTCTTCTTCTATTACCGCGAGCTCTATTATGGCTATTTGACACCATTACTGGATTTAGAAAGCCGAGGAATGATGATCAGGTGACCATAGAAATCAATGTCCCTAGGATTCATCATTAGCAAAGGCAGGCATCTCCGACCGGCTTAAGATATTGACGTTTTCATAGCTCTTAGAAATAGCCACAGCGTGCGGTTCTCACATTCGATTGATGTATTGTGACTTTTTGATGTCAGAGCAATTGATTGATTGATTCTTTTTAGCATCAAAACTAAAGACAGGCATGATGGAGATGAGCTAGAGAAAGATTAAATCTCCCCCTGCCAGGCTGAACTAATTGAAGCGCTTCTATAGGCTTTACTTCATCTTCGAGAACAAGCCCTTCATCTCCTCCTCATTATTAATAACCTAGCGTTTTCTAACATTCTTGTCCACCTAGAAATTATATCTGTGAGTTCTTAAAACATAAATTACTACCCTTCCAAGCGTCTTTCACCTATAATGATATACTTGGGAAATGTTCTCTCCATATCCCAGACTATTGCTTTTTCTTGCTTTGCTTTCCCTGGATGAGAGCTGAGACCTGGATGGACGTGTAGAGCCAAAGTGTCGATGGCTGGTTGTCCTTAGTGATTGAGGCTATTTTTAAAAGAAGGGGGAAAAATATCAAGTGGAAATTGGAGCACGGAAGAAACGGTTTCTGTATTGGTTTGTTAGAGCTGCTGTAACAAAGTACCAGAGGTTGGGTGACTTTAGATGACAGAGATGTATTGTCTCTCCGTTCTGGAGGGTAGACGTCCAGGGTCAAGGTGTCAGCAGGGTTGGTGCCTTCAGAGGGATGCGGAAGAAGCCTCTGTCCCAGGCCTGTCTCCTTGGCTTACAGGTGGCCGCCTTCTCCCTGTGGCTTCACATGGTCTTCCTGTGTGTGTCTGTGTCCTGATCACCTCCCCTGAGAAGGACATTGGTCATGTTAGGTTAGATCCCACCCATATGACTTTGTTTTATCTTTAACCTCTTTAAAGACCTCATCTCCAAATATCGTCACATTCAGAGGTACTGGGGGTTTGGACTTCACTGTTGGGGGGAGCACAATGCAGCCCATATCAGTTTACCGAAGTAATCTGAAGATTATTTAAATCTTAGAATCTTAAACAAAATCCTGACACAACCCCGTGGTTGGCCTTTGAAAAAATCTAGTCTCAAATTCCAGTGGCTCTTCTATGGGAATCTGTAAAGCCCCAGGGTCACATGGGCCTTCCCAATGAGGAGCTGTCCCTCGGTAAACAGGTAAGCGTAGAAGCTTGCGGATTGGCCCATTTATGAAGCTTGAAAGCAGGGCTAGGATTTGGGTGAACGGACAAGAGAGGTACCCAAGGTACAAACTTGAGAAAGCATGCCTGGGAGTTCCCACTGTGGCACAGCAGATTAAGGATCCGGTGTTGTCTCTGTAGACGCTTGGATCGCTGCTGAGGCTTGGGTTCTGTCCCTGGCCCAGAAACTTCTGTTTTCCATGGGTATGGCAAAAAAACCAAAAAAACCAAACCAAACAAACAAACCAAAACAAGCACTCCCTCTAAGGGTTGTGTAACTGATGACTTTGCACTGACGCATTTGCACAACTCTGAGACTGAGTGGCCCCTTGAGCGTTGTGCCCTGGGCATTCTCTTGCTTCACCCTCATCCAGCACTTCTTCAGAGGAAGGAGAAAGCTGACCCTGTGTCACACGCACATAGCTCTTTCAACCACATCCTGGCCAGCTTCTCAGAAGTAACTGAAAGTGTGACTGTTAACAGAGATGGGGCCAGGGAACATGGGTCCTGAGTCCACACCTGTTGTTAGTGACAGCCACTGAACCAGGAATAGATTTTGAGGTCCCTGTGCCACATCTCTGCATTTATAACCTGATGGTATGCTTGCTCTTATTTGGCCAGATTCTCAGCTGTGGGCTCAGTGGCCTAGAGAACAGCACAGAATTTGGAAAGTGAGCCAGTGCCCTTTTGCCTGAGTCTATGCCCAGGCTCAGAATGTGCTGAGGGTTTGGTATTGCTTCAGTGCCCTGGCCCCGTCTGAAGGACCCAGCTCTGTTCCGAGAGCTGAGAAGGAGCATATCCACCCTCATCCCGGCCCTTGGCTGTTGCCTCTGCCATGAACTTGAGAAACCTTGATGCCACATTTCTGCCATGGCAGAGTGGAGCCCTGCGGCCCAGAGCAGACATGTCTGTGCTGCTGCCTCCACCTGCTGCTCTCGCAGTTGGCTTGGTGCTGTTGAGGTAGGAGAAAGACTTCCTCCTTGCCCCTGCAGTGACTGATGTGACTGATGCCACCTCTGAAGCAGTGCTGATGTTCTCCTTCCAGAAGTGGCGTGATTAGCAAGACAGTGAAAGCTGCTGTTTTCTAAGAGACCAGCCAGAACCGCTCATCCAGGGCTTTCGGGGTTGTCATTTTCATGCTACCCAGGATCCTTCGGCTCCCTGCTTTTGCCCAAGAACTTGTGCTTGCTCTGAGAGCCTGCAGGAGTGCTCCTGTAGGAAGTCCAGTTCCATGCTAGCTCAGTGCCTGGATGTGCAGGCGCACAGCCTGACTAAATATTTCCTTGTTCGGAGGGGAAAATAATAGCTATCTCTATCTACCCTTTCGTCTAACTACTAAAAACGTGCGGAAGCATTTCCTTTAGAAGTTGGTCTCTCTCAGAGATACAAAGCTAGTTTTACATCAGGCTCCCTCTTTTTTTTTTTTAGTGTTACATGAAAGTTTCACCAATATTATTAGTGATAATAAATTCTCTAGCAACCTGAGGGGAAAGAAATTTTGGTACAAAGGCAGCCTGCCTGTACCTTTTTCATTCTATCCCACCATGTCAAGCAGCAAGAAAAATTAGGTTCAACGTGGCATCCATCTGTAGCAGTCCATTTTAACACCAGCAAGGCTACCTGAATTGTGTTTGGGGGCTAAATTGTATTATCTGAGACCTCGCTGCTCAAAGTGGGGCTTCTGAGCTGGCAGCATCAGCATCACCTGAGAGCTGGCTGGAGCTGCAGGATCTCAGACCCCACCTCAGACTTACTAAATGCAAAGTTGCATTTAAATAAGAAAAAATAAATAAATAAATAAATAAATAAATAAATAAATAAATAAGTAAGTAAGTAAGTAAGTAAGTAAGTAAAAAAAAAAAAAAAAAAAAAATTGGAGTTCCCGTCGTGGCGCAGTGGTTAACGAATCCGACTAGGAACCATGAGGTCGCGGGTTCGGTCCCTGCCCTTGCTCAGTGGGTTAACGGTCCGGCGTTGCCGTGAGCTGTGGTGTAGGTCGCAGATGCAGCTCGGATCCCGCGTTGCTGTGGCTCTGGCGTAGGCCGGTGGCTACAGCTCTGATTCAACCCCTAGCCTGGGAACCTCCATATGCCGCGGGAGCGGCCCAAGAAATAGCAACAAACAACAACAACAAAAAGACAAAAGACAAAAAAAAATTAAATAAGATCCTCAGGTGGATCACAAGAAAGTGAGGCGAACTGGTTTTGGAACCTTTGAACCTAGGGGAATTCTAGCCAGGGAGAGGAATATTTTGAATTATCCACTGTACTCCAAGGCTGCTAATTAACTTTAGCATTTATGTTATAGAAGATGCTTCTTTCCTGTCAAGTCCTTTTGTAGTTGGTCCCTGACTTGTCCAATCTTTTAAAGACCCCCTTCAGTTTCTAATGAAGCTTAATTGATTAGCTCTATTTGTGAAAAGCTCAGGCCCTAGTAAGTACACATTCTCATTGGGTACACAACTAAATAGTTTATGAGGTAATTCGTATTTTAATGTCTTTCCTAATGAGCCCTTTCAGTAATGAAATCCCCTGAGACAATGTTACTGGTTTATAGACAGTTCTTAGGATTCTGCGGAAGGAAGGAGCTGGAAGCTTTAGGATCCAGTGTAGAAAAGAGTTTCAGTGCAAAACAGGTCTAATTTTTTTTTCTCAAGAAAAAAAAATGTATACTTCATTTTTCATACCTTATTTTATAAATGTTTTATAAGCTCCTATCTTCTAAGTTGTTCTCCATATTAGAAGTAAGACTTTCTTTCCTGAGGCAGTTCTGGAACTCCTTACTTCTGCTGTAAGCAAATAATATGAAGGCTGCCAACTTGTATCATCTTATATGAACAAGAAGGACAGATGGAGAAGAGGCAAAAAAGGGACACAAACCACAAACATGCGTGCACGTGCATGTGTGCACACACAGAGCACCTGGTTGGTGATCTGATGATCTTTCATTGTCTGTATTTTACATATTCTCAGCAGCATCATTTCTATAATAGACGATGAATGCATCAATCACTCCTCATTAAGGCTAAAGCCAAAATGAATCCCATAATGAGAAAGAGGCATTTAGAACTGCAAAGTGGCTGAACAACAAGGCACTTCTCTGCAGCGAGGCAGAATTCTATCCACGGGGAGGGACAGCCAATCCCCTTTAAGGGAGGGAGGCAACCATGTCATATGGATTTGCTGGCAGCTGTCTGGAACCCGTCACATTGAAGGGACTCACCTTCCTGTTTCCAGGGCCAAGCAGAGAGACGACATTCACTCTTGAACCCTAACTTGAAGCCAGATACCCAGGCAAGGAGGACCAGCCCCCGTGCATTTTTTCCAGTTCCATCCTCTGAGGAAGGTTCAGACCTGGGCTGGGCTGGCCTGCTGACAGGACGCCTGTGGCCTGTCCTATAAGTGATGGAGAGGCAAAGCTTGACCCTACTTTCCTTGACACAAAGATCAAAGCCTCCCAGCTCATAACGGACGATGAAAAACAGTCTTTGTTTACCAGTGTTCCCTTTCATTTGTGAACCACTTCCCTCCCTGAAGGCACACGCTTTCTCAGCTGGATGAAGGAGGTGGAGGAGATCCTGAAAGGTGTGGGGAAGGCCCTTCTAGAATCACAGTTCAAGGTGGTGTGGTGTTGTCTGTTCCTGTAGGAGAAAAGCCAGCACAATGTGACAGGGTCAGTGGATGTATTCCAGTTGCACCTGTGGCCATGTGGCTGGCTTCAGATGATGGTTTGTTACCTGATGGCGTTGGATAAGTAGGATAAAAAATAATGACTTAATAGGCCATGTTTTCATAACATGTCTGTAGGTCACTTGGAACAGGAACAGTGAAGAGCTGAAGTGAAGTGTTTTGTTTTGTTTCCCTGCAGCCCGGGCTGCCTTTGTGGTAGTCTAAGCAAGTCCACATCTATACAGGGCACACTGAAGGGTAAATTCCTGGATCTGTGGGCATCTTGGCAAACAAAGGCAAACAAAGAGATGTATAGGACTCTTTGGAACTTCAAGTTGTTACTCTGGTTGTCATCCTAAGAAAGAATAATGTGCAGGTAGGGGAAATCTCTGTCCTCAAAGCCAGAGTTGGCGATCTTGAGGGCAGAGCCTGCCTTCTGAGTGTGACCCTCTTGCAAAGAGAAGAGGTGTGTCCTGGCCAAGAAGGATGAGTTTCTACAGCTCAGTGCTGTGAAACAAGAGGAATCTCAGAGCTCCGAGAAGACTCTTCAGTGCCCTGAGCAGGCTTTGTGGGGGCAACTTCATTCTTGAGAAGTGAGACTTCATTATCCATGGAACAAATGAAGCTAGAGTTTGGCACTGGAGGATATTGCTGACTTGACTTACTACGAGTGGCATGCTGGGGAGGAAAAGAAGCCGGCCTGTGCCCCAGCATGCAATCAGGATTTCAGAATGGCTTGTAGGTCTTGGCCCTGCAGACAGCGGGCTTGTGTATCTCTGTGAGATGTTGCCTGGAAAGGAATAAAATCAAAGAAGGGAGGAAAATCTCAATGCCTTTTTTTTTCCCAGTGACACAGCTGCTTTTGTGCAGAGACAGAAAGCAACCCGAGAGCAGGTGGCTGTGATTTTTTTTTTAATTTGTTTTATTTGACAATCAAGGAAGATGTAGTGCATTTGAAAGTTCATGCTTCTACTGAAGCTACTGGTAGCCAGTTGCAGCTCTTCTTGAGGAAGAAACTAGCAAGGGAGGATTTTTGAGCAGAATTCAAGCCTGGCCTTGAAAGGCCCCTGTTCTCTAGGTATTTCAGCATCTGTGAGCATCCAGGCCTCAACACAGGGTGGTAATTTCAGCACTGTTCAACTTCTCGCCACAATGTTCTGATGAGACAAGTCAGCTCCTTCCCATTTACTTATGAGTTAATTGGCATTTAAACTCAAGTCTCTAGGCCAGTGATTTATTTTAATAATAAGTTAGCCCCATGGCAGGCCCATGACTTCATGACTGCAGCAGTGGAGAAAGGGCACACTGCCCTGATGGATGTCTCAGGGCTGCATGTGGCTGATTTACAAGGCGCTCCTCTGATCTGAGTCACTCTTGCCTCCTCTGCTTCAAGCCTCATTGGGTGGCACCCAGCTGTTGGGGGGTCTACCTGCTTAAAGGGACAGTGAAAAGAAGTGGGGGTTGAATACAAGTAACTGGGAGGAAATTATTCTTGAATAAGAAGTCATTGGCTCCTACAAATTGCGAGGGCAGTTCATACACTGGCCATATCAAATCAGTTTCCATATGTTCATTGTATGTTGCCTTTATTAAAACAAAGACCCATAGATGCTGGCATTAACTCAGACTTTAAATTATTGTTTTGGGTTCTATCAGATGTTCTCTGCACTTTATAGGTCTCATTACAACAATGTCCATAATGATGGAATCAGCCAATTTTTCAAGGCAATCTTTAAGGTTATTTCATGTTTACTAGGTTGCTAGGGGTACCTAATACATAAGTACCAGGAGAAGAAGTGTTTAATGCAGTTGCCAGGATTTTGTGCAAGATAAATAATTTTATGTGTCTCAGAAGTAAAATCTAATTGGCCAAGAAGCTGGCTAAGAACTGTAATTTGACATCATTCTTGGCAACTAATCTTTTTTTTTTTAATGTGCATAATATAAAAATATATGCTATACCCTTTCTAGATATATTGGACCCCAAATATAACTTTTAATAATAAACCTATGTATGCAAATGATCAAGTATTTTTCCTAACTGTTGGTCATAGTAATAGATAGCATTTCAAATGGAATACACTTTTTTCTTTTTTTCCCTTAATGTTCTTAAAATGAGAACATATGCAGTGTGCGTGCGTATTATAAAGCACAAGTGGTAAGACAAATACCCGTGAAGCCCCAGCCCAGCCCCAGAGCTAGATCACCAGTCATTTCTAACCACCTGTGTGCTCTTCCACATCCCATCCTCTGCCTTCCCCTTTCACCACTATCCTGAGATTTGCGCCCATCGGTCCTTAGCATCCAAAAAATTGCATCTATCTGGGAGTTCCTGTTGTAGCTCAGCAGGTTGCAAACCCGACTGGGATCCATGAGGATGCAGGTTCAATCCCTGGCCCCGCTCAGTGGGTTAAGGACCCGACATTGCTGTGACCTGTGGTGTAGGTCACAGATGGGGCTCAGACCCTGTGTTGCTATGACTGTGGTGTAAGCCGGCAGCTGCAGCTCTGGTTAGACCCCTAGCCTGGGAACCTCCATATGCTGCAGGTGCAGCCCTAAAAAGAAAACAAACAAACAAACAAAAAAGCATTTATCATGCATATGTGAGTTTCGTAGCAACAGTATTTTTCATTTTGCTTGTCTTTAAGCTTTATATGAAATGGTTTTCGTATAGAGTTATCTGGACTTGCTTTTGCATTCAACATGAAATATGTCTGATAAGAAAACTCATGAATTTCATTTTAAAAGAATCGGATAGCTCTGTGTTAAACATTTTAAAACCCATACGATAGGTATCTGGTATACAAGAAATATAAGAAATACAATTTAAGCCTTAATGTGAGATATGTAATTCTTTCCTTTTGGAGTTAGAGATGCTTGTAGTTTCCATACTTATTATGTTTTAATTAGTAAAAGATGATTAAAACATATGAATTAAGTCTTATTTTGATGTTTCTGCAATGTGGTAATTAAAGCCAGAGAAGATATATTTTCCATGATACACTTTCACCTAATTAGCATGAAATAATTATCAAATTAAATACTCATTTTAAATATGTAATTGAAGTGTCATGAGTTGAAATCTAATTTTTTGGAATGAATTTACCAGGTAATGAAATTTCAGGCTTCCATCAGCTTTCAGAACTGGCCAAACACAGGCCTAATTATCCCTATGGAATCTTTCAATTATCCCTCTGGTTGAGCACAGATTCTGCAAATGTTTAAGGGCAGAAAGAGAATAGTTGATAATCTCACCAAGAATTTAAATAGCACATGCCCGGATGAACTGTTTTGGTATAGATTCTCGAGGTTTCTCCTAAACATCAAGGCAACTTTTTTCTTTCCTCATTCGCCAAAAAAGGAAACAGTTTGGTTGCTCACAAACCTGGCAGGTATCAGCTAGCTCACAGACTGAACATGGGCCCGTGGGGATGGCGTGGAGGAGAGAAATGTCCCTTTTTCCTATGTGTCTTATTCACTAAGATGCCGTTCTCAGCGTTCTACAAAAACCATGACTCTGTCCTGAAGGGATGGACACAATAATCATTTGGTGAGAAGAGAAAAGCTGCCGTATTTGGAGTTTACATCTTGGCCATGTGAAGAGCCACTGGATTTTGTCTGTAACATGTTCTCAGGTTTCTGTAAAGACAGGTTAAATGAGCCATTTCAGAATGGAGAGTAATTTTGCTACTCAGTCATGGAGTTGCAATCATCTGAGAGGATCCAGTGCCTTCCAGATAGAACGTGCCTCTTTATGTGAAATTTGTTATGTTATAGGTGCATAGTTTTTTCCTTTTCATTACTAATGTCACAATTTAAAAAATGTTTTAGGAGTTCCTATTGTGGCTCAGCAGGTTAAGAACCTGACATAATCTCCTTGAGGATGTGGGTTCGATCCCTGGCCTTGTTCACCGGGTTAAGAATCTGGCATTGCCGCAAGCCGTGGCATAGGTCACAGATGCTGCTTGGGTCCAGGACTCTGATTCCACTCCTGGTCTGGGAACTTCCATATGCCACAGGTGCAGCCCCCCCCAAAAAAGTAAAAATTAAAATAAAAAATTAAAGAAAAATGTTTTACCTTTTATTTCGGGATAATTTTAAACTTACAGAAAAGTTGCAAAACTCTATGGAGTTCCCATATACCCATCATCAAGCTTTCCCTAATGTTAGCATCTTCTATAACCTTAGGATTATTATCAAAACCAGGAAATTAACATTGTTGCAATGCTATTAGCTAAACCCACAGACTTTTTTTTTTCATATTTTCCCATTCCCACCCCCCACCCCCCGCCATTAATGTCCTGTTTCCGTTCTATCCCCCCAACTGAGGATCTCACACTGCAGTTTGTTGTCTTGGTCTCTGTACTCTATAACAGTTTCTCAGTCTGTCCTCCATCTTTAATGAACTTGATGTTTTTAAGTCAAGTTACTTTAGAGAATGTCCCCCAATGTATGTTTATCTGAGGTTTTCTCATGATTATTGAGATTACGTATGTTTTGTTTTGTCTTTTCAGAGCTGCACCGTGGCCTATGGAAGTTTCTAGGCTAGGGGTCAAATCAGAGCTGTAGCTGCCAGCCACAACCACAGTCATAGCTGCAGCAACTCAGGATTCAAGCCATGTCTGCAACCTGCACCACAGTTGACAGCAACACTGGATCCTTAACCCACTGAGCAAGGCCAGGGATCGAACCCATGTCTTCATGGACACTAGTCGGGTTCATCACCGGCAAGCCACAACAGGAACTCTTGAGGTTAGGCGTGTTTTAGAAGAATATCCAGAGGTGATGTTGTGCCCTTTCCTCGGTTTCATCTCAGGGGTAAGTACATCATGATGATAGATCTTATGACTCGTGGCGTTAACCTTGATCATTTGGTAAAGCTGATATCTGTCCGGCTTCTACACCATTAAGTTAACCATCTTTCTCCTTGCAATTAGTAACTGTCTCAGGAGAATATTTTGAGACTAAGGTACTCCCTGTTTTAAGGAAGATTTTCACATAGAAATCCAAACTTGTGAAATAAATACTGATGTAATTTCCTGCATTAACAAAGGATTCTTCATTTCCCCAAAGGATTCACAACCAAGATTTCATTTTTTTTTTTGTTTTTTTAAATCATGATAAGTAATTTATTTTGATGTTCATAAATCTGCAGGTTGACTGAAGATTTCATTTTAAGTAGCAATCTCAGTTCTAGTCTCTTTAAAATACCGCTCAAGAAACCTTGAGTTATACAACTCTTTGAGGCAATATCTTTTTTTAGGATAATATATGTCTTTTCCAATAAGGCACGAATATATTCTCATCCCCTTATATGATTAGAAACTAAGTAGAATTTCTCATACCTGGCAGGTCATCGAGAGAAGGAACTGGTGTTTATGTTCCACTCTTTATCCTTTACTGAAAGGAATCTTTTGTTGTTACTGTTGGAAATAGTTAGGAGGCTAAGGGAAAATATATGGTTTTTGGTGGAAAATGTTTTAGATGCTGTTCTGTAGCATACTTAATACTCAAGTGAATAGGCTAAGAGGATTTCAATTATTTGCCACCCATAGTGATTCTCTTCTCCGGAAAGCAAATTGGCAAGATGCACCAGGCCCTTCGAGGTTGTTCATTAGCCTTGAGGATATCCGTATCCTTCAGTTCTACTTAAAAGAATAAATTCAACAACATAGTTGCAGACCTAGGTAGAGCTCTGTGTTCAGGGGTCTTCACTACCCTGCTATAGAAGGGATTGGGTAAACTGGGTAAATGCCCAACAACAAGCAAATAGTGCAGGGCTACACCACAGTTAAAATTATGTTTTCAAAAAACAATGGCGGGAGAAAATGTTCTGGTGATTACAATAATATACAATGTGAACAAAAATAGAAATAATAGTGTTTATACTGTATGTCCCTAATCTCCCTGTCTGTCTGTCTGTCTCTCTCACATAAACACACACCGCCCTCCCCCCCTCAACACACACACCAGGTAAGATATACCAGAAATTTATCTTTAGGTGTCAGAATCATGAGGGTTTTTTTATTATTATTTCTTCTTTATGCTTGTTTTTCAACTCTTTTACTGCAGGTTTCTTTTATTAACAAGAAAAAGATATTTTTGAGAAGTTGAAATTAGCAATAATTCCACAGGTATCCTTTGGGGGACCAGACTCTTTGAAACTTCTTTCTAAGTACTCTTTTCAACCCTGAGTAGCTTACAACCTTGAAAGTAACTGAATGCACTTTCTGAGTTTATTCTAAATACTTGTTTGCATGTGCACACACATGCTCAGAGAAACCCAATGAACCGCTTGGTTAAATGAAAATGAATAAAAGTTTAAAAATTAGATCTGTATTTCAAGGAAAGTTTCAATATCTTTATTTTCCAAGGTTGACTTTCTAACAGTAAATAGAAAATCTGCGGGATCTAAAGATTATGGTGCAATAAAAGATGAGTGAAGGGTAACTCTACCAGGAAATATAGATTATTCCCCCCCCCAAAAAAAAGGGTAGAGGGGCGTGCTGAATATTTTTTCTATTATTTTCTTCAAAGTTAGTCTTTAAAATTAAACTTATTTTTAAAAATACTCATTCAACGCCATGAAATTGCAGAAAACCAAATATCTAGCTTTCATTTTTAATCAAAGAGCCTAAATATTCATGTTTCTGTGACTAAATGAAACTTTTGTATGCAGGGTTTCACTCCTTCTGCATGAATAGTAGCATTGTGGTGGGGTGAGGTCACTGCAGAAGGGAAAGTGAGGTAAGAACACAGCTGAGTCTACAGGCTTTTCTGCTGCAGGGCGCACCAGCTCCTTCTTAAAGCCACAGCACTGCCATTCTCACACCAAAGGCCCTCGGTTTGTTTGCGCTGGGCTGCAGCACGGCTCGCCTGTGTGCCGTGATGCCCCATGGGTCATGCATCATTCAAGTGACCCACGAGAGAAGCAGAGGTGCAAGGCGGTGCCCGTGGCCAGAACAACAGTAGGGGATAGTTTCCGTCCTCGGAACATCCATTTTGGCCACCTGCTCTCAGAGGAAAAGATGATCCCATCAATTTCCGACAGCTCCGTCGCAAGACCCAGGAAGGAATTTGGCTGTCGTTAGGTGATGCCACTGGGGTGTGTTGCCCTCCCAAGCAGCAGCAGGCTGGCATGTCAGAGCTAAGTCACCAGCAGTGTGGTTAAAGGTGCACTTCAGTTCATATTTTACCTACGGTTCCTACCAACTTAGAGAAGTCAGTTGCCAAGAGCGTGCTGGCAGACAGCCCCTTGCCAACATCGTCATCTTATTAGAGCTGTGAGAACTTGAAAGAAAACCCACTCCTTCCCCTCAGCCCCCAACACGCTCTCCAAGATTTTTGCCTCCTGCTTTACACTGGAGAGAGATCTTTCACTCTGCACTTGGCATCAGGCAACATCCAATTTAAATAATAAGATATTTTAAAGATATGGATACCAAGCCTTTGCTTGTATCTGCCTTGGTAGGTGCCATGATACCAAAGATAACATCAGCTTCTAAAAGGCTCTCCAGGAAAACTCTCTCACCTGAGGTCTGAGCTTACAAACCCCCATCCCATACAGCGGTAGCCCTCTCCGAACCTAACTTGGAAGAATGGGTACGATTTGATTCTTTAAAATGATCACATCTTGTAGATTGCATCCAGGATTCAGTATTGAGGGGAAATGACTGCTGAAGGTTGACTAGGTTTGTTAGTTGGACGAGGGGTACAGGATCCATGCCCTTGAGAAGATTATAGCCCCGCTGAAGTCGGGGAGCAGGAAGCTAACGCCAGGCAGTTTGTGACCAGTGTACCACAGGCATGCTATCAGGACGAACTGCTGTAGAAATTCGGAGGAGGCAAACATGCTTCTGGACCAGGTGGACCTGGCGCAAAGACCTGGTAAAGGAAGCAGGTAGGGCATTGAAGGAAGAACAGACTCTGGCTTCCCTGGTTGAGGAAACCATATGAAGAGAGAGGTGGCTAATGCCTTCTCGGTAACAGCTGCTCCCGATACAAACTCTCGAGTCAATGAATCAACTGACAGGTGACTGACTCTGCGTTCTGGCTTGAGCAGTAGGTAGACCTGTTGAGGGGTCGATCTGTGTGAAAGAGACGGGGAGGTCCCTTGGCCAAGGCACGCTGGGTGCTAGCCAGACCCTGGAGGCTCTGGAATGCCAGCCTGAGGAAATGGTCATTATCTTCCCGGCAAGAATGAGTCACTAAGGATTAAGAGTAGGGAGGGACAGGATGAAATCAGCTTTTCTGGGAGATGAATCTGGCAGCAATGTGCAAGAAGCACATATCAGCTAATCATAATAAGGAAAAGGCCGCACTGGGTTAGGAATATTACAGGTTCCGTGCTGGGCAGCGTTAGACCATGATTAAGCGATGAACTCTGCTCACTGCTGGTAGTGGCTGCAGAGCAATGATCTGGGCAGTGGCTCACTATGAGAAAAATGAAATGGACACTGCCGGCCAGACACCCAGCTGTCACTCAGGTAGCCTCTCAAATGTATGTGTCTCAGGAAAAAAAAAAAAAAAAAAAAGGAGTTTGCTCAGCTCTTAATGAACCTGACTAGCATCCATGAGGACGTGGGTTCGATCCCTGGCCTCCATCAGTGGGTTAAGTATCCAGCATTGCCATGGTTGTGGTGTAGGTCGCAGACGTGGCTTGGATCCTGCATTGCTGTGGCTGTGGTGTAGGCCTGCAGCTACAGCTCTAATTGGACCCCTAGCCTGGGATCCTCCACATGCCGCGTGTGCGGCCCTAAAAAGACAAAAAAAAATGTACATGTCTGAGGGGCTAAAGTGTATTTCCGAAGTGTTCAAGAGATCTCTAAGTCCATTTGTTCATTCATTCCTTTAGCAAACATTTGTTCAAACCTGCTGTGTGCTGGGCACTGAGATAGGCCCTCAGGGTATAATGAGAAGCAGCACACATTCTATCTTCTGCAAGAACTTATATCTAGAGACTTCCCGGTGTGACTCAGCAGTAACAAACTCGACTAGTCATGAGGATGCAGGTTCCATCCCTGGCCCCACTCAGTGGGTTAAGGATCTGGCGTTGCTGTAAGCTGTGGCGTAGGCTGGCAGCTGTGGCTCCAATTTGACCCCTAGCCTGAGAACTTCCACATGCCCTAGGTGTGGCCCTAAAAAGGCAAAAAATCAGTAAAATTTAAAAATAAAAAGAACTTAGATCTAATCATTATAGAGTTTTGTACAGAGCGTAGGAAGGTGCAGGCGCCCACAGCTTACAGCATACGTCATCCCACTCTAGGCAGACCCGCTTCTCTCGAGCGACTTATACATCAGCTGGGAAGCACTTGCTGGCCTTGCAGAGGACCCGGTCCCTGTGGCCCTACGCAGAAGAGAGACAAGTGCAGTGGGGGGCAAGTCACAGCCAGAGGAAGGGCCTTCCAGCTCCCTTTCTCAGTCAAAAATAAACCAGGTCTAGGGAGTTTCCGGTGTGGCTCAGTGGTAATGAACCCGACTCATATCCATCAGTATGTGGGTTCGATCCCTGGCCTTGCTCAGTGGGTTAAGGATCCGGCATTGCTGTGAGCTGTGGTGTGGGTCGCAGACGCGGCTCGGATCCCGTGTTGCTGTGGTTGTGATGCAGCTGATTCGACCCGCAGCCTGGGCACGTCCATATGCCGAGGAAGTGGCCCTAAAAAGAAAAAAAAAAGTAGATTGTGTCTAAGTACCTCTTACATTTCAGTGGGATGGAGACCTGTTTATTTTGCACTTAGAAAGGAATCTTTTCCAGAAGTTTGAGAACCCAAACTTTCCTGGCTGACATGCCGGCTGTTGGCCTTCTCCAATGCAGCCCATCGTCTCTGGTTATCATTTTCAGCTGCAACCAGATACTTCAAAGTGCATTCCTGATATTCAGAGACATTTGTTGGGAGTTGACGGCAGTTTTCAGAGAAAGAGAGCGAGAGAGGGAGACGAGGGGGTGGGGCAGTTGGCTATCCTTGCATCCCGTTTAAATTGCTGGTTACGACCCAATGGTTTTATGGAGAATGGGTTCAGGCACTCACCTTTCTAATGTTGTATGACCAACCATTGATAAATGAGTTTGACAGTCCGCAGTCTGTGGGTGACGCGTCCCAGATTACACACAGTCAGTGCCCATCACGTTGCATTGTTGCCCGTTATCAGTTATCCATGCTAGTTTTTGTCAGCATCCTGTTCAACAGTGTTTTCTCTGAGCCAGGCACCGTCCTAAACGCTTTATAGATATTAGCGCCCTGCATCCTCATAACAATCGTATGAGATATGTACGGATACCATTCTTATTTTATAGAGGAGGAAACTGAGGCACAGTTTAAATAGCTTATTCAAAGTCATGCAGTCACACAGGGTAAGTAGCAGAATTGACGTGTCACCCCAGGAGTCTCACTGCTCAAGTTTATGCCTTTAACCACTAGGCTGCCATTACAGTGGAAAAAATAAAAATCATAAAAAAAACCAAATACAAAATACCCCTAAAACAATAGGCAGCAATATGAGTTGAAATAGAGAAGAGTAACAGTGTTAACAGTACTAGGGACAGTAGTTGAGTAGCAGTGGGAGCAGTAGTGTAGTCGTAGCGTTATAGTAGTAATCGTGTGGCAGCATCAGCATGCATAGGAGGAGCAGTGGGAGCATTGTGGTAATTATATTGGGGTATCATAGGCCCACAGCATGGCAGCAGCGGTGTAACAGTCGCAGCAGTGGCTGTAGTAGCAGTAACAGCAATGGGGGGCATTGTATTGCTGGAGTATTGTAGCAGGACTACCGTAGGAATGATAGTCTTGTAGTATTACTGGAAGGAGCAATGTAATGGGAGCCGCCATCATGGTCTCTGCCATTCTGGTCCCTGTAGTCCTTTTAGAGATGAAGCTATTGAGGCTAAGAAACACCTAATAACGAGCAAGTATCAAAGCAGGGTTTGTGCCCACGTGTAGCTGAGTCCTTTGCTGTTTCTTAGAATGAACACTTAAGTTAACAGCTGTCCCTGAAGCCTGTAGAAATCCCTGCTCGGAGGCGTGTGAGCCACGTACAGCACGGTGCTGGACTTCTGTGGCTCAGTGGAGTGGTTCTGCTGTGGCTGTAACCCTTGGTTGCATCTCTGTCAAAGGCAAGCTACCGGTTTGCTGGGGTGTAGCTGGTGCACGCGAGGGCTGGTGCATGAAGGGAAGGGAGTGTGTTAGGGAAAGCCAGGCGAAGTAGTTGTGACGGAACGCATGTGTTGATTCATGAGACAGATCAACCCAGTAGCCTCTGACGCTGCTGGGCTCTGAGCCCCCCAGTCTGTCGGTCACTGAGTCAAGCCCCTGTGAAGTGCCTCCACCGCTTAGTGCAGTAAAGACTGATTAAACATGTTTATATGTAATTTGAAAATGGCTCTTTCAGGAAACGTGCGGTTCTTTAAAGGCACTTTAAAACCTGAGATTTTCAGTTTATTTACATGCTATAGCCCCAAAGAGCCCGAAGTGGAGCCCAAAATCCCGTGATGTATGGAGGCCTCCAGGAGAATTGTCAGAGCTGTTTTATGTATTTTTACTTTATCAATATAGCCTTTCACAGTTCCTAATTAGTTTTGTTAGTTGACTTACAGAAAAGTGTATTTAAAGTGAGACGTCAGTAATTCCACCGAGGGAATGGCATTAGTGAAAAGCACAGTGTCAGGAGGCCAATGGGAGAGCAATTGGTTCCGTCCTGAGCACCCCGAATTTGTACTGGGAGTGATTAACTCAACCGTTTCCCTTGTTAGAACACACTTCTGTAGAAACCGCTAGAGCTTATCCAGGCAATGGATATGTGTGTTTTTGTGTGGGTATATAGGCACACTCACACATGCACGAACCTCCTTTTTTTCCCCTTAAAACAAGAAAGTAAAGATTAACTGAGGTTTGGGAATTCCTACCCAGGGTGCTTCTGTTAACAGATATATCACAGCAATTGTATTGGAAACTCAACTGAGTTTGGGCTAAGGTACGGCATATCTTGCCAAGTAGAGAGGAAATAGCTCCAAAATAAAGAGAAGGAGCAATGAAATATAAATTTACCCAATTCTGACATGCACTTTTGCCAGATGTGTGAAGTCTGACTTTGGTTATTTATACTTATGTGGTATTTCTTAGAATAATGTATTTGAAGAATGCTGTCTCAGAGTTTCAATAGCCAGAGCAGATGTGCAGCATACTTTTGAGGTTCTTTCAGTAGATATGTGTGTGCAGTCTACCAGAAATTAAAGACGTACAATTTGATTTTAACAGTGTACACAGTCATGCAGACCAAACCGTGTTCCTTAAATGAGGGCTTCGTTTGCTTTATTTCCTGCTAAGTTTATCAAGTGGAGCCTTGGCTGCCCGTGTGTCTAGCTAAGTAAGTTCGCTGCAAAACCATTTCTGCTCATTTGTGCTCAGGCTTGGACAGCGGCTCACTGGCCTTTGTAGAGAGGATGCAGAATAGGAAGGTCATATGTCATCACTCCATCTCGTCTCTGCTCCTGCAGCCTTGGCCATGGGAACTGATGGGAATGCATGTACCAAGCAACTTTTCAGAATGCCTGACATGGTCAGGTTTATGTTTTTCTGTGGTGTGCCGTGGTTGTTGATTATGTGGAAGAAACGGAAAGCTTGCCAATCCGCATCGCTAATGCAAGTCTGACGAATGACATCAGCAGTAAACTAGAATTTAGCTTCTAACCACATACAAATAGGTCTCGGGCTGCTGGTTATGCTATGATGTCAGCCCTGTGCCCCCTTCATTAGCTGATGTGCTTTTCAAGGTAGATGCCAAGAGAAAGAATTTGGTTTTGTTTTCCTAGTGCACAAAACATGTTTTGAACAATAGAAATCCTTCTCTATCAACAGTTTTCTGGCTTGTTGATTTCCCAACTCTGTTAATTACACCCTCTGAGTCTGTATTTCCAGGTCTTTATTAGAACACAACATTACCTACCGGAGAGTTGATTTCTAAATCAGATTGAGTTTACACACACACACACACACACACACACACACCTCTTTCTCTCTTTCCTTTCTCTGGAGATTCCAT
Organism: Phacochoerus africanus; assembly: GCF_016906955.1. Taxonomy (NCBI): domain Eukaryota; kingdom Metazoa; phylum Chordata; class Mammalia; order Artiodactyla; family Suidae; genus Phacochoerus; species Phacochoerus africanus. Next base: position 43,884,310 of record NC_062559.1, on the reverse strand, counting down.
TGGGTATCTACGTGTGGCAGCAAAACCAGACCAGCCAAATTATTCTGCACTTCTGATGCATCCTGACAGGTTAAGACAGTAGCCTAACCAGTGAGGAAGGATGTTTACTAGGTCCTACTGATGATACCACCTTGAAGATGCGAGGGGATGATTCAGACCTTCCAGAGCTCTTGCTTCAGCCAACGCTGTCTCTGCACATTTGTGTTCATCTGATGGGCAGTCTTGCCATAACTTCTGCAGGGCACATGTTATCATTTGTGGCTGTCTCTTTGTGAATCAGCATTTACCTTATCGGTTGCCTGTTTTGCCACACACATCAAAATTATTTATTAAAAGGCATTTCACTATGATATCGCTTATATGGGGACCCTTTAAAAAAAAAAAGGATGCAAATGAACTTATTTGCAGAACAGAAACAGACTCACAGACTTTGACAAACTTATGGTTACCAAGGGGGACAGGTAGGGGATTTGGGATTGGACTATACACACTGATGGGTATGTAATGATTGGCCAACGGGGACCTGCTATATAGTACAGAGAACTCTGCCCAATATTCTGTGATAATCTGTGTGGGAAAAGAATCTGAAAGAGAATGGATGTGTGTGCACGTATAACTGAATCACTTTGTTATAGAGCCAAAAGTATCACAACCTCATAAATCAACTCTACTTCAATAAAACTTTTTTTTAAAAGGCATTTCAGTTCAAAATGTAGCATTGACTTACGAAGATGTGACATGCAGCACAGATCTGTGTCTAGAGACAAGAAGTGATAAAAGAATAGAAATTTTTAAAAAGGAAAAAGAAGCAAAACCTTCGTAGGGCTGATTTTCATATCCTTGCCTGTATAAGCCTACACAGCTATTTTCTTGGCACAGAAACAAATACAAATGAAATTGTTGCTGAATATAGAAAAGAGAAATGCAATTAGGTGTCATAATAGCACTTTTCATTTTTCAAAGCACTTTACAAATGCTAACTAATTAATCTTCCGTAATATTTCTCAGTGGCGGGAACGTGCCTTCCTCCACTTGTGCGGAGAGGAGCACGTTTGGATGCCCCGCTCACAGGAGGACCCAGGGACATTGTCTACCTATGCTTCCCCCTGCTTCCCGCACACTCCACCAAAGGGAGTATCATCAGGTGGGGAACTGCAACAGCCCGGAACAGACTGACGGGCTTAGGAACAGAGACGAAGGCGGCACACACTAATATACAGAAATGCCAGAACGAGCTGTATATGCCTGATGATCTCAAGTTCAAGAAGAGAAAAATGCAGATAGATAGAGGAAAAATTCAGATGTGTTTAAAGGTAGTCGTTTGCTTAGGGGTGCAATGTGTTTCTGAGAGCAGAGAAGGGCCAGGAGGAGACCACAGATGGGGCTCCATATTTGCAGGTAACCATCAGTGGGTCCTGGGGCACGTTATTAACTGCTCTGAAGTTTCTTTGCCTATATTGTGGTGGGTGTCCAACAAGATCTCTAAAAGTCCTTTTCTCCCTCACATTCATGGGTTTCTGCCTGAAGGAAATGGTGAGTGAATGGACATGTTTCCATTCTTTGGAAGGGTCCTAGCAGAATGTTTTCCGAGTGGCTGCCTCTCTAGCTGCTGAGCTGGGACGTGGTATAAATCTCCAGGCAGTCCATTTATCTAATTAAATTTAAACTCCAGACTTAATTAAAGATTTCTCTCTCACGGGGCGGTCCCCATATCACAGATGCAAATAGGGTGGGGCTTTTTCAGGTGGAGAAAGTCATGTAGCTAATATTGTACATGATGGGGAGAGAGTATTTGCTTCTGTATGTGGTCATTTTAAAAGTGTGAGGTGTGTGTGTGTGTGTGTATCATTTCTCTTATGGAAACACGTGTGTGGGGGATAAAAATGATAACTTCATGAAAATAAGCCAATGGTATATGCCAAGAGTTGAGAAATTTTCAGCGATCCCTTAAATATTTGTCCTTTTCCAAAATAGTGTGATTCTGGTTGGTTTTGGAAGCAGAATAATTTTTAGAAGTGAACTTGTGACATAAATATAAAATAGTGAGAAACGTGTGAGTCCAAAAACTGTAACCTAACTGGTTGAGGATAAAACTGACCTCATTCTCTAACTTCTTGAGGAAGAAAGTTTGTAGTGAGGAGAAAAGTAAACTTATCAGCCAAGATATTAAAATGATAGCTTTCTAGATTTTCTCCAAACAATCCATGCCGCATTGCAAGAATGCAACCCAAATTTATTTGTTCTTTAAACTTGGCTTTCACATTTAGCATTAACTATTGTTTGGATCTCAATTCGAGTCAGCTAACTTCAACAAATCACATTTCAAATAAAATCCTAAGGGAACAAATGTTTACAAAAAATTTTAGCGATTTAGACTTCAAAATGATGTGCTTAAATTTTCAGGTCACAGAGATTAAATTACTTTTAATTTTAAAAGAATTTTCAGTACCTGGTATTTGGTGGTTTGAGTTTTACAGCCAATACTTATTAAAGAACTATTTGTTGTTGCTGTTATTATCAACATGGACAAGGACTTGAAATTGTATATGCAGCATTCAATGCAAATAGCTTGCTGACACACAACTAATGCTATGGAACTCACAGCAAACTAATGCTGTGATGTAATTTTAGTGGCCGTTTTATCATTGTTTCTCGCTGCTCACTACACACCCAGAATTAATACACGTCTGCATCTTGAACCCTCCATCCTACTCAATACAAAAAATAAAAATAAAAACTTGATAAACCTAAGTAGATTTTTCTGTTCTTCAGCAAAATTGTTATCTATCTTAAACTCTGGACCTTTTTTTTTAGACTCTCAGATGACCTCTAGATAGTATAAAACTGAGAGCACATTTTTTTCATTCATTTCCTCATACTATTTTAGTGCTCTGTTTTGCTTTGGAGCTCAGAGATGTAATAAATCTGTTAGAGAACCTTGGCTTTAATCCCTCATTCATATATAATACCTGCCTTCCAGAGGATCTTATATCTAAAATGTTCAGCTGAAATGTGGGACTTGTTTCTTACCTTTGCAGAGTTTTATCCAGGGAAGATACGGATTCTCAGGAGCTTCAAAAAAGGTGGGAATTGGGAGTTCCCATCGTGGCTCAGTGGTTAACGAATCCGACCAGGAACCATGAGGTTGCGGGTTTGATCCCTGGCCTTGCTCAGTGGGTTAAGGATCCGGCGTTGCCGTGAGCTGTGGTGTAGGTTGCAGACGCGGCTTGGGATCCCACGTTTCTATGGCTCTGGTGTAGGCCAGCGCCTACAACTCCGATTCGACCCCTAGCCTGGGAACTTCCATATGCCGTGGGAGTGGCCCAAGAAATGGCAAAAAGACAAAAAAAAAAAAAAAAAAGGGCATTGTAATGGAAGACTAACCTTCCTTAGCGGCTCAAGTGCCTTTATCAGCTCCAGAGTTTCTTAAGTGTGATCACATCAGAAGCTGTCTTGTTTTTCCCATGAACTTTGCTGCATGATCTGTTCTCCTCTTTAAAATGAAAACATTCCCGCTCTCATAAGCAAGAAAATCTTTTACATAGACCTCTGCCTTCTCAGTAATTTACTAACAGATATTTGTATTATGAGGTGTGTATGCATTAAATAAGCATATTTATCTCACTTTTAGAGGTGCAATAGGTGCTACTTCAAAGGGAGTCCCTTTTTTCTTTCTGTAATTTGTTTTTTTCTCAAGCAAGGCCACTATTTCTTAAGAGCTTGGGATGGGAAGAAAATTGTCATCTTCAGGAATATCTTGGGCTTGTTACTTTAGTATTTCAAGAAATCTCTAAGTTCCCCTTGTAGTTAATTGAACACCTTCCACGGCTATAACCCCCGTTATCCTGCCACACTTCAGCCTTGAACATTGGTCCTGAGGCAAGGCACAACTTTTCTTTCCCCGGTGCTTAGTTATTTTACAGCATAGGCCTGACAATAAGCAGAGCCCTTGAATATATTTTCAGTGGATTTTCAATATTCTTATGAATTATCCTGCTCTTATTCTGGGATTTCGTGATTGATAACATATATTTCTATTACGAATGTTTACTGACTTTTTCCCCTATTCGTAAGACTCGAAAGCATGATATAATCAGGAATGTAGAGATTGTTTTGCTTGGCATAGTACATAAATACATTCGTGGTGCTGGAGATGTGTTTTTCAATACTGGCTCAATAGCTATAAAAACTTTTTTTTTTCCATTGACCTGAATTCACCCCAAGTTCTCTATCATTTTTATGTCACTCATTATTTTTTAACAAATTTCAACTGAACTATAAATTATATAATGTTAACCTTATAACAAATTGCACAGTGTTATAAACAAGCCAGAGCTGAAAGGCAAGGACAGTCCTGAGTTTCTTTTAAGAAGAGTGACCTAGAAGTTGACACTTCTAGTCTACTGCTAGCCATCGGGGCTTTGGATGGCAAACATAACACTTTGCCAAGCTGTAAAATTCATGATGTTTAAGAGAAAGATCACAACTAAAAACGAGAGGGTTTATATGTATAAATATTTGCTTGGTGCAAATATTCCTGTTGGCTAGTCTTAGACCATTTGATTCTGGTGGGTTAAAGAAAGTCTGAGCCATAATTTATTTGTTTTCTATTTTCATAGTATGCTTTTCCACTTTTTAAAACTCTTTGCAAACACTACTGGTTTGTAAAGCTGTTATCTTCCTGTGAGAAATAAAATCCCTCCTCATGGATTGACTGTTACATTTTAAAACGTGGGTCAGCTTTACATGTTTGAGAAAGTGAGACCTTCTTTTCTTCTTTTCTTTCGTGTCTATAGTTACAAATCTTGAGGGTGTTTTCTATTTCTCTTGCTGCGAAGAATTTATTTCTGAGAATGGCAGGATTTAGAAGGGTCCCTGACGCCCTGTTGATGTCACATAAATCATCTTTGGTCACTTCCGTCTTATCTGACCCAACACAACTTGCCTGCACATCATCTTCCAGAGGTGTATACCTAATAAAGTTTATAGTCAGATTCTCTGCTCTTATAGCCAGGGAATAGCTAAGACCTTGGTCATTTTCATGGTGACACACATGAGCTGATTATCTCACTGTTATTTACATGAGTGACATTTTTACTATTTTGAATTATAATATTTGCTAGCAGACTTTATTACAATTTAGCCTTTGAATATTTCATCTCTTGTCACATGTGCCATGATAGAAACCGTAAAGGGTGGATGCAGTGGTAGACATTGTCCATAGTCTGGTCTGATTTTCTCAGACACAATCCGAGTTCTTTGTTAAAGGTCAGTAACACAAGAGTCTGTATTTCTTAGACGTTCTACCCTTGCCTAAATCTAGCTCTTTAAACTGTAAAAAATATTTATTCAAGATTCTTTATAAACTTTTCATTCAAAGAGCCAGAATTGCATTTTAGATGTGCAATGAAATATTTAATTGTTGTTCCTTCCTTTGGTGTTCTTCTCTCCAGTAGAGCAAATACCACAGAATCACATTGGCCTTACCCATATTTTTGCATAAATTCTCTTTCCAATCTTTTTTTTTTTTTCTTTTTAGGGCCGTACCTGTGACATATGGAAGTTTCCAGGCTAGGGATCTAATCAGAGCTGCAGCCGACAGCCTACACCACAGCCATAACAATGGGGGATCCAAGCTGCATCTGCAACCTACACCACAGCTCATGGCCATGCCGGATCCTTAACCCACTGAGTGAAGCCAGGGATCCAACCCATGTGCTCATGGATACTAGTCAGATTTGTTACCGCTGAGCTACGACAGGAACTCCCTATGTTTAATCCTTATTGTGGAGCCATGACTTAAGTAGACAGGAAAGGAGGGAGGAAGGAAGGAAGGGAGGGAGGGAGGAAGGAGGGAAGGAGGGAAGGAGAGACAAAAACAACTGAAAAAAGAGGGTCAGACCTAGAAATAAAAAGAGAAAAATATTGGTCAATTCATGAATGACCAAAGAGAAGGAATCTCTTCTTTGCCTGTTGTATTTACAGCAGAAAATCTGTTTCTCATACGTTGCACCAGATCTCAAATCCAGAAATATTTATGGCGGACACTTAGTAATGTGCCCTCAGAGAGTAATTGGGGTAACACGGTGTGTTTCCAAATGGGGCCACCACCTTGCTGCAGGTCCCCTCTCTGTACCCAGCTGGTGGCAGATTGCTGAAGTTAATGTCTATGTGTAAATAGGTTTAGGAAGGAGCCACAAGTCATCATAGACTGTAATCGCAGAAGTTCTCTTTGGGTGGTACAGCAGGAAAAAGCAGGACGTCAAAATCAGACTAACATGAGTTGAATACCTTGGACACATTACTTAGACTTGGAGCTACAGTTTTCCAGAGAGTAAACTAGAAGCCTCAAGACATACTAAATTAAAAAATAAATGAAATAATAGCTGTGTGTTCCTTAGCATGTGCCCAGTGCATATTAAGAACTCATTAGGGATTTCCCATTGTGGGTCAGTGGGTTAAAGACCCAACCCTGTCTCTGTGAGGATGCCCAACTCTGGCCTCATTTAGTGGGTTAAGGATCCAGCATTGCCACAAGCTGCAGCATGGATCACAGATAGGGCTCTGATCCGGTGTTGCTGTGGCTGTGGTGTAGGTCACAGTGACAGCTCTGATTCGACCCCTGACCTGGGAACTTGCATATGCCACAGGTGTAATCATAAAAAGAAAAAAAAAGAACTTATTATATAGTGTTTGCTGGTTTAGCCACTGTGCTATTTTCTTTATGTTATACTTTGTCTCTTTAAAGTTATTTACAAGTCATTTGGTTAAATAAATGAGAAATAAAACACAGTCTAGTGAAAAGAAGGAAAAGCGGTGTTCAGGTCCCAGGATTTATTTTCAGTCTCTCTTAGTTTTGGTAAGGGATTTAAACAGCCCGTCTTGAGCCCCTTGTAATTGCTGTCTAGCTTCCTCTGGAAAGTGCAGGAGAAGTTGATGATTAGAGTATGACAATCACTTGAGAATCTAGGATCGGGGAGGTCAGGTTTTCAGCCACAAAAGTGAAAACAGTCCATCATCTGTGGCTGTTTGTTGAGATGGAGACCTGGGAATGGCTTTCATGGGTAACTAAGCCTTAAATAACGATGAGGAGGACACTTCCTCAGGCTCCAGGTCAGCCAGACTTGGTAAACCTTCTAGACTTTCGGGCGCCCTCACCTACGAGTCTCCACTGGAAGGTGAGGGACAATCGTGTCCCCTTAGCAAAGTTTCATTTACAAGGTAACTCTTGAGGTCAAGGTGATATCAGGTTTTGAGCCCCTTTAAATAGGAAACATGTGCAAGTCATTTGTGCACCAATTTAAGCACAGAGCCCCAACATTATTTCTATACTGATGTCTAGTTGTGCTTCTTTTTTGTGTATGTTTTAATGAGGAGTAATACACACTCTGCATGCTCAGAGAAAAATTCTGGAAGGAGAATCACTCTGGACTCTATGTTTTGTCTTCACATCATGACTTAATTTAAAAAAAAATCAGAATGACACTATTTTAAAATTCTTGCTGCTCCCCTCTGTATATGAATTTTTGTATTTATTTTCACTGTGATTATGTGTTTCCGACCCAGCTATAGGCAGTACATCACTGACAAGTCAAAAAGCATAGCTGAGAGAGAGAGAGAATAGAAATTCTGAGATGGGTTAGCCAGGCTTTCTTGTGTTGCTATATTCACAGCATTGTTTTCTTTGGTTGAACTTTGCTCTGTCCTTTTAGGAATATTCCTCTTAGTAAATATCTTAACAAACCTGGCTTCATTTTGAACTTGGCAGTTGTTCTGATTAGAGATGTTGCAAAATAACCATTCAGCCCAGCATGGCCCTAAAGACTCAGAATTTCCAAGATGAATCAGGACAGACAAGGCATAGATTGAAGGACATTTTTAACCTTTAACCTAGGGGTGGGGAGAGAAGAGGCACATTATGAATTGGCAAATACCCTTTCTACAACCCTCAATTTTACTTCTGTGGCTTTTTCCATGTGGCAGTTTCTTTTCAAAATAATGACGTTGCAAAGCATCTGTATCTATCCCGCCCTCCTACAAAGTTCCCAACTAGGGGACAGAAGCAGGCCATCTTGCTTAAAGCCTCTGCAGCCTAACGCAGGTCCCTAAAGATGCATCCATTCATGACCCATCTAAAGTGTCATTCCTGTGTAAGAGATTTTGCATTTATTCAGGTGGTCCACAAATAGGTTAACATTTAATTTCATTGTAAAAAGAAAAAATCAAAATGTGAAAAAAGGTATTTTAGAAAAGCTCTCCAGATGTCCTGAAATTATTTAAAAGTTGGTCAGTTGAGGAAAGAAAACAGTCCTATCATTTATAAAATCTTTGGATTTTGCACATATTGGACTCATTTGGTAAAAAATGCAGAATGAAGTCGGAGTTGGATGAAGTATGAAAGAGGGGCGTGAGGGGAGGGGAGGAAGAGTCTGAGGGAGCAGGTTCCAGAGCGTGGAGTGGGGGAGGGGCACCTCTTCCCTTTCCTCAGAAGAGAAAGAGGAAAAGTTAGTGAAGAAAAAGACTTTCGTGGGAGGTGAGAGGGTGTGGAGATGGAGAAGTTTGAAGGAGGTGGCCAGTGACAATGGAAGGCTCTTACATCCCATGCTTTAGTCTTAGGGATGCAGAAGTGGGTGAAGCCCTGGCAGAGGGCAAAGGGTAGGGGGTGGTTTGTCCTCACCCAAATGGGTAGAGAATCTGGTAACCATACTGTGTGGGGAGTGAGAAAGCCCCAAAATCTAAAGGTGATGATTATCTTCTTCTTCTTTTTTTTTTTTTTTGGAAAGTCTGCAGTGTGGGAAAGGAGTTAGGTTTCAGAAAGACAGATTTTACCTCAGGGTAGAATAAGTTGCTTCACAGACATTGAGGTTTTCCTTTCTGAATCAGAGGATAAAATGGAGGCCTTCTGAGGATACTGGGTATGTGTTTGGGGAAAAGGGATTCCTGCATAGAACCTCTTCTCGTCCTAGTTCTTTATGAATAAGTTAAGGTTTTAAGCACTCACTTCTGGGCAATCTATGGAGAGAGTCCTGCAAACACTGAAGTTTGGTCAGGAGCTCCAATCTAGTCCCACCATTTATGACACCTCATAGAGAAATTCTCCCTACCCAAACGAGTTAACCAAGTTGGCCATCTTCCCAGAAGCAGGCAGTTTCAACCAGCTGATAAAATCTGAGTTGAGCAGCTTTCATTGAGGATAACCTTCAGTCAGTCTCACACTTTTCCTGCTCAGGCAGCCTCCTGAGCCAAGCAGGACCTCTCTTATTCTTCCAGACCATCCAGAAGACCCTGTCCTGTAATGAGTGGGCACTGACCTATAGTTATGTATGCTTGGGTGTAAATACTTTGACACTTAAAGAGAACTAGATGATGAAGCATTAACATGCAAAGAGTTGAGAAGGTTTTAAAAGGTGGCATTTATCTTCTTGAGTGAATAATAAACTATTCAATTTATTTAAATGAAAACATTTCATCCATTTCTTCCTCCATCTCTCCCTGTACCGCCCCCCCCCCCACCCAGCCCCTGCCTCTGACAAACTACCAATTCAGTCCATGCTCTATGAGCTTGATTTATTTTGATTTGGGTTTTTGATTTTTTTAGATTCTACATAAAAGAGAGGTCACACAGTATTTGTCATTCTCTGTCTGACTTATTTCATTTAGCATAATGCCCTTGAGATCCATCTATGTTGTTTCAAATGGCAAGATTTCATTCTTTTTGTGGCTGAATAATATTCCTGTCTCTCCAGCTCTGTATTTGTCTCTATCTCTGTCTCTGTTTGTGTGTGTGTGTGTATAATGATGTGTATATACATATACACCACAATTTCTTTATCCAGTCATCCATCCGTGGACACTTAGTTTGCCATATTTTGGTCATTGTAAATAATGCTGTAACAAACATGGGGTTGTATGTATCTTTTAGTGTTTTTGTTTGCTTCTGATAAAAAGCAAGAAATGGAATAGCTGGATCATATAGTAGTCTATTTTTAATTTTTTGAGAAATCTCTATATTGTTTTCCATAGTGGCCGCACTAATGTACAGTCCCTCCAAGGGTGTGCAACGGTTCCTTTTTCTCTATATTATCCACAACACTTGTTATTTCTAGTCTTTTTTTTCTCTTTTTTTTAGGGCTGCACCTGTGGCCTATGGTGGTTCCCAAGCTAGGGGTCGAATCAGAGCTGTAGCCACTGGCCTACACCACAGCCACAGCCAACACCAGATCCAAGCTGCTCATTTCCACTGAGCCATGATGGGAACTCCTGTTTCTAGTCTTTTTGATCACAGCCATCCTGACAGGTGTGAGGTGGTATCTCATTGTGGTTTTGATTTGCATTTCTCTGCTGATTAATGATGATGAACACTTTTTCATGTATCAATTGGCCATCTGTATGCATCTTTGGAAAAATATCTATTCAGATCTTCTACAAATTTTTTTTTTGTCTTTTGTCTTTTTTGTTGTTGTTGTTGTTGCTATTTCTTGGGCCGCTCCCACGGCATATGGAGGTTCCCAGGCCAGGGGTCTAATCGGAGCTGTAGCCACCGGCCTACGCCAGAGCCACAGCAATGCGGGATCCGAGCCGCATCTGCAACCTACACCACAGCTCACAGCAACGCCGGATCGTTAACCCACTGAGCAAGGGCAGGGACCGAACCCGCAACCTCATGGTTCCTAGTCGGATTCGTTAACCACTGCGCCACGACGGGAACTCCAGATCTTCTACAATTTTTTTAATCAGATTGTTTTTTTTTACTATTGAGTTATGGGGGCTTTAATATATTTTGAATATTAGCCTCTTATCAGATACATGATTTATATGTATTTTCTTCCATTCAGTAGGTTGCTTTTCATTTTGCTGATAGTTTCCTTTGCTGTGCAGAATCTTTAGACTTTGCTGTAGACCCACTTATTTATTTTTGCTTTTGTTGCTTTTGCTTTTGGTATCAATTCAAAAAGTCATTGCCAAGACCTATGGCAAAGAGCTTACTGCCTATGTTTCCTTCTAGGAGTTTCATGGTTTCAGGTCTTGTTCTAGTCTTTAATCCTCTTTGAGTTGATTTTTGTGTAAGGTGTAAAAGAGTTGTCCAGTTTCATTATCTTCCATGTGGCTGTCAAGTTTTCCCAACACCATGTATTGAAGAGACTGTCCTTTACTCATTATATGTCTTGGTTCCTTTGTCATAAATTGATTGACCATGTATGCGTGGGTGTATTTATGGGCCCTTTATTCTGTTTCATTGATCTGTGTATCTGTTTTTATGCCAATACCTTGCTGCTTAAATTACTATAGCTTTGTAATATAGTTTGAAATCAGGGAGCATGATGACTCCAGCTTTGCTCTTTTTTAATCAAGATTGCTTTGGCTATTTGGGGTCTTTTATGGTTCCATACAAAGTTTAGGGTTGTTTTTTCTACTTCTGTGAAAAAATGATATTGGAATTTTGAAAGGAATTGCATTGAATCTATATATTTCTTTGGATATTATGGACATTTTAATGATATTAATTCTTCCAATACATGAGCACAGACTATCTTTTCATTTTCCTTTATTTAGATAAACTAGTCCTGTTTTGACCAGGCCTGCAGCCATAACCCATTAGGTGGGTGCTTTATTTATTAACCTTCCATGCATGTAAAGGACATGTCCTGGAGCCTCTAAGCATATGTCCTGCTACAGCTCTGAAGCAATTAACTGTAGATTCAAGTGAATGCAAATAGGCTTCAGAGTTAACACCTATTTAAGGAGACTGGGGGAAGGATCCCTGACTGAATTGTCGTTTTGGGGGCACCACGGAGAGAATTGGAGTATGACCATGGTCAAAATGAGATGATCCATTATTTGGAATTCAGGAAGGTGGGATCAGATTTAAAAAGTGAAAAGGATCATTGGAGTATTTTCCAGCTTTAAAACCAGGCATTTCCATTACAATGCAAGAGGGCGCAATTGCCAGAGGAGAATTTAGTCCACTTACTGTCAGGCGGGCCCATTGTCCTATACACCTCTGTGCACTGAAGCTGGCCAGTGACAGACATGGAACCCAAGCTCAGACGGGGCAGGGGGGCCCCCCACAACAGCTTCTCCCATCAGCCTCATTCTTGCCTCTGCTGGGGTGAGAGCTGTGAAAAAGGATCTGTGAGGAAGGGAAGCCAGTGGAGAGAAAGAGAGAGACGAGGGCTCAACTAAAATTCCATCTGTTGTCCTGCCCGCAAGAGCAGAGCTGTGGCCACTTTGAGGCACAAGGTTGTTTCAAGCTTTCTTAGGTATCTGTGGACGTCTGGTGTACTGGAGCTTCCAGTTGCTGCTGAGCTTAATCCCACCACCAAAGTTGGGACTAGGGAAAGAGAAACACAGCAAAAACCAGAACATTTACACATTTCCTTGCAGTCTTGCCCAGCATCTTCTTCATTAGCCAGCCTTCCTGAATAAAGTATGAGAAGGAAAAAAGAACTTTTTATTGGATATGCGGCCAGGGGAGCAGGGGTGTATTTTAGAGTTTTCATCATGATTCTTTTTTTTTTTTCATTCATTAGTCTGCTTACTAGTTGGTTTTAGTAACCAGGAAAATAACTAGGAAAAAGGAGAGGAAACCCAATTATGGTAGAGACAGTCATACCATTGATGCGACTATGAGTTGACATCTGTTGGTGGTTTTTGCCAGTGAACAAAATGTGGGTGGGCCTTAAATTTTGAGTCACATATCCCTGGTGATTTTTTCTTTCTCCTGCTGATGGGGGTGTTCTCTCTTATGTTAAAAAAATTCTGCAATAGTAGCAGGACTGAGAAGAAGAGCTTTGCCAGTGATTAGTTTCTGTCTTTTGAATAAATCACCCTACATCTCTATGCATCAGTTTCTTTCTTTGTTCTATGAAGGGGTTTGGATGAACTGAACTCGAAAGCTTCGGTGGTTCTGGAAGCAGAAAGAAAAAGGCTCATACTTAGGGGAGGAACACAAGACTTGAAATGCCATGGTTACAATTCCCAGTATTTTTTAAGGGAAATGTTTAGTCAGTTAATGCTACCTAGTCAAGGGAGCCATCTTCGAATAAGGGGATTCTATTCAAGTAAGTCTGGGTAAGTTCCTCCTCCTATTAAGGCCCCCCTTCATCTTTGATAGGAGGATAACAACACCTACCTCAGAGAGTCGTGTGAATGCATGAAACGATTCTTATCAGGCTCCTTGTACTTGTTAGAAGCAAGACATTCCTTCCCATATCATGTTCTCTCTGTGTGGGCATTTCATCTATAGCCCTATCCCTTCCAGAAACTTCCAAGTGTATTTTTAAGTAGAGAGTCCTTAAAACAAAAAGGGATCTGTATTGAGGCCCAGACCTGGCACTTCATGATGTTTAAATCGTCGGCTGCCAATTTGCCATGTCAGTAACACCTGATTTATAGGGCCCCATGGGTGGGTAGGTGGGTGGTGAGTGGAATGTTAGGGTCCAGTCTCTCAGAATAAGGCATTTTTTTTGTCTTTTTGTCTTTTTTTTTTTTGTTGTTGTTGTTGTTGTTGCTATTTCTTGGGCCGCTCCCACGGCATATGGAGGTTCCCAGGCTAGGGGTTGAATCGGAGCTGTAGCCACCGGCCTACGCCAGAGCCACAGCAACGCGGGATCCGAGCCGCGTCTGCAACCTACACCACAGCTCACAGCAACGCCGGATCGTTAACCCGCTGAGCAAGGGCAGAGACCGAACCCGCAACCTCATGGTTCCTAGTCGGATTCGTTAACCACTGCGCCACGACGGGAACTCCAGAATAAGGCATTTTTTACACTTATAACTTTTTTTTTTTTTTTGGTCATTTCAAAAAATGTTGAGTGGGGAGTTCCCATTGTGGCACATCAGAAACAATCCGACTAGCATCCATGAAGATTTGGGTTCAGTCCCTGGCCTCACTCAGTGAGTTGGGGATCCGACATTGCCATGAGCTATGGTGTAGGTCATAGACTCAGCTCAGATCTGGCATTGCTGTGGCTGCGGTGTAGACTGGCAGCTGTAACTCCGATCCAGCCCCTAGCCTGGGAACTTCCATATGCTGCAGATGTGGCCCTAAAAAGAAAAAAAAAAGTTGAGTGACTGTGCTTCCTAGAGTCAGAGCATCCCGCGCCTCTGCGTGGCTGGTGCGTGAGCATCAGTTTTCCCTAGGCAATACATTTCTCATGAAGGGCAGGTCACCTCTTTGTTCCTGGCCTGGTAGAAACTTGATAGCAAAGAGCAGTTCTCCTTCTGAAACTCGCCTACCTAGCTTGGCTGCCCAGCCTAGACTTTTTAAGGGATGTGGAGTAGTTTCGCTTACAAAATCCACTTCCTCAGAGAGCAGAGGCTGGTGGAGTTTCCCGAATTTGACAGAATCTCTCTTCAGAGAGACCCCAGTTCAGGCTACAGACCTTAGGACCTATGAGCTCAGGGTTAGAAAATGCTTAGGTTAAAGGCAAAAAGGTGTTGGAAGCTGGTGCGTAAGAGCAATGAGGGCAGCAGTGTGACCTGGGCAGGCTGAAGGGGCAGCTGCTTGGGGCAAAACTGAATGGGAAGCAGGGTGTCCCTGAGGGGCCCTGAGGAATGTGAAGCCAAACCCACCAGCAGAGGCTGTGAGACAGGATCCCCGGAACCCTGACTCCCTGAGGCCGCAGCAAGTGAAGAGAGGTGGGGGCCAGTGTGTCCACCACAAACGCACCCCATGTTTGAAACTACCAGTTCTTCCGGCTGAATACTTGAGAAGGGAGCAAGAATTGTTATGAAGGAAACACAGGAAGGTAAATTCTCTTTTAGAGGTCTTTTCAAACTACATGTGGTAAAAGTCTCGATTGTAGATTTCATAGAGCAAAGCAGTAAAGCCTTTTGGGAATATGATGACTCGTTTTTTGATAAATTACCTGAGAGCCAGAAAGACGGAAAGACTTGTCCAAGCTCACTCAGGTTTAAGATAAGAGGGCTCAGCTTTCCCAAGCAAGACCTCCTTCCAAGATGCACTGCGTGGCAGGGCACGGTGGAGTATGGAGAGCATTTGGATTTGAAAGTGAGTCTTGTGATCTGGACCTGGCCTGCCGTTTTGCTCGTCCACAGTCCCAGGCAACTTTCTCATTGATCTCAATGTTGTCATTCTAAAAGGGGCCATGTAACATCCATGTGTGGGCTACTTTCAAGTATATTAACTTCCCCTCGAGGCCCTCACCCCACATTTCTTTTTTAATACTTTCTTAATACTTTCTTAAGTAGCTTGGTTTCCAAAATGAATCACTTTAAGATTGGCTGCATTAGATGCCACCAACCTCTACTGTCATTCTCTCACGCAGAGAAAAAAAAAAAAAAAGTTAAGACCCAATTTCAAATGTTACAGCCTAATTTAATACGTGATTTATATTTACCCCGAATTAGAAAAGTAAAATAACCAAAAAGAACCCAGGGAGGTCATTTCTCACTCTAAGTCTTGAGCATAAATGCCTAAAGGTTGTGCCCAGTTAGATAGCTGTGTTATAAATTATTCCTCTAAAGGGATTTTAATAACTGAAGCTGTTCCAGATCATTGGTAAATTGTTTCTGAAAAGGGCCAGATAATCAATATTTTGGCTTTGTGGGCCATATGGTGCCTGTAACTTCCTGAGTTACAGTTACATCTCAAAAGCCTCCAAAGCCAATACATGGATGAAAGGGCAGGGCTGTATTCCAATAAAACTTTATTTACAAAATCAGACAGCTGGCAGGTTTGGCCCAAGGGCAGTAGTTTGCCAACTGCTTCCATAAAGAAACCCATATCTTTCCCTGATTTCCCTGTTTGGAATGGTTTTCATTGACACCTTTGTCCCCCAGCTCACACAGTTTCACCTGGGATGGCTCCACCCTGTGGGTGCCTTGAGGGACTTCGGGAACACTTAAATTCAGAGCTGCTTTTTAATGAGCAAAGTCAGCCTGTAAGAGCCTTCGTGACCTACTCCCTTCCTCGCATCTTTCATTCCAGTTCCCGTGCCAGGGCTTTACCGTATGGTGGTAGGTGGAGGGTTGTTTTCTAACATGAAGATTTAAGCTGGACCGTTGCCCAGGTCATTTCTCTCATATTTCCCTTGACTTTAGAGGTTGTTCATTAACTGATAAACTTCGAGGGGAGCGTTTCATGCTCTTGACTACTGAAGAATTCTTTCATCTTTCTTTAATTTTTTTTTTTTTTAACTGAAAGGTCTCCAGTATGAGGGGGGTTTTGGTTTGGTTGGTTTGGTTTGATTTGGTTGGGTTTGGTTTTCATTTTCATTTCGTAGCTGCCATCAAGACTTGGAGAGTTGTCTGTTTTCTATCAATAAGTTGCTTTCACATGTTTAGAATTTGAACCGATCGGTAAAACCAATGGCTATTGTCGCGCGTAGTCGTCGGAGCTGAGCTGAGACAATCAACAACTCAGGATTTGTCCCAGTTTCCGGCATTCATTTTGTCAGAGTCCGTGTCGCTTCACTCACTCGAGCTTTCATTTCCTGGACCATGAAAGTATTATCAGAGGCCAAGTGTCATTCACAGAGTTGTCTCTGGGTCCTTTGAAAAAGCCACCTTTCCCTTGGCTTCTTTTCCAAGACCCTGCGTGTTCTTTCCAGAATTCCACATTTACAGTATGGACACTTGTTATTCTGAGCCTTACTCTTGCCATAAGGTATTACATAATTATTTTCCCTTTAGGTATAATTACGGAATTGCCAACCCTGAGACTCTGTTCTGCATTATTTCACACGTATTTTCGAGTTTTGATTTAAGTCTCTGCGTGGTTTGCCATAAATCAACAGAGTGGGGGTGGGTAACGAAAGGACATCAAAACACAGCCCCCACTGCTATAGAATGTTACTCAAGTGACACTCCATAATTCAAATTCTGCAAACCACGGGGTAGCCAGAGCAGGGCACGGCGGCAGTGTGAGTTGTTTTTGTTAATAGAGATGAAATTATGGGTGTAACTAGCTGGCAGTCCTCGAACAGACTTCAGCAAACTGTTTACTCAGCTGTCCTCAGGCAACAACTTAATACTTGCGGATAAAATTATTCTCCCACCATCTCCCAAGTGGTATATTCCAGGGATCCCAATTTGTTCTCACTATGAAAAAGAAAGAACAGGTTTGCCACTCTCCAAACACAGTTGGAGATTCTGGTTACGTTTTGTTTTTAGTGTATTCATTAAAATGTGCCTGTCCTTTGTATTTGGCAGTTCAAAAATCTGTAAGAAGCTGGGGATCTAAAAATGCTTTGTGTGCCTTAAAGAGACCTTGTGGTTCCTAACACCAAAGGCTTGTTATTTTCTCTTGGCTCCCACTATTCCCTTCCTCCACAAGGCCGTCCATTCCTCTCTCCCTGTCAAAATCATGCACCCTTTTTGGTCCAGCTCCGGCACCTCTTCCTAGAAGTGTTCCCTCATCCACTAGCTTCACCCACTAGATATTGACCTATAGTTTCTCTCTAATACAATTTTTTAAAAATGTCATGCAGTGCTTGAGATATATAAAACTGTACAAGAAATGATGTAATAATCACCAATTTGCCCACCATCCATAGGGTAGAAGCCCCATAAGTACTTAGAAGAACCACGGTCTGATTTTGGTATTTGTTGTTCCCACAGATATCTTCATATAGTTATATATTATGTAGGTTTATATAATACTAATATATATTTATACAATATTTGTGTAATATAATTATATGTTCCATTTTTAAATGTTAACATTTTATATTAACAGATATTTAATATTCAGGGATTCTAGTAGTAATAATATAGTATTTCAGTACATTTAAGCTTTAGAGAAATGTTTTTATGCCACATCTGTTCTTCTTAAACTTGATCATTAGGAAGGAGGACTCATCTTTAGGTGTATCAGATTTATCATGTTGCTACTCCTGGTTCATTCATTTCTACTGCTCTATGGTATTCCATCATCAAAATTTGTTTTTCACTCTGTTGGTACACATTTAAGGTGTTTTCACCTGAGCCCATAATAAATCACTGTGATGACACTACTATTATATCTTAAGATTATTTACCTATACTTTTTTTTTTTTACCTTCCATGAGATTAACGTTTTCTTGAGAGCAGAGACCACATTTTGTTCATCTTTATATTTGCTGCAATGCCTGCTACACTCCCATGAACCCAACAGGTGATCCATGTGTGTTTGTTCTTTTGAATCAAATCCCTCCGAGAAAGCCAGGAGTTATCACTTTTTTTACAAATGAGGAAACTGGCACCATGTACCTGCCTGGGGCTTAGAAGTGAGATCTCCTGGTTGCCTTGGCTACGAAGTTAAACAGTGCTGTCTTAAAAATCATTCTGAGAGTTCCCATCATGGCTCTGTGGTTAATGAATCCGACTAGGAACCATGAGGTTTTGCAGGTTCGGTCCCTGGCCTTACTCAGTGGGTTAAGGATCCAGCATTGCCATTAGCTGTGGTGTGGGTCACAGACGCGGCTCGGATCCCGTGTTGCTGTGGCTCTGGTGTAGGCTGTCGGCTACAGCTCTGATTAGGCCTGGGAACCTCCACGTGCCTCGGGATGGGCCCTAGAAAAGGCAAAAAGACAAAAAAACAAAAACAAAAACCATTCTCATTTACTAGAGAATTTTTTAAAAAATACAGAATTTTTTAATCTTTGTATTTCTTTATCAAAATGGATTCCTAAGTGTACATCTGAAGTTAACATAACATTGTAAATCAACCATACTCTGATAAAAAAAAATTTTTAATGTATTCATAAGACTCTGAATGTTTTAGTCCAGAACTTGAAACTTCTTTGAAAGAATTTAAGTCACATTATTTCTGCTTTTCACTCGGAAGAACTGCATCTCATAATAATAAAATATGATTGATTTTAAAACAATTTTTGAGGTATAAGTCATATGCCATAAGATTTACCTGTTAAAAATTTACCTGTTTTAGTATATTTATAGAGTTTTACATTGGTACTATCTAATTTTAGAACATTTTCATCACCCCGAAAAGAAATCCCTTATCCCTTAGCAGCCACTCCTTCTCCCATCTCCAGCCCGGGGAAACCACTCAAATTCTGCCTCCAAAGATTTGCCTACTTTGGATATCTCATATCAATGGAATCATACAATATGTGGCCTTTTGTGAGTGGCTTCTTTCACTTAGTATAATGTTTTCAAGGTTCATCCATGAATCTTTTCAAGGTTGTATCGTGTATCAGCGCTTCATTCCTTTTTATTGTTGAATGACATTCTATTGTACGGCTGTACCACATTTTATTCATCCATCCATCAACTGATGGACATTTAGCTTGTTTCTAATTTTTGGCAATTGTGAATAATGCTGCTTTGAATCTTCATGTACAAGTTTTTGTGTAGACCTGTGCTTTCAGTTCTCCTATGAGTAGAATTGCTGGGTCATATGATAACTCTATGTTTAATTTTTTGAAGAGCTGCCAAACTGTTTTCCAAAGCAGCTGTACCCTTTTGCATAGTAGATCGTTATAAGGAACTCAACACCCCAAAGACATCCCTAAATTGCTATCCTTGTGGTCCCCAATTGAAGGTTCTGAATTGTAAAACAATGTCTGAACTCCCTGTATTATCCCCTGATGTCACTACACTTGTATTTCCCTAACTTAATTTCTCATTCTTACCCTTCCAGTTATGAATGAAACAGTCATTCCAGATTGCATTTATATATTAACCTCAATTTGGCAGAGTTTCACTGTATGAAAAATCCTTGTAGTAATTTCCCTCCCACATTCATTTATTTTATCTCAAACTTCAATGGCTCTGGTATAAAAAGATTAGCAGAAAAATACCCCCTGATTTTAAAATGTAGAGATTTTCATGCGACTGCATTGCAGTAACAATGTAAGTGATTCGTATTCAAAGCAAAAAAATCAAATCAAATAAAAAATAGACAGTGGGAAGTGTAAAGTCCTGCGGACACCACCGCAAAACAATCAGAACAAGAACAACTTAATCTGCCGTCCAGATGTTTGCCCATCAAAAGTCCTGGGATCTGTGACTCGTCTTTGTTTTGGAGACTTTTTTTAATTGCACAAATATAAGCCTTCACACTGTTTCTTTTAAGTGTTTTGATGCGTGGTGAATCTTGTAAATTATATTGATTGTTCTCTAATTGAAAGTTCTGTGTTAACTCCAAAAGCAATTTTTAGGAATTGCAGAAAAAAAGATAGAAGAAAAGAAAAATTAAAAGTAAATACTCAGAGACAACTACACTCGATAGAATATTTTCTTTTGGTCTTTTGTCTATGCATAAATAATCTTTGAATACTCGGTCTCTCTGGTTGAACGGCATGTCTCCATATGAATGTACCGTGATTTATGGAACCATCCCCCTGATGGAGAACAGTTTATTGATCTTTTCTGTATTGTTTGTTGATGTTTCCATGCTGAATTGTGCATACCTTTAACTTGCTTTCACATTATGGTGGGAAAGATAACCCAGGCATTCAGAACTTACCTACTTTTCCCATGGAAAGAATAGGAAACAAGAAAATTTCATAAGAAAATACTGAGAACTTGTAGGAACTAGAAAAACATCTTCATGTAAACAGCATTTTCCAGTTGTACTTTTAATTTAATGTGCAATTCATTTAAAAAGTTGCATAATATTTAAGTCTAACAGTGACAAGGCAATAGATTGTAACTTAAAAGCAGAGGATTACAGTAACTGTGCATAGAAAGAAGCCAAACAACACTTTAAGGGCTTCTTGGCATATTAAATATGTAGGGATGGGAAATTGTCCCACCCTCTCCTTTTAAGATTTGACCATCAGTTATCATCAGAACTGATTATTGTTGTAAATTTGTGATTCCCGATCGTGTTGGAGATATAACACAAGTTAATTTAATAAAAACCTTCATGCCTTCCCTCTTGAAATCCGCTTACAGATATAGGGACTGTTTCCATGGGGATATAAATAATAAGGACTCTGAGTATGAAATGAATTCAAATTACATTCATCATTATCATTTTTGGAGACTCCTTAAGGAAATGAAAAACGTCCTAGTATGTTGCCAAAAACAACAAAAAAATGACTATGAGTAGAGAATAAATATCACTTTTATAATTAGTTAATATGATTCAGAATAATAAATCTTATTTGGGTAATTAAATAAGACTGAAAAAGAAAGTTTGCAAAACAAACTTGTTTCAAAAGGCTGACTTCTTTTTTCCTCCAGTTCTTCCCCGTGAGTCAGATATATCAAATATATCTTGACTTTATGTTTGGATTTAATAGCATATTTTTATAGATTTTGAAACTCATCTCATTCATTCTAAACCGAGGAAACCAATCATTTTTACCGTTGTTATGAAATACCAGCCATGCCAAGACAGATTTCTTCCTTCTCAATGCATTTGCAATCTTATAAAGAGCTTCTGGTGACTCAGAAAATCCCATGCATCAATTTTCCAAATTGGATTTTATGTGATTAAAAATAAATTTAAATCCAACAGAGACTTTGGTGTGCTTCTGAGAATTCCCATGTCAGGAGTTGGCGAGTGTCAGCCGTGTGTAGGTGTATGTGTGCTCGCTAATACTGTAGGAGCCTTTAGGACCTTATTTGAAAAGTTCTTTCCTGGAAGAAGAGCAAAGGATACTGTTTTGGAACACAGCCTGCCACATCCAGCCCTGCTTCAGAGGAAAAGAAAGGGGGGGGGGTAGACACCCAAAAAGCCCACAGTTTAAAAATCAAAGAAACGGGCTGATCGGACCTATCCTGGGATATTTATTAACTGGAATTATTTGTTTCTGCATAGCCTTTCTTCAGAAAAGGAAAGGGGAGAAAAATGAATCTTCTTGTAATACAAATAATACATTTTTCTAAATTATACTGACTCCTCGTCCAGGCCCGCTAACCATGACTGTCATCAGTTGGTGGCTGGGACCAGGTTTTTCTATTTAGAGATGAAATTGACCAAAGGCATAACCTGCTTTTGGTTAGTGAAAGAGAAGGATAGACCCGCCTAGATAATAAGCACCTGGGGTCCCTTGAAGTCAATAATGAGTGTTGGCAATGAGTAGCGGAAGAGAAGGGGACCTTTTCGGACGCTCATACGGCTGCTCGTCTAGATGAGCTCGCTAAGCCTTGTTAGCAACTTGGAATTTGTCCCTCTCAAACCATCCTAAAACCTCCTAGTAACTCACCTTCCTGCCACCCCAGTTGCCCTCCGGCTCTGTCTCCTTTGACACTTTCTGTGCCTTCTACTAATCTGGCACTGAAGCCTACCCAGCTATGGGAGGTGTGCTTTTTTTCTTCCAACTAGACAGTAAGTCTCTTGAGGGTAGAGCCAGGACTTCTGCATCTCTCCACTTCCTGCCATCTTTCTCACACCGTCAGCCTGGTGGACTGGTTTCTGTGTCTCAGGCAAGGAGACTGCAGTCTGCAGGGTAACGCTGACGCCTTCATACTCGGGAGATGAAGAAGCTGGATGTCAGTTGAAGTGTGCAAACAGACAACCCCTGGTGAAGTGGGTCTGCTCTCCACCACACAAAACACAGCTCTCCCATCCTAAATGGCGGAGATAGCCTTTAAGTAATAGAAAAGGCCTTTCACAATTCAAATCATGACTGATGCTGTATTAAAATGATTCAAAATCAAGCCCCTTCAGGGAACCTGTGCTTTGGTTCTTAGTGGGCTTCTTTCCACTGTTTGTCTTTCAGATATACTGAAGTGTATACCCAATGTACAAGAGAATACTTTTGTTCTCTCAGTATTCGGGAGCTATAGCCCACTTTTTCCCCTTTGGCACTATAGTTTATAGTTGTGATGGCAGAGAGGTAAAATATATGCAAATTGTCTTAGCCAAAATAGTGCTGGATTGAATGCCTATTAAATTAGAACTTGAGGAATAGAATTATGTTATTTCTATAACTCTGAGCTCTGAGAGGAGAAATATGCACACGTCTCCAAACATCTTGCATCCTAAGGAGGCTGGTTCTGCTGTGTTTCACTGTATGGGAGGCCAGAGGGTGCCCGAGTGACCTTCCTAGAGGCAGATGCCCTGGAGCATCCAGGGACAGTGATGAATGAAGCCATTTGGAGAGATCAGTGCCCTTTGATTGCTCTGCATTCAGCCAAGCAGATGGGATACCCATTCTCCAGGGACAATATGAAGAGAAATCCTGAAAAAAAATCCCCAATTTGCCTGATCTGTTCTATCTGCAGAGACATGAAATAGTCTATCAGGGGGGAAAAAAGAATCTCTAAAATGTTGATCTGTAGTCTTGACAAATCTACATTGAGTGGCATTATCTATCTGACAAGAGTTTCTATTTCCCAAGGCATCAGGTTTGAAATGTAACATTGCATTCTTCGTAAGAACCTTCTGGAAGCGAACTCCAGAAGTCAGTCTGAGAATACCGTTGTGAAAGGTCAGGCAGTGTTTGGGGGAGTGTCATCCACAGCCTTTCCTACCCAAGGTGAGAAGCCAGACTTTCAGTGCTAAGGTGGCCACAACACAATAAAAGATACTCCTCTCACCTTTGGGAGATTTCTCTCACTTTTAAAAAATAAAACTTAATCATTTGAAACAAATTGAGAGGTCAGATAAAATAGTTACAAAGAGAAGCTATGAATTCTTCCATGAAGTTTCCTGTCAATCAAGCTTATTGTTTTATATAATAATTTTTTTCCCTAGAAATAGTATATCTAGTGCTTAGGCTGTGCTGAGGCAGAGGGTTTGGGCTTTTCCATAATTTTAGAAATGGAAAGTGAACTTTAGAAACTGAACTTTTACTAGAGATATTGCCCAATCCAAAAATACACATTAGACTTGAACACTGCGAAGTTTTATTTTTTTTAAGTTTAAAGATATTTATTTTTAAGATTTTTGTTTTTTCTATGATGGTGGATTTACAATTTTCTGTCAATTTCTGCTGTACAGCAGAGTGACCCAGTCATATATATGTGACTTTTTTCTCACATTATCCTCCATCATGTTCCATTACAAGTGACTAGATAAACGACGTGAAATTTTAAATTGAGCATTTTTTCCTGCCTATGAATAAACTTCTCAATCAAAAATAAACGTGTGCATACATGTATATCCATCTGTTCCTTTGGTGGAAATACAGTAAGAATTGACCCTTTGACCCAAGACTGCTGAAGAAATTTTTGGAAAGGTTTCCATCTTTTAAGATTAAAAAAAAGTAATGTCAGGATGATCATTATGTTGGCCTTGCCATCTCCAGACATAACTGATAAACCAAATTTTTAAAGTCTCAGGTTGATACACCATCAACAGCAGAAGTTGACAAAAGCTTGTTCAACTGGAAAAATTGAACATATATGAAAAACAGAATATCCGAAGTTAGGCAAAATATATCAGTTTTTAATTTTTTTATTTAATCTGAAAATAAAAAGAAGAAATGAAAGAAACGCTAAAGGAACACCAGTGTGTCGTCACATAAACTTCCTTCCCATTTTTGAAAGCAGACACTCTCAAGCAGTCACAACTGAGGAGACAAAAGATGTTAATAGCAAGGTGGGATTTAATTCCACTTGATTTAATCCAACTCAATAGTCATCTACAAGTTGGGGGTAGGGTGGCATTAGAAGATAAGTATTGAAATACCAAGAAGAATTTGCATTAAGGATTTAGTATTTCTTGGGGCATTTTAGAAATAAGGAAATTTTCAAGGGAGAAGCCAAGTTCAAGGATCCAGTGGCTGAGTTAGCCAATGATGAAAGGGAGCTGACACCCTGGGCTCTTCCTCAGGCTGCACAGAGCAGAGAAGCCAGCAGAGTCACAGTGAGGTGGCATTGCTCTGAGTGCACTTGAGGGTTTGTTTTATTCCCAGAGCTGGTACTGCATGTGTACAAGAAAGACGGAAGGAAGGAAGAGAAGGAGGAGGGAGGAAAGAAAGGACAGATTAAGATGACACTTCAAGAAGCTGGGGGAAAACTGTTGTCCCCATATAATTAGTGACTGAGATGAACAACGAAGCCTGAGACACAGAGGCCTCCGGGATACTCACCTTCAGTGAAATCCTCAAGGGTCTCCCTCATCTCATGCTCAGGTTCGGCCCTGATTGAACAGGCTCCCAAATCACATTTCCCCTTAATATGCAAAGTTCCCACTCAAGGCTGATTTGGTCTTATCATGGGCTCCAATGTCATGTCACATTTACTGCTTGATTAACCAGAATTATTTATCACGCTCTTATGGTTCCTTTCCCCTCTTTTTAATCCAAAATATCACTTGTTCCAAATTACGTGTGAGAATTCATAGACATATATTAGTCCAAAAGTTATTTTCCTTCCAAGTTTATAAAACACTTTCTTTGTCAGGCTACTGAGGAGAATTGTTACATTCTGAATAAAAGCAGAATCAAATGTATACATCATAACCATTTGTTATGATTAGGTTATTTTGAAATAAAACATAAAATTGTAGCCATCTCTTCCTCTCCCTCCCTCCTCCCCCCCCCCCCATTCTTTTCTACTCACCACCCACAGGATCCACAGACAATGCCCATTTCGGTCACCAAGTAGACATTGGCTTAGACCAGCCAAGAACAGGGTCAAGAGTATGGGCACCTGCCCCACAAACAGAGCTTGGCACAAAGCAACAATTAATAAACTTTGCATGGGTTTTCTTCTTATTAAAGTAGAAAAGTAAGTGGCATAACACCACTTAGTGTAGGAATAATTCCTCTGATCCTGGGCAACAGTGGTCTGGACAAACTGCTGATACACTGGCAGCCTTGGGTATAAAAACGCCCATGAATGAGAAAAAAACAAAAGCAACTACCAAAATGAGTTTGGAAAGGACGCCATATTGTCTCTGAAAGTGGCCCCTGAACGGGTGAGGAACACTGCTGACTGTCGCCATGCAGATGACTTTGTCCCATTCCGAGCATCTTCCCACCCTCGTATTTTATTACAATTGATGGGCTTTCTGGTCGCAGACCAAGCATTCAGGGTAAACACAGCTAGTGCGACACTCAAAGTCTTGAGGGGTAAGGATGCGTGTCTCCACTTGCCTGCAGGGCCTGCAAGAGACAGCTTGACACCGGCATCTTTTGGCCTTCTCACCGCCCCTGCTAACCCAGCCCTGATAAATAAGCCAGCTAATTGAATTAATAAACAACTCTTTCTTTTCTTTCTTTTCTTTTTTTTCTTTCTTTTTTTTTTTTTTTTACAGCCAGCTGGCATGCAATCAAAATATGTGATAAATTATCTGTCACTGCTTTAACCACAGCGGGGGGAACGTGGAAAAATTAGCCACTTCAACCCTTTGTGCTGCTCCCAGCCTTCCTGCTCCGTTTGCTTAGCTATAGGATTTCCCGCCCTCCCTGGTCTCCTCACGTTGGCTGAGGGCCAGGACAGAGTCGCTAGGGGTGGAGGAACGTATCTGGCTGCCTTCGATGATGGAGCCTCAAGCTCGGGCCCTGTGGTGGGATGCAGACATTCCGAGCCGGCTTGTGGGAAAGCAAGATTTGTCTGCTGCCCTGGCAGGGAAGGTTCGGTTATGAGCCTGTGGTTTAAGCCCACAAGATTCTCGTTAAGGGAGGGGAGTGTGACGTGGTTCACGGGCAGAGTGTTGTGATGTCTGCTTTTTTCTCGCCCCACCTCTAATGCCAAACAGCTTTGGGGCCTTTCCGGAATGAGTGCAAGGGCTGGCCAAAGTCTTGGGGAAGAGAAGCAGCACCTGACACGCTGTTGCACTTGTCACTCGTTTTTGCACCTTTGCCGTTTTCTTCGGTGTCTCCTTCCACTCTCTTTTCTTTGTCTCCAAAGACCTGATTTCAAGTCCCTATTGTTAAAGATATGGATGTTTCGAAGCTGTTCTTCGGGATTCAAGTTTTTGTACAGCTTAAGGGGACCTTTCTTTATTCATTTTTCTGCTGGTCCCCAGGGCAGTCTCTCAAAGTCAGAAAAATAAACAGTCCCCATCAGGCTAAACCCATGTGGAGGCATCGTTAGCCTTTTCTGTGTCGTCTCAGTCTGTCGGAGGCAGAGACCTCCTGGGGTTCACCCGAGTTGGGAAGCATCTGGATTGTATATCCCAGTTTAACACCGTAATTCTCCTAGAGGTGCTTTCATTTTAGGATGTTGCGTCGTGTAATAATATACAAGTCATCCGCAGGGTACGATCTGGAACTGGCCACAGATGTAGACGGGGTGAATACACGAGTTCTTGATCTATTGGATTCGTGGGCTTCCAAACATTTAGAAACTTTTCCCAGAGTGTGTGTGCTTTATTG
Source organism: Phacochoerus africanus (assembly GCF_016906955.1). Classification (NCBI taxonomy): domain Eukaryota; kingdom Metazoa; phylum Chordata; class Mammalia; order Artiodactyla; family Suidae; genus Phacochoerus; species Phacochoerus africanus. The sequence goes on along the minus strand of NC_062559.1, from coordinate 43,857,122 downwards.
ACTATATAGAACAGAACCTTCATTTTTTTTTTCATCTTTTTGGAAAACAGAGCTTTTGGGGCAAACTTCATGTAATTGCTAAAGTCAGACCTTAACCATTATCAGGAGAAAATGGGCAAAAATTTGATTATAGTCTCATACTAGGATGTTTACTGAAGGTCTTTTTCCTGCTTTCATTGGTGTTTCCAGCCCTGGCTGTGCTAGGCTTCTCTGCAGATGCAGCAGCTTCTTAATGGTGATGGGGGCGGGGTGGTAGAAAGAGGAATTAAAGTAATTCAGAATGAACAATGTGAAGTATTGTGCTTGTGAAACTCCAGGACATTCACACCTCTGTGGAACAGTAACTGGCTGCCCTGAAGAATGCACTTGAACTCCACTGGACAGAATCCAAAAATTCCAACAAGGATCCTGTTTAAAGGGCCATAGGAAAATCTCTGGGCAGACTTCGGCATTATTTCTGGGACTTGGTCATGGGCCAGGGTACCTTTCCCTCCACTTTCCCCCTTCTTCATCTTCAACAAACTCTCAGGTCCCATGCTTTGTTCCATTTCCTTGGTCATGAGGCAGATTCTGAGGGTGGAGGGCGACAGATGGTGACAGTTTCAAGGAGAATATTAGTGATGGTGTCCGAAGGCTGAAAGAGGAGCCAGCCAACTTGCATGAAGCTTCTTGACCACCCATTTTCCATGCCTTGTGCCCAGTACTTCCAAAGAAAATGTGAAACAGATTTCAAGCTTGCATTCGGCCTCGACATACCTTGTATTTATCTTACAGAAGATCCGAGAGGAGAAAGGAAGGGAAGTTATGTAATACCTTGATTACCGTATTTCCAGGCTCCCCTCTTAAAATTCTTTATAGAGAAAAGATAGCGTATGAATGGGAGGGAAGTCCTCCTCCCTACGCTGAAAGACTAAATAAATGTAAGCTCTATCTATGAAAAAGGTTTATCAGACTATTTATCAGAATCTCTGGATGTGGGTTGATGATTTGCAAGTAGAAGTAGGAAATTCACTATCTAATCCAGAGCCTATCATCATTCGTGTTCTGCAGGCAGGTGGAGTCTACACCTCTTCTCTCACTGGATGGGCCAAATTCCATGTGCAAACCTAAGACGTTACTGAGAAGAGAATGCCAGGACTGAAGCTTCACATAATTCCGTTTAAAGACCTTTACAGGGATGGGATTATTTGAAGGATAGCAGAATGCAATCCAACAGCCAATTTAGGAGCTAGAGGGATAAAAGTGAGAGAAGTGCCCCAGCTGCCATTGGGAAAGGAGACTATGGTTAGGCCCTTTCTGACACCCCCTGAAAGGTCTTGGGATCTGCCCTTGCCTTCTAGTTTGGCAGACCTGACCCAGAGCATCCGCTCCTGGAGCACCCAACCTGGGGCACCCGTCTCCTCCATCTGAGGAAATGCAGAGGACTGCCTGTTTCAAACACTCTGCCCTAGATTCCCCCAGTGCGCAGTGGCTGACAATGGGGAGAAGTAGCCCAGCTTTAGAACTTGTCTCAGGACCAGCGAAAATACACAGCCCGTGGGCTGTTAGCACTTTCAGGTGTCACCTCTGCCTTTCTGAGTTTAAGATGCACCTGAGTCCCAGTTCAGTCTCCAGGACAGTAGAGGAAGCTTGGACTGGCAGTCAGGAGGTGTGGATGCTAATTTACCTTCAACCTTGAACTTGAGGAACCACAAAGTCTTTTCAATCTTGTGAACCCCCAATTTCTTAATCTATGAAAGAAATCTTACAGATAAATTTAGAAAATGTAATTGGTGTTTTGGTCCAAGTAGGCCCCCAAACTCTTCCAGTTATTAGAGCCTATGTTTATAGAAAACTAAATTCTCAGTATCCTTACTGCCACTTCCATTCATGAGCCTGAGAGAACTGATCAATTTCATTAAAGACAGAAAGTAATGTTACACAGAAGATATTTTGCTATTAACTTCGATTTTGATACCAGCTCATTTTAATACCTACATCACAATGGCCTTATGGTGTCCCCCTCAAAGTAATAAAATAAATAACTGATTGGTAAATGTCATTGAGTCCTGGTTTAGTTAATCTGGGAGTCAGGTTAAGGCAGTGTTTCTCAGCCTCGACGTTATTGACATTTGGGGTTAGATAATTCTCTGTAATAAGGGACTGTGCTGTGCATTATTAAATGTTCACCAGTATCTAGGCTGTACCCACTAGGTCCAAGCAGTACCCCCATCCAAGCTGTGACAATCAAAAATGTCTCCAGATATTGCCAAGTGTCTCCTGGGGCAAAATCACCATCGGTTGAGAACCATTGGGTTGAACCATGACAAAAAGTCCCGATTTAAGTCAGGTTTAAATATGTTGCCATCCAAAATGCTAGTTAGCCCTAGAACACCAGCAGGATGTATTTAGTTCAGGTTAGAGCAATCAAACCTTGATCTAAAATACCGCTAGAAATAACTCATTTAATCCATAATGTCCCAGGACCTCAGAATAATGGAATCGACTAGATCTCAAGCTCTTTGGAAAGGGCAGGATTGTCTTTGTATTTCTTACCATGCACAGAGTAAATGCTCATTAAATGTATATTGAAAGAATGTACAGCTTATTCCAAAACATCAGGGGAGCACCGAAGAAGCTGCCACTCCCAGCCAGTTATTCTGGGTGATCTTTATTCTACTTGAGAAAATCAAGCAGGTGTTGGTCAGTTGAAAGGGTAGAGGAATCCTGGGGAGGGAGGCTGCTACTACCCTAGCTGAAATGGAGCCAGGTTAAAACTCTCTCCTGATTTAAAAAAAAAAAAAAAAAAAGTCATGGAACATTTAACGGCCAGCCACAGTACATCAGAGCCCAAGCTATGTATGTCACCCATGCTCCCCACGAGCATAAAAGAGTGAAAGATTCAGTTACCTTAAGTTTTCTGTATTCCTAAATTGGCATCTATGCTGTTGGCGTGGGATGTGGAGATCTCAGATGTGCATGTTGCATGTTCATTTCCCTGATCTTCTAATGCCCTTAAGGAGTGTGACCTTAAGTTGCATTTAAAGTGTCTCATTCAGTCATCCTGACAGTTTTCTCATCTCAATAAACAGAATCTACCTGTATCTGTCGCCAGAGACATGGGTACCATATGGAATTTGTTTTCATGTTTGATGTTTTATAGGTATTCTTTAAACCACCCTTCAAACTCAGAACAGTAGTACATCTAAATCCATGAATCAGTTAATGCAATCATTAGGTCCTATTCATGAGATTTGTAGATTTCAGCTGATATTATTTTGTAAGCATTAAGTTCTGAAGTGATCAAAATCGACTTCATGTAAGGAATTTTGCCTCTTCCTTAAGTAATTATTGTCATTCAGAAGGGGATCAACCAGGCTGGTAATCTTCCTGTCCCATCTCCTCTTAAACTTCGAATGGCAAGTGCTTTGGAAAAACATTACCTTCTTCGCACCAGCTGAAAGGTTCTTTGCTGTGGTATCTTTTTGATAATATATTTAATTGATAACTGATGTTACCAAGATCTGAATTTTATCTGCAATCAAAACAAAGCAGAGAGCCATGGGATGAGGAGAGTTCTTTTGGAGGGCTTCTCCTCTCTGCACATGAAGTGTGCAAAGTTAGGATCCAAAAGAAATGTAACTGTTATTTCAGCAAGTAGGTGAATATAGTATTAAATACCAGTGTACTCAGCATGAATCATGAGTACCCACGCCTGGAGTCCCTGATTTTTATCCTGTGACACATGATCTGTCTTTAAGTGAAAAACAGACTAGTTAAACATTTTAAACCTGGGATGATAGAAGAAAGAGACTTAAAAGACATGTCCCTTTTCCATTCATTTTCCCTCTGTCCTTATCTCTCCAGTCTTTTGTCCAAGAATGCCAGCAGAGGCAATGTTATAGACCCAGAGTGAATTTAAGATTTGGAATAGAATGAAAAAGGAGAATTAGATGTATTTTTTTCTTGTTAGAATCTGATTCAAAGATATCCCCTGCCCATTCCACCCAGGGAAAATAGTTGTGGTTGGCTGCAAAGGAGTGTAAAATTTATTTCTTTGTTTATTTACACACTGAGTGTACATATCCCTCCTACTTCCAGAAAGAATTTTGAGCTACTAAATAATACAAATCAAATCAGTTCATTAAAAGACTACTCCTCCTCTTAATAGCAAATGTTACTGGAGTATAATAAATTGAGTGTTTGACAACTGGCAGTTGTCCTCTTTGGCAAGGCATACTATATGTGGCGTCCCACCAAAGAAGCTTCATAGTGATATGCTTCCTATAGTGAATGGGTTTTGGAAGGAAATTGAAGGATACTTTCAAGCAAAAAAAAAGAAAGAAAGGAAAGAAGAAAGAAATCAAGAAAGAAAAGAAAGAAAGAGAAAGGGGGGAAGTAGCAAGCACTGAAATGGTAGCAAGAAAAACAATCTATCTCCTTTAAAAGATTCCCACTGGGGAGTTCCTGTCGTGGCGCAGTGGTTAACGAATCCGACTAGGAACCATGAGGTTGCGGGTTCGGTCCCTGCCCTTGCTCAGTGGGTTAACGATCCGGCGTTGCCGTGAGCTGTGGTGTAGGTTGCAGACGCGGCTCGGATCCTGTGTTGCTGTGGCTCTGGTGTAGGCCGGCGGCTACAGCTCCGATTGGACCCCTAGCCTGGGAACCTCCATATGCCGCGGGAGTGGCCCAAGAAATAGCAACAACAACAAGAAAGACAAAAGACCAAAAAAAAAAAAAAAAAAGATTCCCACTGGATGGGCTAGGTCCCAGCACTTAGACCAGAACTGAGTGTAATATGGGCACGATGGAGAAAGCTCACAGTCTACACCCAGAGTGGCAACACTGGGTGAAAGCGCTTTGCTATGATATCTTTTTGATCGTTTCCTTAATTAATTGAGAACTGATGTTGCCTAGATCTGAATTTTACTTGAGATGAAAACTAAGGCAGGCTGAGTGGGATGGAGAGAGTCCTTTCAGAGGGCTTACCATCTCTGAACATGAAGAGTGTGCAAAATTCAGCACACTCTTTCGGAAGAAGTCGTTTGTCCGTGTAGATGGCCCTTCCCCTGGTCAGCTGGGCTTCCCCCATGTGAAGTCTACAGCCTCCCCTATGCTCTTTCAAACTTGATGTCATTCTGAAAGTCAGGCTGGATGCATGTGTCACAGAAACAGAAGAACAACCCCCCATTGCTAGTGCTGCCATCACTGTTTCCACTTGGCTTAGCAGATGACACATTTGGTTAACCATTTTGTTAGCCTCTGGTTAACCACGCATGGTTTGAAAACCTTACAGAAGTGGGAGATTGTCTGTGTAGAAAGTTATTCATGTAAAAAACAACCCTACAGGATGCAGTTCCTTCCTTATCTGCCACACCAAATCCAGCCTCTCTTTAACTGGCATATGGTGAAAGGCAGAAATCACTTGCTAACACTCTTGGTGATTAATTTTTCTGGAAACTAGGGTGGAGGGGATAGTTCTCTAAAAAAAGGGAATTGAGCTTGTTTGAGTTTGCAGTACTTTGAGTCAACCTTGTATCCACTTCTCTTTTGCAATGATTCTGCCTGATCATAGTATATTTAGTGTATGAGGAAATACAAGTCTTAGAGCCCTTAGGTAAAGCATGTTTTCCATCTCCAGCCAGAACTGACCTGCTTTCTTTCCTGCTTCTCTCCTCTATGTCTTTTCCCCTTTCCTCTAGCTTTTTTCCTCTTTCCTCCTTTCTTGCCTTTTCCACACACTTTTTTTTTTTTTTGGTCTTTTTAGGGCCACATCAGCGGCATATGGAAGTTCCCAGGCAAGGGATTGAATCAGAGTTACAGTTGCCGGTCTACACCACAGCCACAATGACTCGGGACCTGAGCCACATCTGCAACCTGCATCACAACTCTTGGCAACGCCGGATCCTTAACCCACTGACCGAGGCCACAGATTGAACCCAAGTCTTCACGGATACTAGTCACGTTGGTTACTGCTGAGCCACAACAGGCATCTCTCCACACTCTTTATATTATCCACCATCTTTCTTCTAACTAGGCAAGCTGTCAGACTGCAGCACAAAGAACAAGATCAGATTCAAATCCCTTGCCTACACTGGCTCTCAAGCAAGTGACTGGGCATTTTTTTCTTCAGAGGTATTTCCTCCGTCTCCAAAACATGGGGAATGATTTTCATCACCTCCTCCGGAGGCTTAATATCTGCAAAGAGCTTTGCTCTCTCTAGAAGGATGGCACTGATTTAAGGCAAACTACTGTATTATTGTCACTCCCCAGTGAGCAGTTGCTTAAGAGAAGTTTGGAGTCAGAAAAGAAACTGCTTAAGCTAGAAAAGAAGACAGATCATGAAAATGATATCCTAGGCTTGTTACAAGATAAGTTCCTAGACAGGCCATTTTCAATTAATAAATCAAGCAGAAAGCTTTCTCTTTGGCATTTTTAGAATGGTACTCAGTTGTGACAATGTGATTTAAAGAGATGGTTCCACATTCCCCACCCCACCACCCCGATTGCTTATGTCGTAGGCAGTAAAAGAGTAGATTCAGGTCTCCGGTTTATTGAATTGTACACCGTGGAGACAATAGGAATGAAGAGGTAAAAAGATGGCTTAGCAAGGGACTGTAATTTCACTCTTAAAAATGTGCCAAATAGTTCATGTGTCATGTTGGTCCTACCTCTTGAAACAAAAAGAAAAATTCTCAAACTAGAAAAGAGCCCGGTAAACTTAATGTTCTTCAACCCCAGAATATTAGTGGAATTTTTTAAAGGCGCGTGAGAATCAACATGATTTGGAGGCACATCAGCTCAGAAAAAAGCTGTTCCTCGTTTTTGGCTGGAAACTCTGCACCATCCTCTTCTTGGGCATAATTCAAAAGCTCTCCTTAAGCCTAACTTTTTATAAGCACACAAGCAGCCAGACTCTCCATAAATTATAAATGGCTTCTCTTGGAAATGTGCTTTATAAAAAATATTTTTTTGCCTAAATGTAGACATGTAGTTAAAAAAAAAAAAAAGATGCTGTGTTTTATTTTGGTCCCTCCACCACCACCCACACGCATACAGCTTTGTTCTCCCTGGTATGGTTTGCCTAAAAAATCAAGGAGTAGGCTGTGATAGAAACCTCTATTCATGACGGTGCTCCTTTAGCCCAGGTCGCTCACAGGTGTGTCCTGGTCCTTCCTGCTCAGTGAGAACAGGCCCTTCGCAATGGCATCTCTGATTCTCAGTGTGCTCAGAGCCGAGGGGCTATTTGTGGATGTGCTGTGTTTATTACTCCAGGACTACTGAGTTGAGCACCATAGAACCCAGGCTACTTGCAGGCAGACCTGGAACTCTTCTTTAGCAGGATGGTAGAACCATCACTGCACGTTGATTTGGCTATTGGTCCAGTGGCTTTGGACCATGGGCACTTACAAAGCCCCAGATGGAACGTAGCACTTAAGAACACACACTCTTCCTCTTGCCCACCTCCCCTCTCTCCACTCTCCTCCGATGTCTGTGTTGACATGCTTTGGGGCACTCAAACAGGGATCAGATCAGAGGCAAAGGAGAAAGTGGGGAACCAGAATATAGTGTTCCTATTCTACCAGGAAGAAAAACAGAACTGGATATACATAGCACATTAGATAGGCGTGGGTATCGATATCAAGGGGTACGAGGTACATGTAATCTACTACACATGGTTGGAGAGGAATACCTGGAGACTTCCTACCTATCCTAAGCTTGAGGCCCCCTTGGGCCTCAACATCAACGTCTCCACCAGTGCCACACATCTTGCCATCTCCCAAAAAGTGGCATAAAGCCAGAAGATGACAATATTGAACAACTGCCTTGGAGAAGTCTTCCCAGGACCAGGCAGAGGTGTGTCCAGGGAGGTCCTTTTGGTCAGACTTTCAGATGCAGAAGTTTGAGCATCTGAGTTCCTGAGAGGTGCCCTGCAGGGATGGAGTGGGGGTGGTAAAGCAGTGCCCACTGAACACAGCTGCTTTTGGGAGGGTGTGGGGAAGGATCCAGTGGGGGACTGGTGATGGGGCGCCTGACTGCTCCACCCCAGCCACACACTGTCAAGTCGTGGGCCTCCTGCCTCCAGCTCTGCGGTGGGATTGCTCTTCATGATGGTCACCAAGCACACAGCCAGGGATTGCCGTGCATTTAAAAGGGCACACTTTCTGTGGTTAACATTGCCAGATGTCCATTTCGCTTGGGATGATGGGAAATGTAGCAAAGAGGAGCAATCCTTTCCATCACTGTTTATTGCATCACTTTTTGGCCAAATAATTAGATCACCTCCCTCAGAAAGAGCCCTGGGGTGTATGTACAGAGTAAAGTTTGCTGTGGGAACTTGAATCTGAATTTCCTGACTTCTGTGCAATTAAAACCCCAAACTTAGTGTTGCAGTAACATGGATTTTCCAGTGAGTTATAAATGCAAAGTTCTATGTTTCATATGTCTTTTGCTAACATATGTTACTGCTTGTGTTTCTGATTAAAAGCTCGTCCAAAATAAAATAACAAAGGATTACTTTTTTCCAATTGAACTTTTTTCTTCTATAAAAGCTGGAAATAAGCCCTCACTTAAAATTACCCAGGCTTGCAGGTGCTGGGTTTTGGGGGGTGAGTAGGGTTTGCTAGCAAGACAAAGGGCATTATTCTCCCTGCCACCACCACCAGAAGGTGTTCTTTCTGTGGAGAAAATTATAGGCCAGCGCTTCAAAGACATTCCACGGCTAGGCACCACTCCTGGAGACTTGCGGGCGGCAGGCAGGCAGGCAATCAACAAATATTTATTCTAAGCCCACTGTGTATTCAGCACCTTTAAAATTACCAGGGAAACCAGCCAGGAGCATATGCTATCTGCTAGAGCCATGTTAGTACCGAAAGTCATTCCACAGTGCTAAAGAAGCTCAGTCATCTGAGCTTCTAAGTCATCTAAAACGGGGGACCCTAAAACTGTAATATGGCAATATCTCACCTGGATATGAGGATATTGATAGAAGGAGAAAATGAGACCCAAGAAAGGGCTCAATAACGAAAACTGATACTTAACAGGTGCCCCATCCTTTCGGTACAGATTCCCTCTTAACAGATACCCAGCTCCCATCCCCCCCCGCCCCCCCTACACATGCATGCGCTACTCCTACCATTCACCTCTGCCCAGAAAGGCGATACAACTGGGTTGATCAAGTCATCCGTTTGGGGTTTTTTTTTTTTTAATAATAAACACATTTTAGAAATAATCAGGCAAATATGTCAAGATATGCAAATACAAAGATATTCATTGCAGTGTCATTGAAGAGGGAAAACAATGGTAAGAGGGTGTCTGTCGTATCAACTGACAGTTGGGATACTCCCCGAGAGGAAATCCAACACGTATTAGGCCTGATGTGAGATCTTGGTGGGCAGGCAGGGATGTGGGGACCTGGGCTTGTATAGCACACATCCTGGCCTCTGCAGAGGTGAACACAACTCTTACCCTCTTGCATTAAAGTCTCGAATCTAGTTTTGTTGAGGCAGCTGAAAAGCCACGTCAGTTGTTTCGACACGTGCATCGCATAAAGGTGCTTGAAACAGGTCGAATGAAACCCCTGCATCCGTTTATATATGTAATCACCATGCTACATCTCTCCTGAGCTGCTTTTGGACAGTTCTGGAGTCTTCTGAGTTTTGTTTTAGTTTTGTTTTATTTTGTTTTGTTTTTGTCAACCAAGCATAAGATCTTACGCTGATCCCCGTTAAATTTCTCTTACTGGATTTCTTGATGCTAGGCTGCCAAGATCTTTTGGGAAACCAGTGCCTTATGCAGTGTATTTAACACTCTGTACTAGCTCTATGTTATACACAGTTGATGGCTGCGGCTTCTGCATTTTCTCTTTAGTTCTGAGCCAGCTAGGAGATGATAGAGTTGTAGGAGAGAGAAGGTGCCAGTGTCTTATGGAGTCAATTTCCTGAAACACTTACTGAAAACCCGGCATGGACCTTATCCTAGACTAGGGCAAAATGTCTCTTTGGCTTTTATTGTTTGCATAGTGTTTCACTTAAGGTGACATCATAATGAATAGTAGTCATCCTCAGAGGTCAAAAGTTTCTATTAGCATCCTGTTAAAGGAAAGAGATTCCTATTTTGCTTTAATGCGCTTTATTTAAAAACAATTTTTTAGGACCACACCCACGGCTTATGGAAGTTCCCAGGTTAGGAGTCAAATCGGAGCTGCATCTGCCATCTTATGCCACAGCCACAGCCATGCCAGATCTGAGCAAAGTCTGCAACCTACACTGAAGTTCACAGCAACGCCAGATCCTTAACCCACTGACTGAAGCCCGCATCCTCATGGATACTAGTCGGGTTCATTACTGCTGAGCAGCAATGGGAACCCTGTTTTTAAACTATTTTAATGGACAAAATTCATATATTCCATCCTAAAGAGTACATTTCAGTGGCATTTAGTACATTCAAAATATTGTGCAACCATCACCTTTATCCAGTTCCAAAATATCTGCATCACCCAAAAGGAATCCCTGTCCCCATTAAGCAGTTACTCTCCATCCTCCCCTCCCCTCCATCCCCTGGCAATCACTAGTCTATTTTCTGTCTCTCTGGATTTATCTATTCTAGATATTTTGTGAAAATGGAATCATACACCACGTGACCCTTTGTGTCTGGCTTTTTTCATTTGATAGTGTTTTTGAGATTTATTTGTGTTTCAACGGGTATCAAGACTTCACCCCTTGTTTATGGATGTATAATATTCCATTGTGCTTTAATTTGAATTTAAAAAATCTAAAGTTAACTAAACACATTTTAATGATAAGAAAAAGGTTTTTACTATCTCATTTTCTTATTTTTCATCCAAAGCTTGTCTTAATCTCTGCTCTTAAAATAACTCCACTCTGTCCCACTGATTATTCTGCATATCCTTACTGCTTATACAGTTTTTTAATCCCATTATATATCCCCATTTCATAAAAGAGGAATTTGAAGCTCAAGATGACCAGCCACGGTGATGAAACCAGGCTTTCAAACCTAGATTTCTCAGTCCAAGTCTCCTGTTCTTCTTCTGAAATTCTCTGCAATAATGACTTTTCTTTATTTTAGACATTCCTACAACTCACTCTTGCAATAGATTCCTGCCTTAACATCAACTCAGACCCTTTCCCTGATGGAATAGGGAGCTCAGAATCCTGCCTTCATTTGTTAAGTACATTAAGGCACGTAGAGCCAATAGTTTACTTATTTAAGGACTTACCTAAAACTAAAGTAAAATGAGGACTAGCTCTTGCTCTCAGAACAGCTGTTGGTTCTGAAATTCACTAAAATGCACAGCCTCTTAAAATGCCCACTAGCCTGCTGAATTATAAAAGACAGCTCTGGCGTCAAAGAGATGCAGGGTATCTGAAGTAAAACAATGCTATAAATGTGCATTCATTAATTTCCTCACTTAACAAGAATAAATGGAACAGTCACTCTTGCAGAACTGTAATTAGTATATAATTTAGATATTAACATAAAAAGGCTGTCAGGAAAATTGCTTAAGACTTATCTTGGGGTTTTTTTTTTTTGGGGGGGTTTTGTGTGGGTTTTGGTTTTGGTTTTGGTTTTTTTAACCACTTAAGTTGAACATGTCACCCAGCACTTAGGTCTGCTGTACCTCACTTTAGAAGTTATACCCACAGGTGGACAGTGAAAGAGTGAACAAACACCCAGTTCTTTTCCTTGCTTACTTTAGAACTGTCCAAGTGCCACTTTTCTATGGTACCATCCTTGTTTGTGAGATTTCCTGGCATCATTTTCCAAAGGACTAGAGTATTGATTTATAATACAATCCCTTTGTGGCTTTTTCCTAATTACATCATTTCTAATATCTTTAGAGTTAACACATTTGAATGACAGCATGACAAAGAGTATGAGTATCTTCCCTCCCAGACCTGTAGCGTCCTTCTCTCTCCCTGATAATCTCTCCTCCCAATCTTCTAGCCTTATTTGAAATTTTACTACCAAACCAAAACCTAAAGCAGAATACTCAAATTGAGAAACCCTCAGCGCCGAGATATAGTATGAAAGTTTTGACAGGAGCATATTTTATTCCAAGTGATTAAGCCAGGTGTGATTTTAGTTCATTGTCTAAACAATGATCACGAAATAATCGTGGATTTTAAGATCCACTGTGCCATCAGGCTTATATGATCATTCTCAGCAGACATCCCGAAGCCCGGATACGAATCTGGGCCTTAAAAGTACGTGTACCTTGGCTAAGTGAAGCTCCAAGTTCGTGTAACTGTCCCATGGCACCCAGGACAGTTCTCACCCCTACCTCTGTCCAAGCTTGGGAAGGATTTGGGGATCCAAACTGGCTACATATAGTCAGAAAATTCAGTGGCTAAATATCAGTTATTTTTTGTGAATTCAGGGACGTCATTTCAGAAATCCTAGATACCTAGAGTAAGTCAGTAGACTTTGATGTTGCCAGCATTCCTCCGGTGAAGTGTTCTGGAGGTGTACACTGCTGACCCTTTGGATCATTCGAGAAGCCTGTGCTGACCACCTCAGCTGAGCTGCTGTGTTCTGGGAGGAGAATGGAAGAAGAAATTACATTTTACAGAAATACCTTGGGGTGGCCAGTGGTGGCAGTTTTTGTGTATTCAAAAGGAAATATGAATATGGATTTTTATCTTATTTTTATTTAGATGGTCTCTTGTGGTCAACTCAGCAGCACTACATTTTGGTATTATCCTTTTCCAGAACAAAACCCAAGAGGCATTTTTAATGAAAATCTTTCTGAAGGATTGTTTCAACCGTTCCCATTCCCCATCCAACTGAATTTCAAGTAACATTTAATTCTGTTTGGCTCTCAGAGTCTGCAAGGCGTAAGCAACCTGCTACGCTAAAAATGGAGAAATATTTTTACAGTTCCAGGAGAGTTTCTGATTGGCAAGAGCAAGCTGCAAAGGGGAGATGCATCACCTGGGGTAGGTGTGGGAGGGTGTGTCATGCGTGTGCTCACACAGGCTCACGTGCGTGCACCCACGTGGAGGTAATGACGTTTGTGTGTACCTGGGCTTCACACAATGTGTGGCAATACAGAACTGAGCTAAACCCGAGATTAAAGAGGCCCTGGGATTGGGCCATCAGGGCAGCGGTCCTGCACGGTATGGGATGAGGTTGACAGGTGGTTTCTTACCAGACTCCATCCCAGCAGCAGGTCCATTCTCCCATTGGGAACAGTGAACAAGGAGCTTATAAAATATACAGACCAGAGTTCCCCTCGTGGCTCAGTGGTTAACAAATCTGACTAGCACCCATGAGGACGAGGGTTCGATCCCTGACCTCGCTCCGTGGGTTTAGGATCTGGCGTTGCCGTGAGCTGTGCTGTAGGTCGCAGATGTGGCTCGGATCCTGCATTGCTATGGCTCTGGCATAGGCCAGCAGCTATAGCTCCTGTTTGACCCCTATCCTGGGAACCTCCATATGCCACGGATGCGGCCCTAAAAAGCAAAAATAAATAAATAATAAAATAAAATAAAGTACACAGACTGAATGAAAATGACCCCTATTGCCTGAAACCAGCTGTGTCGGGCTTCCCGCTGTCTCTCCTGATTTGCTCTCTCGAGTAAATGGATGTGGTAGAGGTGGAGAGAAAGTAAACAGGATTATTTTCCCTTTCCTGCAGTTGCACCTCAGGAATAGCCCCGGGTTTCGTAGCTGAAAAATAGATGTTTATTTGCTCACTAATTTGCCTCTCTATTCCTTGCCTTTTCTTGGCATTGGGTAGAATGCTATTTAACATAAGACCCAGTTCAGCTTCAAAATGAAAAATCATTCAGCAAAATACAGCTTGGATTCATCTGCTGGTCATTTATCATCCCTCAGAGAGTGGGGTACGAATATCTATATTTGGCATGTTTTCATGATTTGCAGTGTGATGACTTTTGTTGGCACCAGGATGTAGGGAAGCGGCGGGCTCCTTGGGACTTTGAGAAGTGCCCCCAAACTGTTTAGAAATGGCATGGAGAATATTAAATGTGGCATATGCAAAGGAGCTCAATCCTTTATCTTCAGCGGCTTCCTTCAAAGATGACATAGGCTGGTGCTTTAGGGGTGGACTCCGCCCAAAGCCCTCAGAGTCTGTAAGGAGCGCCGGCAAGTCTTTATTTTCATCCTCAAGTATGTGTTTTTTCCTTCCCAGTGATTTGAAAAACCTTTGGTTTTGTGTGTCTCCCACTTCCTTCAGGTCATGGGCAAATAATAAGATGCCTAACATTAGTGCCCAATAAATATTTGTTGTATGAATGGGTAAATGGAATGTTATAGCCTTATTAATATGATTGCCTTGGCATGAAACATGCAAGAAGAGACTTGAGGCAATCAAGTAATTTCCCTTAACAGTACAAGCTAATTATTTGAGAGATGAAGATCTGGTGCTTAGTGTGCATTTGTCAGGCTCCATTTGCTCCTAATTAAAGGTGGAAAAGTTGTTTGTAGCATTGAAAGGATAATAGAGTGACCCACTGCTAGACAGCTTTTCAATTTTCTGTGCGTGCCACTCTTTCAGGGAAAATATATCAAGATGAAGTTAATGCACATTCCTCTTATTTATTTATGTTTTCCTTTTTCTGTTAGAGGGGAGGCAGGGTATGGAGTGGGAGCTCTTCGGATGGTACTTTGATGGCCCATCTGCCTGTATGAGTTCTGTAGTCATTCTGCTGACCTTGGTTGATAGTAAAATTATCCTTTCATACCAATACCACCTGCAGTGAGCCAAGATGAAAAATGCTACATTCTCATCAAAAGACTCAGAAACTTTCATCCATTCATTCATTCCTAAAAATATGAATTCAGTGCCCCATAAGTACTAGCTAAAGCTTTGAATTTTAATACCGAGCAAAATCCAACATGGTTTCTGCTCTCACGAAGCTTACAGTCTGGGATGGTTGATGAGTATTAATTTAATGATCATACTAAAAATCAGAACTGCGGGAGTTCCTGTTGTGGCTCATGAACCCGACCAGTATCCACGAAGATGCGGGTTCGACCCCTGGCCTCACTCAGTGGGTTAAGGATCCCACGTTGCCATGAGCTATGGTGTAGGCTGCCAGCTGCAACTCTAATTCAACCCCTAGCCTGGGAACTTCCATACGCCACAGATACAGCCCTAAAAAGCAAAAAATAAAAATAGAAATCAGAACTGCAAACTGAATTTTTAAAAGAGGAGTATGGTTCTACTAGGACCATGTAACAGCAGGAATTAATGTAGACCAGGAGAGTGGGGAGAATTTTACTACGGAGGATCTTGGAGCAGAGAGCTATAGAACATTCGAGGAAAAGGAAAATCACCCCGGACAAGAAGATGATCAAGTGCAAAAGGGTTAGTGGGAAGGCTGGGTACACACTGCAGTGCCTATGCATAGGCCACATTAAAGGCTGGACTTTCATCCTCTGAGCATTAGAAAGACCTGAAGTTAAGTCATAGACCTGCGGGTTAGGACATAAGGCTAGGGAGAGGAGATTCATGGACCTTAGGAAGTTAAGTCGTAGACCTTAGGAATTCGTGGGCCTTGGACCTTGGACCTTGGGAATTTGTGGATCTTAGAGATTCATGGACCTTAGGAAGTTAGGTCGCAGACCTGAAAGTTAGGAAGTAAAGCTAGGGAGAAGAGATTCATGGACCTTTTCAGATCTGTGTTTGAGGGGAAATTTAAGTAACCATTTTTTCACAAATGTATTAAGGGAGGTAAGCTCTGGATGGTCCTTCGCTGCAGCTGAGCTGCTTAGAAATTCTTACACCCATCCTTGCCTCTGCCAAGTTTCGGAACAAGTGTATCTGGAACTCTATTTGTGTGCTGGAACAAGCAGTAATGGCATCTTGTCATTTTTTTCTAGGCCCTTCTTTCTGCCTATGCTTTTGATGAGGAGGTGGCATAACTCAGTTTATTTCTGTTTTTGGCAAAGTTGCTTAGCAAGCCTTCTGGCACCTCCTCTCCAGGTGTAGAGAACAGGCTCTAGAAGTAGCCCGCCCCCACCCCCTCTAGTGGCCAGGGCTTGGGCATGTGGCTTAGCCTCTCTTTGTGCCCTGCGGGGTGGTTCTGAAGATTAGGGAAGTTATATTTGTTATTCTTTTTTTTTTTTTTTTTTTGCTATTTCTTGGGCTGCTCCCACGGCATATGGAGGTTCCCAGGCTAGGGGTCTAATCAGAGCTGTAGCCACCGGCCTACACCAAAGCCACAGCAACGCGGGATCCGAGCCGCATCTGCAACCTACACCACAGCTCACGGCAACGCCAGATTGTTAACCCACTGAGCAAGGGCAGGGACCGAACCCGCAACCTCATGGTTCCTAGTCGGATTCGTTAACCACTGCGCCACCACGGGAACTCCGGAAGTTAATATTTGTACAACACAGAATGAGACATGACATGTAGTGAGTGCTCAATTAATGCCAGCCATTATAATAAGCTGTTTTTACTGATAAAGCAAGATGTCAAATATATATATTGTTGAAGTGGAGAAAAAGCAAGATACAAAACAATATATCATAAAAAGGGTTTGCACAGACACATTCTGATAAATGCTAAGGATATGTCTGTGAGTACTTAGCGGTTTCATCTGAGGAATGGGGCTTAGAGGAAGAGGTAGACAGGTGGCTTTTACTTTTACAACTCATATTCTTTTTGGGGGGGAGTTAAAGTTTTGCCAAAGTGCATTTGATTTACCAGGTTGTGATGATTTCTGCTGTACGAGAAAGTGATTCAGTCATACATACACACATATCTATTCTCTTTCAGATTCTTTCCCACATGGATTATCACAGAATATTGGGTAAATTTCCCTGTGCTATACAGCAAGCCCCCACTGGCCAATCATTCCATATACCTCAGTGTCTATATGCCTCCAGTCCATCCCCCCCGACCTGTCCGCTTTGGTAACTATAAGTTTTTCAAAGTCTGTTCTACAAATAAGTTCACTTATATCCTTTTTGAAAATTCCACATATAAGTGATATCATATGATGTTTGTCTTTCACTGACTAGCTTCACTTAGTATAATAGTTTCTAGGTCCATCCATATTGCTGCAAGTGGCATTATTTCATTCTTTTTCATGGCCAAGTAATATTCCATTGTATATATATGTACCACATCTTCTTTATCCACTCATCTGTGGATGGACATTTCTACCTCATATTCTTATAGTTGTCATTTGCTTTTTTTTTTTTTACTTTGCATCTGTATATTTTTATAATAGTGAAATTATAAAAAATAATTTAGAAAATCCATCAATACTATCCAGTATGTCAATTAAAAATAGTGATTTCAATGCAATTTTTCATAATTTTCTTCACTTTTAAGTTCAGAGATATCATTTAGAAACTATTCTTGAGTAAAGAAACATGTATGTGAAGTCCAGTGATTCATTCAGTTTTCACTTCTTTTGCTTACGTTCTATTCAAATGAGAGGTTTTTTTTAAATCACATGCTATTATGACTCCACTGTTATGGAATTGTTCTGCTTGTTCCTCCATCTCTACATGTGCATGGAGAGAGTTGTCTGGAATGCTGCTCACCCACCAGATATAAACAATGCATTTGGTTCATTGGTTGCTGACTTCATTGTACTTTTAAGCATTGCTTAAATTTTTTATAATGAGCATTTGTATAAAAACAATGAAATCATTTCTGAAAATTGGAGATGAGGAGCATCTGGTCACTTTTCTGTTTATTGTTATTTCATTTAGCAATTAACACAATACACAGCATCTACTCTTTCCCAGGGATTCAGTAAGCTTAGCTTCTTTGGGATTCGGGTCAGGCGCTGCTGTACAGCAGATGCTGCT
Organism: Phacochoerus africanus; assembly: GCF_016906955.1. Taxonomy (NCBI): domain Eukaryota; kingdom Metazoa; phylum Chordata; class Mammalia; order Artiodactyla; family Suidae; genus Phacochoerus; species Phacochoerus africanus. The sequence continues at coordinate 43,839,326 of NC_062559.1, read as the reverse complement.
CATCAAAGAGGAGGCAGGTGGGTTCAGTGGTTACTGGATCAGGAAGTAAGAATTGTTTTCAGTGGTTATGGAATATGAACATAGTCTGTCAAGCTGTGCCCCCCCCCCAACTTTTTTTTTAACAAGTGGAGGCTATGTCTAACTACAGATTTCAAAGAATTGAATTGGTATTTATCAGTAGTTTTCTCTGTTTGGTTGAGACTCATTCATATTGTGCATGCTGGAGCATGGTTGCTTTGATCATCATTTTAAATGCAGCTCTTCCATTTTGCAATGATTACACCACCATCATCAATCAGAGAAGAACACATTATCAGGAGAGAACTTGGAGCCCCCTAGTAAATACTTTAAGAAGCCAATGTGAGCTTGCCAACTAGACTTTCATCTCCGCAGAAGATACCTTTCCAAGGAGTAACTGTATTATAGACAACTTTGTATGTTATGCCCCTCAGGATAGGATGATAATTGTCTGTGTACAAGAAAAAACAATTTTGAAGAAACTGTGACTAAGCTGATTACCAACTGATTCTTTAAATCGGGGCCAGATTCTGGGCCCCTTCTGGCCCGCTGCCTAATTTTGCACAGCGTAGGAGCTAAAAATGGTTTTTATATTTTTAAATGATTGGGGGGAAAAATCAAACCGAGGATAATAGCATTTCATGTCATGCAAAAGATATATGAAATTCAGATTTCCTGTTCCTGAATAAAGTTGTGTTGGAACACTGCATAGTCATTTGCTTACATCTCATCTATAGCTGTTTTTGTGCTTAAAGGGCTGCACTGAGTAGTTTTGAGAGACTCTACGGCATGCAATGATCAAAATATTTGCTATCTGACTTTTTATAGCAAAGTTTTCCGACCTCTGCTTGGGGGTTAGATTCAGGGAGGAGTTATTTGTGTACATGTCTGTTTGCTTGTTGGTGGATGAGGCTTGCGTGTTCAACTTGAACTTAGCCTGCGATGTAATCGTCAAAGAGGCTGTAGAAGTGCAATACATCATATTCTCCTACTTTCTTCCTTGCCTTCCTCAAATCAGAAGAACAGAAGCACATTACTGTGTGAGAAAATTAGATTATCTGAGGGACTATGAGAAATATCATAGTAACAAATGGCCTCCAAAAGTTGTGTATTTCTAATCTAACTTGAAGACTTAAAATAACATGAGCACTATTCCTGTATTCTAAAATTTGAAGTTATGTCCTCTGTGGGTCTTAGAAATCTTTTGGGAAACAAAAGTCTTGCATTCTTCTGACTCATTATTAAGCACAGACCATATCAGATGGGCCCTTTGTTCAGGGGTATTATCGACTTGAATGGTTCTATTGGGTTCATGCTTGCGTTTGGCCGTCAATAGGTTATGATGAACAATTGGATAGCAGAAGTACCTTTTAGCAGAATGTCTAGGATATCCTGATCGTTTGCCATGACCGTTGAATTAAGTAACATTTACGGTTGATATTGACCCTCCTACCGACTATAACACGCATGAAAAACTGAAATTAACAGAAAAGCCATACTGCTACCAGTTTAAAAAAAAAAAGATGTTAACAACAGTACCGGAACACATTATAGAATTGAAAAGATGAGTCATTTGGATTCAAAATCCCTATCGTGTACTTCGTGACTGACCTCTAGTTGTCCCCTCTTGTTTTGTTCTGTTTCAGAGGTTGAAGGCTGCGTTGACCCATCACCCGGCTGCCATGTCAAACGGGAATATGAACACCATGGGACACATGATGGAAATGATGGGCTCCCGGCAGGACCAGACGCCACACCACCACATGCACTCCCACCCACATCAGCACCAGACACTGCCAGCCCATCACCCCTACCCGCACCAGCACCAGCACCCAGCACACCATCCTCATCCTCAACCCCATCACCAGCAGAACCACCCACACCATCACTCCCACTCCCACCTTCATGCACACCCAGCACATCACCAGACCTCGCCACACCCACCCCTGCACTCCGGCAACCAAGCACAGGTAGACCTTTTTCATGACTCTTTCCTCCTTCATGTTAAAAGTACAGGCTCTAATGTGGGCTCATTGGCGGCAACGTGGTTTGACAAGTCCAGGTGTTCTATCTGACACTCTGGGGGGCTCTGTTCATTACCTAGGAGGTAACGGTTACCCATAAGACCCTACCAGATCATAGTTGCTATAACGAATACAGTGAACATCAGGTCTAGTTTCTAGGGGAAAATGTAAACTTCACGTTCTCCAAAATCTATTTTGGCAGTGTTTCGCAAAATTAACCCTAAAAAAAAAAATAATAATACCAATGGGAGGATTAAGAAGCCAGTAAGCATTAAAGAAAGATGTTGATATAGAATGAGGAAAATAATCATTGCTGTGGTGCAGGTTCAATCCCTAGCCCAGGAACTTTGGCATGCCCTGGGCATGGCAAAACAAACAAACAAACTTAAGAATGAGCAAAATAAGTTAATTCTAATCGTGGTTCTAGCTTCAGTGCTTTGTAATATCATAGAAACTCTTTTTTTGTTGTTGTTGCTGTTGTTGTTGGTTTTTTTTTGTCTTTTTGCCTTTTCTTGGGCCACTCCCGCGGCATATGGAGGTTCCCAGGCTAGGGGTCTAATCAGAGCTGTAGCCGCCGGCCTACGCCATAGCCACAGCAACTCGGGATCCGAGCCGCATCTGCACCTACACCATAGCTCACGGCAACACTGGATCCTTAACCCACTGAGCAAGGCCAGGGATCGAACCTGCAACCTCACGGTTCCCAGTCGGATTCGTTAACCACTGAGCCACAATGGGAACTCCTAGAGACTCAATTTTGTTACCTGTAAGTCAGAAGTTAAATATGATGCACAATCTTCTGAATAACAGTAAATGTTAAAAATTTAAAGAGTAACAATTTCAGGCAGACAAAGAGGCTTGGTAATGGCTGTTAGGGTGTAAGGTACTGTGTAACTGGTGAAGAGGGGTGACTCATCCTACCCAATGTGAAACGCGTTGGAGGGAGCAGAGAGCCAAGCTCTGTAGATGATCGGTTCAAAAGAAAGGCCAAATCCCAGGGGTGGAGAGTCACCAGGAGTGGCTAGAAAGAACAGCTTTTAGACTCAACTGGAAGAGGGTCGGGGGACCGGGCAGACGTTACATCACCTAGCCCAAGAAGAGAGGCGGGTCCGTGTTCCCGAGTGAGTTTTAATAAATGAATGGAGGACATGTCTAGGAGCATGGCTAGCCCTCCACGCTTTGGACCTTCAAGCAGAATGACCTTTGTCAGTTCTCTCCACCCATGCAAACTACCAGGTTCCAACCAGCTGGGTCAGAATGGTGTTGGAAGCTTGGGATCGCCAAATAACACTTATTCACTGTCTCCTCCATCATCTGCCACCGCACCTCTCACCAGGCAGCTTTTAGAGCTTTTGCAACTTCTCCGACACACACCAAACCTGGTCAACCATTCACAAGCTGGGTGATCCACAAGCAGCTTCCTAATCTATTCAGTAGATAAGCTTATTCACCAGGTAAGCTTACTTTTGCAAAGGTTCTTAGAGGTATCCTATGGAGCAGATAAGAGTGCAGGCTTTGGAGTAAGAAAACTTTCATTCTATTCCTGTCTTACTTGCTGCATGACTGCCATCAGTAGACTCACCTCCCCAAGCATCAGTTTTCTCATCTGAAAAATGGGGTAATAGTAGACTAAGCTCATAGACTCTTAGGAGTATTAGACAAGAGAGTGTTTATCCTTCAGCACAGTTTTCCATGCATGTTCGCCATGATTAATTCCAGACGGAAGTAATGTGCTAGAAGTTTAGAAAGTATTTTAGCAATAAAATGTTATCCAGTGCACCTTTTTCATCACAGGCCATGGGAGGACATGTATTTAGAAGAAAAAAGCAAACTACAAGGTCAAAGATAGGTAGATAGAGTCACATGTGTACTTACTTTTTTAAGAAAATGGATAGCACCAAGTTTTGGATGCCTTTGTGGGCAAGTTTCTTCACAGACAAGTTTAACAGTTCATGAAATATAAAAGCCATTCATAAACTAATTACCAATTAGCCAACTGCCATCCATTTCAAGTCCATAAGTGGCCGATTGTATATGTGATTAATTAATTAATTGCCTTTATAATTGGCTGCACAAAGTTGCTTTTTTATTCTATACTGCTAAAAAGAAAGAGTCCAGGTTTGCCTTGCTGACATTTGAGCAAGATCATTTAGACAGCATTCAAAATGTTACTCTTAGATTGTATTACCTCACCTGATTACATGAGATTCTTGTCATGTAGCCTAATTGTATGATTGTCAGAACAACCGGAGAGGAAATTTATTAAGGCCATTCCAACTCTGAGATTCTAAGATGACTTGGAATAAATCTTTTCGAAATCAGTTATATTTGATCAAAACTTTCAGATCAAAACTTATGTGAACGGAATGCCATTTTATTTATTTTTTATTGAAGTACAGTTGATTTACAGTATTATGTTTCAAGTGTACAGCAAAGTACAGTAAACGCTTATTTATCTATTTTATATATGATAATGTGCATCTATTAATCCCATGCTCCCAGGGTACCTCCCCCCTCCCCCCAACAGAATGCCATTTTAAAAAGATGACGAGTAAGAATAATTACCAGATACATAGATTCTCATCTTAGGGTTGCAATTTCTTCTGCCTTCTTGTGATTCTCTTGCATATAAGAATGTGATTTCAGAGTCCTATTGTCGCTGCTCAACCACCAGGAATTTCTCTTAGCCAAACCACAGGCTGACCCCTGAACCTGGACCGAGCCTGAACCCCACCACACACAACTTAACCCCTTTAGGTGAAGGCACAGGAAAAGTTTCAGGAAATAAAGGTTGGTTAAAGTTAGCATGGGAGAATACCGTATTGAAAGAGCGATCCCTGCAGTGGAGATTCAAATCTAGTTTTGCCTGCTTTAGAGTCTTGTCTAGGTCTGGCAAGGTGAGGTCAGTAATTCACAGGAAGAAATGGTACAGGCAAAAATAGCCAGGTTAGTGCGTCGGGCTTCGCTTTGTGGTGGTTAGCTCAGAAGTTAGCATCTGAAGTGACTCGTGCTAAATGTTTGCTGGGAACAAGGATTACATCTTCAGCAGCCGCTCTGATGAGTAAGATCTTCGTTTGTTACTCCTCTGAGATCGGGGGGAGAGGAATTGCCAATAAACAGTTTTAGAAAATGTCTTCACTTGAAACAAAATTACTGAGATGCAGTCTGACCTCAGTCCTGAGCCTGATTCTTTTACAGTTAGTCATGTAGGGCTTGATAGAGTTTAGGATTAAACTATATCACCGTCCGTCAGCGGATGTCAACCAGGAGCCATTATTACTGCAATTACAGTCATTCTGATTGATTTCAATCATAGGGTTGGAATGTGGTACAAAAGGCTGCTGGGTTTCGTTTTAAAAACTTTTTGCCTGTTACTTCTGCAGGTTAAATGTCTCTTGTAAAACAGCTTTATAGGTACTACGGCCATAAGCCTGAGTGACTGAGAAGGAAGGAAAAAAAAAGAAAAGAAACGGCCTTTATTGAGAATGAAGAAAGGGGGAAGGAGTGAAGTGCATTAAGGAAGCATTAGGTGTCCAGACACATAAAGAGTCCGTCATAGACATTTCACTAGGTGCTGAGTGTCTGCTGCATGACGGGAAGTAAAGCTATAGGTGTGGGGGTCCCCAAAACCTCAGATGTTGCTAAGCCCCTTGCAGACCTTACAAGGAATCTATAAGCATAGTAACACTTTTTAATAAAGTGCTTTGCCACTCCTAAGATTTCCTTGTAATGTAAGTTTGTGGTGATCCAGAGCCACCTCTCCCTGGTGGATGGGCTCCTTGCTGCTTCAGGCAGGGACTTTCAAAGGCCCTGCTGTTCAATCACCTTGAAAGCCCTCCTGTGGCTCCCTCTGCCTCGGTCAAGCTCTGAGGAGGAGGCAGACCCACCTGGAGTTTGCAGGTCCAGCCAGGCCTTTGGATGGAGAACTGTGATCTTGTGACAAAAGGATTTCAGCCGCTTTCCAGGCTTCGCAGGGTTCTTTTGAGAGGCGTCGCAGAGGTGATGCTGGCCCAGAGGTGTGTTCTAGGAACGTGGTTTTGACACCATGAAAGGCATTCGCCGCCTGCCCCAGAGGACTTTTCTGTACCTGCCAGAAGACCCATCAATATGAGGACCATCACCCTGCCCTCTCTGTTTTCACCTGTGACCATCACCACACGGGGGCGCTTTCACGATTTACAACGCCCCTTAAAACATTTTTAGCATCAGAGGAGAATAAATGTTTCTTTCATCATGATTCAGCCAGATGCCATTCAGGGTGGGGGGGGGGAATCTGCTTGACTCCTTTTCACAAGGTATCGCTTTATCTGGCCAAAATATCATAGAAGATAGCCGGGCGATGCGTCTCCTCCTCCTGAGCGTGGTGGCGTCATTGACTTCATTCTTAGAAACCACGTTGGACGTGCTTTACGCACGCAACCGACGGCTCTCTGTGCTTTGCATGTCAACACCTTACCCCCTCGTCCCTTCTCTCTCCCCCTCACCCCCTCCCTCCCTTTCCCAGCAGGTCTCACCAGCGACACAACAGATGCAGCCCACCCAGACGATACAGCCGCCCCAGCCCACAGGGGGGCGCCGGCGAAGGGTGGTGGATGAGGATCCCGACGAAAGGCGGAGGAAATTTCTGGAACGGAACCGGGCCGCCGCCACCCGCTGCAGACAGAAGAGGAAGGTCTGGGTGATGTCACTGGAAAAGAAAGCAGAAGAACTCACCCAGACAAACATGCAGCTTCAGGTGCAGGCCACTGTCTCTCGCCCCACACTCAAAGGCCCTGTGTACAGTTGGCATGTCCTGCCCCGCAGGCGCTTGTTGACCTAAGTAAGGCCACCCGTTAGTCCACAGAGCAACTGCAGGCTTACTCCCCAAGCCTGATGAATTCTGAGACTCTGCCAAACAAGACAACTGTTCGGTTTTAAAGCAATCTCTTCTGGGGCGGGAGACTCTGCCCAACTAAGTTTTAAGACTGGCAGCAGAAGCTTTGGTCAGAGGTTCAAACTCTTGTTCAGCACCTATGTGCTGTGTTTAACCTCGTTGGCTCTCAGTGTCCCCATCTGTAAAATAGGAATAATAACCTCATAAAGTTATTGGGAGGAATAAATGAACTAACGTCTCCAAAGTCGTTGGCACAGTGCCTGGCACATCATAAATCCTCAACTGAAAGGCGGTCCCTTACGTTCGCTGGATGAGGAGTTGCTTCAGTTTATACCAGATTATCTGTATTTTTGTTTAATGGGGGAGAGGGAGTTTGTGTTTATTATTTTGTTCCATAAGGCCTGTTTCCATCTCATTTTAAACTTGACAATATTCGACTTTTGCATGAGTTTTGCATTTCATGGGTGGCTCAATGGGGGGCATTTTATAACAAGGCCGTTTCTAGGAGTGTTTGAGAAACTCAAGGACCTCGGGCTTCTCCAAGTGGACTTCATGCCTGACAGATGATGCAGTTCAGGGCATTTGTTCTGATATGGAAAGGAGTGCACGGTTCACCAGCAAATGAAAAAGCAAGTATTAGATTATGAGAAGCAGTGTAGGGATAGCAGTAAAAAATGTGGATTATAACCCAGTGCTTCCAGGAGCAGAGAGAATGGCTAGAGAGTAGAGGGAAGAGGGCACAGAGTGCCCCAAACAGGGAGAATCCGCTCCTCAGTAGTTCATAGGTCACCTTCCCCCCTACCCCCTGTTATCTGTGCATCCTTAGAAAGGAGCAGTGAGGGTGCCAAACCCACAACCCTTTGAATATTTCATTCCGTGACATTGAAATGGCCTTGGGGTGTTCAGTATACAAATGGAAAGTATACGAAGAACGTGTGGGCTATACATGGACCAACTGTCGTAATTTATGAAGGTTGACTTCCCCCCCCCATTTATCATCTTTATATGATAGACATAAGAAAGAACTGGGAAACCTCTATCGCAGACATGGGGGACATAAGATCATTCCTTCCACTGGTGTGCATGCTTCATGAGGGTGGGGGCTATGTTTTGTTACCCTCTCCCCTGACCTCCTACCCTCCTTTTCTAGTGTCAGGTCTAGCATGGAAAGTTCCTGAGAGTCTGTATTCAATATCTATTTGTTGAATAAGTGAATGAGTTCCCCGTCTCTGGAGGGTCCAAGAACTGGCTGCCTGACCACTTGGGCAAGGATGTGATTGAGGGAATCAAGCCACAGGGGGATGGCTGGACTCAAACACCTCCGAAGCCTCTCTGACTTAAAAGTCTGTAATTCTAGAATCTGGCAGGCATAGTAGTATGTGGGAAACTTTTAAGTAGAACACGAGTACACACTTTTAATATTAATAATTATATTTCAATGTTCATGTGTATCGCAAAGTGTAATTAGAACATCAGACCTTCAATTTCACAGGTATTTTTGGTAATGACCAGACTAAGTCATTAAAAAAATGAGTTAAGTTGTATAAACACATTAAGTAAATAAAAGTCCTGGTGTATGTGACCCAGCAAATAATAACTGCAGTGGTTTTGTAATGACTGAAGTATGAGAACCTCTGGAACTTGCAGCCAGTTCCAAGGTCCACAAGAGGACCATGGACGGGTGTTGGTTTTCTTAATCTTGGCGCTACTATTTTGGGGCTCTAGAATTCTCTGTTGTCTCCTGCACATTGTAGATATTTTGCAGCATTCTTGACCTCTAGCCACTAGCTATCAGTAGCACCTTCTACCCGAATCTCAACTTGTGAGAACCAAAACATCTCCTGACATTGCCAAATGTCCCCTCTAGGGGGCAGAATTACCCTCAATTGAGAATCACTGGCCTAGATGAAGGAGCCATGGGCAGCCAGCTGACATGGAGTCAGAGGCCGATACATTTTTAAATCAGTTTTAACTAAAATGAATCCCTGCAGAATGACTCTAGGGTATTGACTATCATTCTGGAGCATGAAGATAGGGAGGGGGTCATGGCAGAGAGCCAGGAAAAGTAAGGACGCTGGTTTACTTTGAGGTCAGAAGGTTCATGACTTGACATATGCATGTGTTCTAGCTTTTACTTAACATGTCAGGTAAACATATGAGAACCTAACATATTGATTTTCACATCTAGAGCCAAAACAGCTAAGTTTAAGAGATGCTAGAATTATAGCTCCTGAATATCAGGGGGAAAAATAAGTTCTATTTGGGCCGTTCAGCAGGCACCAATGTTTTGGTTGTTCAAGCCATGCCTGGGGAAGGGATGGTCTCCAAAAAGACTAAGTTGTTGGTGTCTTCCAACCACTGCTTTGCTTCAGAGAGACAGAAACCACAATGGCTCCACGTTTTCTAGGATGCTGAGTGCGCTGCCTCGTGCCTTGTGATACTAGAGAGGATATGCAGATTCTGCCACCTTTGAATGACCCTTTCCCTCTCACTGGACCTTCGTCAAAAGAAAAAGGTGTCTCTCTTGAGGCTGGTCCAGTGGAGCCAAATTTTAAGTAAACAGAAGTGGAAGGTGCTAAACAAACAAACTCCAGCCAAATGGAATATCCACGCTCTGGATGGCCAGCTGCCACTTTTGAGCTGTTTTCCAGCATAGAGCCTTCTAGTTAGGCTGCAGAGTTTCAGCTTGGAAAAATCAGACCCGAGAAAACAAAATCAAAACTCCCAGACTTCATTTCCTCGTCTTACAACAAATACCTACCCAGGAAGTCAATACAGGTATAGGAATTGGGGGAAATATTTGAAACCACTCAATCTGACATTTCACTGAGGGAGAAACCAAGGCTCTGGCGACAGGAGGTGTCTTCCCAAAAGTCACACAACCAGCCAGTAGTAGGATGGGGACCCAAGCAAGTCTTTTCTTGACTTAATCCATTGCTCTGTGATCTTTCATTTTAGAAAGCTCTTCAACTATGAAGGAATCCACATTCTTTTCGCCAACAGAGTGGCTAAGATCAGCTCTAAAGTCACCAAGTGCTAAGGTGGTGCCTAGTGGATTGTTTGTGTTCAACAGATGATAGGAAATTATCTGGCCGCCCACGGAAATAATTGCTTTTCTTTCTCATTGCAAAGACACATGGCCTAAGTCGCTGCTGAAATTTTAGACACATGAGCCCAGGTTTGGGACTTGGCAAGAGAACAGGCCAGATGGGAAATGTTGCTTTACAAATTGAAAGTCCTTTGTTTTAGAATGAACCAAACCTGGCCTCAGCTAATCTACCAAAAAAAGGGCTGGGGCTGGGGGTGCTATGTTGCAGGACCGTTTTGATTTGATTTGATTTGATTTGATTTTTGGCATGGACTGTTGCTTGCATCAAAGCATCAAAGAGCATTCTGAGATTAGCATATTAACAAAATGACATGCCCCCCAAACCAAAAACTGAAAATGTAGCTACCAGGGACTTCTTGGAGTACTTGTTTACAGCATGTTATTCTAGTATTGAATGTCTCTGTAAGGGTGCTACTTCATCTCAAGGCAGCCTTATGGGTTTAAGAACAGATTGATCTAATGGCATCTATGGTCTTACCTTCTCTATTTAAATGACCAACCTTTTTAGAGCAGCAAACCTGAACTTGCTTGCAAGTGAAAAAAAAAAATGAACTGATTTCAGCTGATTATTAATATTCTGCTTTTGCAAAGTGCTTTCATATGAAGACCTATAGTTATTATTATAACCCACACAAGGGAGTAAAAAAAAAAATAGTGATTTGCCTCAATTCATAAAGCAAGGTAATTCACAGTAAGAAAATGCCTCTAGAAGTCCTGGTTTTTACTTTCCTACTAGAACTGCAGGCCACTTTTGATTTCTTCCATGCATTTTGAAATGTTCACTGTCTGGCTGTTCTCTTCCAAAATGTATTCAAGGTGATTTCTATTTATGTTACCTTGAAAAGGATTTTTACTTAAAAATATCTTCTAGGTATTTGTACATTTCCTGCATCAAGCACTCTGTTACGATGGAGGCTTTCAGCTGATTGTGCACATGCACAGCACACACACGATTCACTCTGCTCTCTCTAGGGCAGCAGAAGGTTCTTGACCTTTCTGAACCCCAAGGCTCCTTTATGGAATCTGATGAAGATTCTGTAAAAGCTCTCACAATACGGACACATACGTGGACTCAGTTGTTTTTTTCAGAAAAGTGTTCTTTCTAGAGTCCAAATACAAATAATATATTTCATTTTGAGGCCAAATGTATATACATTCACACATCTTCGTTTTCTTTTTCTTTTTCTTTTTTTTCTGTTTTTTTGTGTCTCTTTGTTTTTCACCAGGGGTGCCTTCTCTTCAATGGTCTAAAAGTAACTTTCTTTTACACAGCCTATTTTAAGCAGAGGGAGACCTGGGGAAAGCAAGGAGGGCTGTCTGAATTTAAATGGGCATAAAATCAAAGAAAAAAATAGCGTTTAAGGCTAAAATAAATTGTCCTATAAATAAAGTTGTCCCACTGACCCCCGAGTTGACAAGGGACACTTTCAGCTTTGACAGGGCCCCTTATCAACCACACTCATTTGGAGGTGGGAAATACAATTCACCTTCCTGAATGTTCTCAAATTTAAGAGCAATTTTCCTGTGAAATGAAGTGATTTATTCAGCATTCATGCTAATTTCGCAGCGAGGCATTTTTATTTTGTTAAGCTTGGAGGGAAAAAGAGAAGAGCCTCTGTAGATGAGCTTGTTATTATTTTTGTTTATGCTACTCAACATTTGGTTGGTTATATCTTGCACATCAATATGGAAATAGGAGGTATTCTTTGAAACAAGTCCCCCCACCAATTTTTTTTAATTAACTTCTGGAATTCTAAACTTACTTTTCTAGGTGATAAATACATGCCTGAAAAGCCAAGTTCATATTGCAAGTGTAGATACAACTTAATGACAGCAAGGTTAAAACACCTTTTTCTGTGTGCATGCTTTTTTAAAGTCTCCTCCATGTGGAATATAAAGTCTGGCAGCCACAAATGAACATTGGCCAGAGAAAGGGTATTATTTATCACAACTGTAAACTGGCTTATTTGAGCTAGTGGGACATTTACAGTTTACTTTTATCAAGTGGAAGCACCTTGGAACCATCTATTCTGCAGTTTCTATCAGTGGGGGACGCTGGTTCCAAGACTGGCCTCAGACACCAGAATCTGCTTCTGCTCAAGTCCCATACGTGGTTCTGCATCTCAGATTCAATCAACTGCTAATCATATAGGACTATATCTATTGAAAAAATCCACACAGTTCAGACCCATGTTGTTCAAGGGCCCACTGCACTTTACACAGTAGGGCCAAGTACATTATTCCACAAAGCTAGGAACTTGTCTTTGTGAATTACTACCTACTATGTACTATCTAAAGTGGAGATTTGAGGCACGTATCTAAGTACCTTTTAAAAATGCACACGCAACCCACAACACCTTGATATTGAGGGGGGATAGAGTTTATAGAGTGAAATGAGCCAAACTAGTTAATGGACCAATCCCAATTCTTCAGTCATGGCCCCAAACTCTATTGCTCTTTGCTCCCTGGGCTGACCTGATCCCACGAGTAGAGGACCATTATTTGCTCCATATGTTTCCATGGCTTCTGCTAAGTGGCATCAGGCAGAGGAATGCGCTCTGTTGAACGCAGCCCACTAAGAACTTCTTTGGGGAAATCTGTGGTAGATGAGCCAGCTTATTCTGAGGGCGTTGCAGTCTGAGGCCACTCACCAGGCCACGCGATTCCTCCCAGTGCCTCACGTTCACCGTCTACTCCTGATCAGTGTCCACTTGAGCTTGTAAGACGGCGCAAAGATGATTATTACGAGAGCCAAGTTTACTGAGAGCCTAGTGTGTGCTGGGCATTGTTCTGTGTGTTTTGCGTCTCTTCCCTCATTTAATCCTCCCAGCAACTCCAAGAACACAGTACTCTTTGCATCCCTGTCTGAAAAACAAGGTTGCTGGAGCTCGGCCGGGTTATGTCACCTGCCCAGCATCCCCCGGTCAGTGTAGAAGGCAGGGTCCCACCCAAGTAGCCTGGTCCCGAGTTCACCATCTCAACTCGGGACTTTTAATAGGATTCAGCTCTTGAGTTAAAACCTAGTCTCTTCAGAAAGCCCCTGGTAAATGGGAGGGCCAAAGTGATGGCAAGCTACACATTTTCAGGTAAATCCTGTTAAATAATATTATTAATGTCGTCCAGACGTGACAGAAGGGTGCCCGTTGTATTGTTAAAGTGCACAGGGCCTTGGGCTTGTGTTCTCTGGTCTTCTTCATATGGCTTTGATCTGTCTCTTTCCAGAACGAAGTGTCCATGTTGAAAAATGAAGTGGCACAGCTGAAACAGTTGTTGTTAACGCATAAAGACTGCCCCATAACAGCCATGCAGAAAGAATCACAAGGATATCTAAGTAAGTCATTGACTTTTTGCTTTTTTTGTGTCTTGGTTTTTGCTGCTAATTTCACCTTGGCTTGTATTAAAAGAACAAACATAGAGTGCACACCCAGGCAGAAATCCTGCTAGAATTCTGGAGTGGCTGCTGTACTGCTGCCCAGAATCCTTCTTTGCTGACCCCTGTTCCTCACCATTTCCACCACCTTCTGATAATTTCTAGCCAGACTTTCCCTCACCTTTCAGACTGTAAAATCCTACCAAATTCCAATTCCACAGTCAGTAGGAGCCCAATTCCAGTGGGCTTAGCAGCCTTCCAGAGAGATCTATGGGCTGGGAAACAGGCTTTGGGTGAATCATATCCAGTGTCTCCGATGTGCAGTATGGTATTCAATGGGCCACAAAGCTAGTGACCAGGTCTCAGTTTACCAATATGCAAAGATGGGTCCCTTTTCCTAGATCCCAGTCTCTGCACCTGGAAGGCCAATAGGCGCCATGCTAATTGAGTGGGGACGGGAGGAGGAGCAGGGATTCGTGGCTGAAGGTCAGTGTCTCTTCAAATAATTTTTTTAGATTGAACAACACAGATTCTCCCACCACATCTGAGTATTCTTCCACATTTCTTAGACGGATGGCGACTCGAAAAGACCAGATGGGGCGTTCACGCGCCAAGACTCAAGCACATCAAATCATGTTGCTGATCTAGAAAGCATGGCTTTGCTGTGGCTATAGACTGGGAAGGCCTAGCTTTGTGACAGCAGTTTAAAAGATGGTTTGGAAATTAACCTCAGGGAGAATATGTGTGAAACCCTCCTATTTCCAGTAAACACCTAGCGCTATCTTTGGAGTCACCCCCAACCCCCCCCCAGAAGGAGCTATATTGGGGTGTGTGTGTGTGTTTTTCCCTAGGTCCAGAGAGTAGCCCTCCCGCCAGCCCTGTCCCCACGTGCTCTCAGCAGCAAGTCATCCAGCATAATACCATCACCACTTCCTCGGCCGTCAGCGAGGTGGTAGGAAGCTCCACCCTCAGTCAGCTCACCACTCACAGAACAGACCTGAATCCGATTCTCTAAAACCCGAGGGTCAGACCTTGCCTCCAAGAAGAGCTGTCGCGTTTCCTGCGTCCTTTCTTTTAAGGGCATTTTTAGAATTCACTCAGACCTGGACGACTCCTCAGCCCTTCGAAGACTGGCTTTCATTTTTATAGTTATTATTGGAAATGTTGTCTTTTATACTTAGTTATATAAGAAAAAAAAGGGAGTTATGCAATTAATAATCTATCCGCTTGGGAAATGCTTCGGTGCTTTTCTCCAATTTTCTGGTACCGGTTTCTTGTTTATAAACTGAACTCTTTCTGTATATAGTCATTGTTTCATTCTTATCAGTCCAACCCTTTGCCTAAGAAATGGTGAATCTTGTTAAACCGCAGCTTTTAGCCAAAATGAGGCTTACCTAGATGTCCAGTAAACAGATTGCAAGGCAACTGGGGGAGAGGTCTGATGACATCATAACTCATGTTGAGTTTGCTGTGATGTCACCAGAATCCCCCACAACTCTTTTATCATAAAAAAGTGTAAGACCCATCGACATCCACATAAAACCACCAAGCATCTTACCACCTCTCCTCCTCCTCTTGGTCCACTTCCTAGAATGCCCAAATTCCCTTTTGTACTTTTACCTCTGGGCTCCCTGTTGACTCTTCATTTTTACTTTCTTCTGTTGTAGTCCCCCCCCCCCCTTTAGCATTGCATGTAAAGAAGAAAATAATATTTAAAGGAAAAAAAAAAAAAAGCTAATGTGGACCTAGCCGTGGCTTCCCTTGCCTGTGACCTACAGCTGGATTTCATTCAACTCTTGCTTTTTACAAAATAGTAACCGGGAGATGTTTAATGTGCCTGATTTAATGTTTTTAATAATCAGAGCAAATAAAAGTTGGCTTAGCCATAGGTGAAGCACTGTTGAATGCCAGCTGTGGAGACACTGGGGAAGGGAACTTTGTAAGCGTCAATTGTGAAAAGTCCAAATTATAATGCCAAGCTATAACGTCACACCCTCGAATTAAAACTGGTTTTATATGGCGTGTCTATAATGTTGAAAATCCATGTACTATATAATAATTCAGAAGGGCTCTGTGCACTACACAGATTACATTGTTCAATCATCAGCTGCTAATAGCCTAAGATTATTTTTTTTTTCCTTAAGCCTATGGAAGCAGCTTGGCTGTTCTAGTGGCTGAAAGTAGATGAACTTCTGGAAGAACAAAGAGAGAAAGAAATCTAATTTCCATGGAGGTGCTTTCTGCCCTCACACAACAGTTAAAGTGCTCTTCAGCTGCTGACAGAATCCCATGGACATGGCTACTCCACTTTTCTGAATAATTCTGATTTCTATTTTCAGCAATTTGCGTGGACTTTGCCCATTAGAAAGAGCAGGTAGTCCTGAACCACAGTTGTGCCTCCTTGAAACAAGCCATTCTACTTATGCTAAGGTTTTAATAGTGCATCTCACAAATCGCTGGGGCTAATGATTTTCTCTAGCAGTGTAGGCAGGTACTGCTGTTTCATCTCCATTTGAATGCTTGACCTTGGGACGTGAGTGTGACTGTGCGTGCGTGCTTGCGTGTGCATGTGTGTGTGTGTGTGTGTGTAAGAGAAAGGGAGATTATGGAATTTAAAAGAATAGTATTTTACAAAAGGTGTAGCTTTTATAAGAGTTCAGAAAAGGGAAGGATTTTTTTTCTCTCACTATAGTGTAAGAATCTATTTTGGAGAAAAAAAAATATGAGTCATGAAGCATGGTTTTTATAACTAGTTTCAGTTGTATCTAATAACTTACTTTTTAAATCAGTATTTGTCAGCGATCTTTTCATGTATGCAGTGCTTTCAAAAGAAAGTTTTGAGTTTCCAGTGAAACTCATAACTTGAATATAGGGTCTAAAAAAATCAAAACAAAAGCAAAAGCATAAAAAAAAAGAAAAGAGAAAAAAAGAAAAAAATGCAAAAATGAAAGGATTTTCTATTATATTTTAGACAAACATATCATTCTTAAGTATTTTAAATACTGAATTCATAGTTGTTTTGTTTTGTTTTGAATCCCAGCAGTAATAGCTGAATGGTTTAACCTAACTGGCTTCCTAAGAAGTTTAAGATTTAGCTAAGAAAGAAGTTATCATACTTGTCTCTACTTAGAAATTAAAAATAATGTTTTCAAAACTCCTTTCTTTGACCATTTATATGTCCCCCTAAAAAGGAGAAATTGCTCACTGAAATGTTTGGGTTCTTTAATTTTTTTGATTTTTATTTTATTTTTTTGCTTTAAGTGACTAATACTTTCTTCCTTTACTGCATGCATAGCACTTAATGAAATGGGTTTGTTTGTTTTTTTAAATCCGCTGGTAATATCAGAATGTCCAAGGAGTAGGCTGTCACTAAAATTATGGTTTACTTTCCTTCTGTTCCACCTCTCGATTGAAATATTTTGTTAAACCGAAAGCCTCTGCAGTTAAGAACTTGCCTGAGTTTTCTTAATTCAGCACCTTGACAGTTTGACTGATGTGCATTATGTATAGCTCATTATGTCTGTTTTTTATGCTAAGTAGGCAAACCAACCACACACACACACACACACACACACACACACGTTAGCAAACGGGCCTCAACGTATAATTAGAATAAACTATGTTCTTGTTCTACTCAGGGCCTTTAGGTATGTTCATTAGCAGAGTGGAAATACAGTCAATGGAAGCTGCCAGCCAATTGTCAGAGCTTCTGGAAATCCTAAACAGAAAAGCTCACGGGTCCAATCTAACACTCGGCTTATCAGTATGAGCTGTTTCACTTGAAGGCCTAACTTTCACCAGATCGTAGACTAGTCGGCCTGCCTGAAAATCCCTCCTGGTCCCACACTCCTTTGCCAACCTGGGGAAACAAACCTTTCTACCCCGTTGTCTTCTCCCACTCAGTTACGGGGTCACCCATGCATACTGTCCCAGGTCAGTGGCAGTGACCTTCAGAGCACCTGTCCTGAGGAAGGAGGGCCCGCAGCACAGCCTCTCCTCATTCACACCCAGGATCTGCCCCTCGAGTCACTGCCAGCCTGCCTGGCAGCTTCCACGGCACCTCTCCTGCCTTCTGGGGCAGGAGTCGGCCGCTGAGATGGGGACACTGAGAGCGTTTCTACCAGGTGACGCCGCACCTAAAGTGAGACGTGCCCATCTTCCTTGTTGCTCGGGACATTTCTATGAGGTCAGTAGAGTGAACTTCCTTCCTGTGGATGAGTGGACTCGTTTCA